>NC_141152.1:71373759-71683612 GCF_053477565.2 Lygodium microphyllum
AAAGCGAAATTTTAAATGAAAGGCGCCTCAAAAAACTTGTAAAACTCTTGTAAAAGAGCGAAGGCTCCCTCCTGTGCCAATTGTAAAATATTAGACGGGTGTAGGCTAGAGGCATAAGGCTAGAAGAGGGAAATGGAAAAAGGACCTTGCCACAATGGCCAGTCATGTAAAAAAGGGATGGGTGCCCATGGGATTTTAGGATTTTGTATATAAAGTTCAAAAAATGAATGGAAGCTCATTCTTTGGTGTGTGGCTAACAAGAGCTCTCTTCTTCTTCTCTTCTCCTCATCTTCTTGCTTGTGTGCTCTTGAGAGAGGGAGTGTGAGAGTGTGAGGGAGCGAGTGTGTGAGAGTGAGGGATCAAGAGGGTGAAGCTATTCACCATCTCCTCTTCTCTTCTTCTCTTCTCTTCTCTATTCTCACGCACGTGGCTATGGAGGATGGAGCTTGGAGATGGAGGTGGCTTGAGGATGCTTGAGCTCATATCTAGGATCGTGGACCTACCGGGGTGTGCGAGAGAGGAGGCAACTCGTATCGGCATCAAGGTAAGCTCACTACACTCATAGGATCGACGGCGCGTCGGCTAGGTGAGAGATAGCCATTAAAGCTCGCTTGAAATACTTGAAGCAATAAGCAGTCCGGGGGTCTTGGCGGTTGAGCAAAAGCTCCCACATTTTGGTTCCGTTGTCGGGACCAACGGATTCAAGATTGAGCACTTCCGTGCCTCAGATCGAGCATCGGAGTAAGGGATTCATCCCCGAAATGGAGCTTGAGATAGATAGGAAGTTAGGGTGTTTTTGATCTTCAAAACAAGTATTTTGGGATATTTTGTTTGTTTGATGATTGGGAAACATGGAGAAATTATTGTAATTTTTTGCTTTCGGTTCTTGTTGCATTTAGCGTAGGTTAGGATTAGAAAATCACACCGGAGAAGGGTAGGGTTTACTATTGCAAAACAGGGCAAAACAGGGCAAAAATCGTGCAAAAAATGGTAAAAATCTCGCTTGTGATGCCTAAGATCGGCAAGTGAGTGATTGGGGGCATCAACACCATACCCGAGAAGGGGTATAAGAGCCAAGAGGCCAAGGGAGAGCTCATTTGTGACCATTTCAGTGAGAGAGAGAGAGAGAAAGAGAGCCATTGCACGATTCGAACCAATCTCACCATCGATGAGCCTACCGCTTTATTCAGGTATATGAATCCCTTCCCCTATCCCCCTAGATAGGATCTGGAGGTTTAGGCTTGCTATGATTGATTAAATTGCAAGAATCGAGCAAATCGAACTCTCGCTATCGTCGTCGTGCCATGTTCGGCCCGTCCGAGCGATCGCTTCTGGGCCGACGAGTCCCAAAATCGGCCCTCAGCCCTCTTTCGTTCGGCCCACTCAGCCTAAAACCCTAATCGACCCTCGGCCCAGACCTACTCGACCCGTCCGAGTCAACCATTTGGACCATCGACTAATTCAGCCCTCGACTGTCCGAGCCATAGGATTCGGCCCTCGGCCACGTGTCATATTCGGCCCTTGACCCAAGTGCCTCGGCCCGTCCGAGTGACCTCATCCGAATTGACCATTCGGCCCGTCCGAGCGACTTTGTCCAAGTCTGCGCCTCGCCCCGTCCGAGTCTACCCTGTCCGAGTCACGAATTCGGCCCTCGGCCCATGTACCTCGGTCCGTCCAAGTGACCCACTCGGACCCTACAATTCGGACCAGCTGGACCGAGTGTAAATTTTTATCAAATTCTCAAAAATTTGACCTGACCCAGCTAGATCTCAGTAGCGCAAACTGTCGAAAGTCCTTCTGATGCTCAGAACTTGATTCTGGCACACGGAATAGACGAAATCCTAGGGAGCAGTCGCTTAGCAGCTTGAAGTAGGCAGCAGCAAGACCTAGAGACCTAGACGCAATGCGCTAGGCAGTTAAAACCTGATTGGCCAAAAACAAACAAGGCAACATATTAGAAAAACCCTGAACCCTGTCAAGGCGGTCAAAAATTTGGCCAACAAGCCTATCAGGCCTGAAACAAAGCAAGAGTGCGTAAGATGCTTCGAGATTGTTTGTTGCACTCACCTTGAATTTCCGCACTTGAATGCACTTAAGAAAATTGAAAGCTTGATTGAGCACAAGTGCACAAGAAGCGACACGCACATTGAGTGACCATAAATTGAGGATTGTATTCAATAACTAAAGAAACTCACTTAGATAAACCACTCAAGGAACCCACCAGTAGGAGAGGACCCAAGACATAGACAAACCATCAACGCGCGACGTAGGACCAAGCAGGAGGCGTCAACGATGTGGATTTGACAAATCTACTCAACCTGATCGACAACTTGGTGGAGTATGACAACACGACTATGGAATAAGAAGGCTCAGACCATAGGTCTAATGAGGAACTCGACTTGAACGTCTTCCCGGAGGCTATTCAATAGTTGGTCAGCAACTACGATGCACACGCCCGATATGAGCACCGCGGCAAGACGACAGATGCTATCATCGCAAATCTAGAGGAAGAGAAAACTAGCCCACAAGGCTTTGCAAAGCATAGTCGAATACAATAGGGACCAACAGGCTAGGAGCCAAAGGCAAAGCACGGAGTTGCATGAGGTACAGCGAGTGCTGAACTTAGCAGGTAGAAACCGAACAGATCACGAGAGAGCCCTAGAAGGAGACTTGACGTTGAGCGAGCTTCTCATGAAGCGACTGCTAGATAACACGGCAGCAGAGTAAAGTGCCGCGGCACTAGCGACATCGCTGCTCACAGGATTAGGAGCAAACCAAGGCTCAAAGAGCCAATCTAAAATCCCTATTGTTTCCAAGCAACTTGACAAATACCAACCCCACGACAATCCATACAGCTTTGTAGAGCAGTTCGAGCAAGTTTGTGAAGCCAACGGCCTCAACGACCTGATTCAATGCTCTCAAGTGTTCGGGCTGTGCTTAGGTGACAAGGGAAGGACTTGGTATACAAGCCTAGATGCTGCAGAACGAGCCAACTTCAATGGCCTCAAGGATCTCTTCATTAAGAGATTTGCCGAGCCTGGATACCCCAATAATCCGCTAGTACGCTTGATGAACATCAAGTAGAAAGAGAAGGAGGACATTCGCGACTACGTAACCCATGTGAGGAGTCTCTTCAAGAGAATCCCTATGGGCGAGCAACCAACTGAAAGAGCAGTTTTGACTGTATTCATCAACGGAATTTGAGACGAGGAATTATATAAGGCTTTGGCAGGCAATTCAAGCTTGCAGCAAGACGTGCTAGCTAGAGTGTTTGAGGAAGCCATCAAAGTCGATGATCAGCTAAAAGAGCGGAGCTCCAGGATCTCGAACCTAGAAGAGACCAACTCGCGAAGCTCAGAGAGAGCGTTAGCCTCTAGTGAGCGATCAGTCCCATCATCCCAAGATAAGGGGAAGGCCACCAAGATGAACCAAGACTTGGCTGATGTAAAGATGGAGTTAGCCAAGTTGCAAGACATGTTGAGACAACCAACACGCCCACACGTCCAATGCGTGTACTGTGGTGGCAGAAACCACTTGCCAACCGAGTGTCAAGACCCTAGGTCAAGACCTTGTGCTAATTGCGGTAGGTTCAGTCATGACGTCGCACATTGTAGATTACCAAGAAGACTTCCGTACTCGCAACCCTACGGCCAGCCTTACCTAGCAAACAGACGCAGCCATTCTTCGAAAGGGGAGCCCCATTGGCCCTTCCTGTGCCTAACGACATTAGGCCAGCTGTTCCTAAGATGGACATAAACCCTACGGGCATACCCAGACCACCTGGTCCTTATGTGACCCATCCACCGAGCGATGCTCCAGTCCACTACGTGGAAGAACCAAATGAGAAAGAAACTTACATATGCCCTTACGTCTCGCATGACGATGAGGGCAACGCTATCCTCATGGATTATTGCCCCGTGCCGATGATGGCATTAGGAAGAGGATGAGATAGAGGCCTAGGAGGGCAGACGTAGGACTTGTGGTCGCCCAGGTCATGTCTCATCACGCTGTCCTGAAAGGGAGCAACAAAACAGAGACAAGGTTGACCAAAGGTGTGCTAAGTGCGGAATCACTCATCTCTTCGTCGATTGCCCAAAGCAAAAGCCGTCTTCTAGCTCAACCAACATACCATCTATCCCATTGGGGTTGTTTGGTGTCGAGAAGCCCGATGGAGAGGCTACACCTATCCCATTGCGGGTCATGACCCATGCCTAGACAAAGCAGGCCGGCATATCACTGCCAGGACCTAGCAACCTTGAAGCAGCTTCGATAGGGAAGAAATGTCGCAGGCGGAAGAAGAAGAGGTCGGAAGCTAAAATCGTACTAAAAACGGAGAGTGCTACAACTCTACCTGCTGGAAAGAAGGCCTTTGACGCAAAGGCAGAGACTTCAGCCCCTAAGACGGCCAAAAAGGGAAGTGCTAAGGTAGGGGAATACCCGCATCCAAAGCGACAATTAGAGGCCATAGAAAAAGTGAAGGAATGGGTGAAGGAGGCTCAAGAGCATCTAAAAGATGCTGAGCCCATCATAGAGGACGAGATCGATGATCTCTCCAGCATAAGCATGCCAATCTCACCTCCTCAACCAAAGTCGGGAGAAGCAACTACACCACAAGCAGTGCCACTAAGGCCAAGCCTTGATGCTACAGGTCCGCAGATCAGTCACGGCCATTGGCCAGGACAATCTAGGTTAGGAGAAAGACGAGCACCCACCAACGATCTCCTAACCACGTTGGTGACTACCCTTGTAACACTTAGCCTGGGAGATCTGCTTAGGTAGCATCCCACCCTATGGCAAGATCTTAAGCAGTGGGTTGAAGGGTCACGAGAGCAGGTCACGGTAGACCCTCGTGACCATGATGCAGAGACACAAATATCAAGTTTGACGCTACACTTTATGCCTAAATCCTTACATGTCAATGCCTTCTGGGAAGGTTCCGAGATGCATGCGGTCTTACCAGTTCTAGCCCTAGGCGATACAACAAGAAAGGGAATCATGGACACGGGAGCTGGGGTTAGTGTGCTTAGCCATGCGGTGCTTCAAACTTGGGGAAACCCGCCTGTCAAAACTGCTAGGTTTAATGCCACATTAGCAAACGGTATGAGAGTCAAGCCATTCCGGGTGCTTAAGAATTGGCCAGTGAAGGTCGCAGGTGTCCAATTCTCTGTGGACTTTATAGTCATGAAGGGAGTGGACTACGATATCCTATTAGGCCGACCCTGGATGCGCAATGCTAGAGTCATCGAAGATTGGGGTAATGGCTTGATCTTCCTTGGCAATAGAATGGATGCCGTGAGAATAGAGATGGACACTTGGAAGACCTCACCAGTCGACTTAGATGCCATCTCTACTATGCTCAAGGGTAACACCCAGGTCAAGAAGTCTTATGGACCCTTGACCAAGTACATCCCATGCCCAGAGGACGAGCGGGATTGGATGCACGTCCTTGCTACAATCAACCTGCCATTCTCAAATCATGAGGCGTATGAGCAAGCCATCAAAACAATCGACAAGTCTAACAACACACCCTCCGTACCAGTCTGCATGATGGCAGGAACCCTTCGTGGTGAACCTAAGTATGTCACCTTCCAAGTCCCAACCAACAAAAGGGAACTCTAGGAGATACTGGAATACTTAACGGACAAGCTAGCTGGCAATCCAGCTCGCAAACTTCAAACCACTCCAGGATCTCTTAGATGAATCCAAGTGGCAATGGACCAGAGTGCATGACTTAAACCTCATGTATAGCTGGGCCCTAGTTCCTGACCAACGACAAGAGATATACCAAGCCCTAGGAGACGACGAGCAGTCTAACGAAGAGGATTCTAATGACGAATACAAAGACTGTCAATCCTTCAGTGATGAAAGTGAGGGTGAGGTAGATACCGTGGAATACGACGCTGAAGGACAAGAAATAGAGCAAATACGAGCAGACTCCAAGCCACAGAAAAAGAGTATCTTCAGGATAGAGCGAGGAGTCATGCGCATGGAATGTGATCGTGCCTGGTTGGAACACGTAGGAGCCATAGACCTTAAGCAAGCAGGCCTAGCCTAGCCAGGAATGACATCAGTGCTTAGGACAGAGTCACCGTCCAAACTACGCCCACCAGGGGAGACCACCTCTTCTAGTGAGGACGGGGAGTTCGACTCGGAGGTTAGTTCGGATAGTGATCCAGAAATCCCTAGGCTACCCACGGCCAGACGCACCAAGGGGGACCTACCCGTCCACCTGAGGCGCTGACGATTAAGGCAGAAAAAGGCAAAACAACCCAGGGATACACGAATGGAAGAACAGCAAAAACCGTAGGACCTCCCTAAACGATTTATGAAATTCAAAAAAGGGGATAGGGTAGTAGTTCTGTTAGGCCCCTACGGTAGCTGACATGGAGCACCAAGTGTAGTTGGCTTGCAGGGACGCTATCCGCCGTCGAAGGGAGCATGTAGCACAAGCTCCTCTGTCAGAATGCTATGTACCTATCCTTAAAAGGCATGCAAAGAAACGAGGCCCCAAGCAACACTTCCCTAGACGTAGGCCAAAAAATTCTCAGGCCAAGGCAATAGAAGCTCAAGGGAGCACATGGAACATGGCAACACTAGTCATGCAGGCTCCCACCAAACGCTCAAGCACCAGGTGCTCAAAAGAGGAGAGGGCAGCTCGAGACAAGCAAGAATTTAACATCTTGTTTAAAAGCATTCTAGAGACAGTTGCGGCTAGGGACTACACCATCCCGGGTCCCAGCCGACATTTTCTCCACCCAGCCTCACAGGAGCCCCTCACCAGCACAGCCTCAGTCACACGGCCACCCAGACTCGCCCCGCCTCGTACAAATAGAGTAGCACCATGTTGTATAAAAGGCTTATCAAATGCTACTTGGCCATGACTTTTTGTCTTTAAATGGTTAAGTGTTGACATGTTCCCCCATTGTACAAACTTTTCATATTTGCGTTTAATATATTTCACATCTTTAGCAAAAGAAAAAGCTAATCAAGCGCAGGTGATAAGTATCCAAGTCAACACCATGGAATTCAGATAAGTGATGTCTCCTTGCATTGCACTGGTTTATTATAGTTGTGGCATATACCGTGCATGTACTCTCATGAAGTGACAAGTGGATGCAGGATGATACAGGTCTTTGTGCAAAAGTGTTCAATGCCCGATCACTGCAAGACCATCAACCCCACAAAGAGCCGTGACAAAGCCACACCGCCGAAAGCAAAAATCACCCTTGCCAACCGCCCACATCGCATGGCCTAAAGTATAGCCATGGGCTACGCTCTCTTTCTGGGTCAAGCTCTATAGTTGGCTCATGGCAGTTGTTACCTCAATTGTATTGACATCGCGTGTCGCAAAGAGGTTTGCAATATCTCAAGTGTATCTCCCCATCTCAACAACTGCGTCTCTAACAATGAGGCTAGGGCACAATCATCACTGTAATATCCATTTCCTGAGCCTTCGAAGCTTGACATTTCCCAACCCATTGAAAGGCTGATAGCCTCAACATATTGCAATGGTTGTACTCAGGCAAGTCCAAAAAAAAAAGAGAGAAAAAAAGGAGAAAAGAGACAGAAAGAAAGAAAGAAAGAAAAAAGCACAAGAAAAAGAAAAAAAAGAAAACAGAAAATGAAAAAAGAAAAGAAAAGACTGAAAAGATACGAAACACCCACGATCATAGCACAGCACCTAGGGGTCCTCAAATTAGGTATGTCCAGTGACCTTGGTCGGCTGGCTCCGTCCCTAGTTCCCTAGCCCTTTAGCAACACCCACAATTGTTCAGGGCACATCAAGGGCAGGACATACCTAGGGAGCTTGTCTCGCCTATAGTTAGACCTGTCACCCTGACCCATTTGCATGATTCCCTCTTGCACTCTGCCTTAATACCATTGCAATCAATTGTGGTAAGCACCGCACGAATGGCCATGAAAAGTACACTGTCCTCATCATGCAGATCCAATAGCTACCAGCTACCGACAGTGCAGTGTCCCTGTCTTCAATTATGCTACGTCGTGCAGTCACAATGCAAAGGATGTCTCATACACCTTTACGTGTACTTCTTCTCAACATGGACAACTTTGCTTCATCCACACGTTGTCACGAGAAACCAGCCCGCAGTCTTCTAACTATGTAATATCTAAGTATGCACGAGCAGTCACATATTATCTGCACCAAAATATATACACAGTTTGGGTCCTCCAGTGCAGGACTGTACTCTCAGCTTCAACCTGTCTCCCAAACTAATTGAATTACATCTTGTGCACGATAAAGAAGACTAGCACTATCCCTAGGGAGAGACCACCTATGAGAGATTTTCAATTGCAGGTATTGAAGACTCCATGTCGTTCGCTCTTCATCGACACCCAACTCTGAATTCTTATCATTTATCATCTAGCAAGCCCACCAAGAATCGTCATGTGCAGAATCCCCAACAAACCACCACTTGTGCTAGCCATCAGTGCAATCCCCAACAAAGAACAGCCCTACCACCAACTCCAACAACCCTACCACCAACCATCTAGGCCACCAAAGTGCCCCCAATGACCTTCCTCCAAACCACCACCAACACTCCTCCACGACAACCACCGATGTCCCTTCCACCCACGTCTTCAGTGCATGCCAAAGCCTGCTACCTACAATGGTGAGTGCCATGGGACTTGCACTCGTCTAGGAGAGGGGTAATGTTAACCGTTAGATGAACAAGGTGGAAAATCTAGAAAAGCTAAAGCAGAAGACAAAGGCCAAGGCAAAAGTGAAACGGAAGACAAAGGTGCGCCAAGAAAAATACGGAAGCACAAGAAATGCAGAAAAGTCCTAAATAAAGGAAAAAGGCGCACAAGAAAAAGCGTGAGTCAATACTTTTGTAAAAGAGAAAATGGTTTAATTTAAAGAGCGCCGGGCTCTCACCCGTGCAATTTGTAAAGGTAGATGGGCGGTAGGAAGGAAGCTAGGAAGATAGAAGGGCAATGGAAAAAATGGCCTAGGCCACGGCCGGCCATGTAAAAAAGGGGATAAGGGGATGACTGCCCAAAAGGGATTCAGGGTTTTGTATATAAAGTTGAAAAGTGAATGAGAAGCTCATTCTTGTGTGTGGCCAAAAGTGGGTCTCCTCCTCTTCTTCTTCTTCTTCTTCTTGCTTTCTTGAGCTTGTGCTTGAGAGAGGGAGTGTGAGAGTGTGAGGGAGTGAGTGTGTGAGGGTGAGGGACCGGGGAGGAGAAGCTCTCCATCTTCTCCCTTCTTCTTCTCTTCTCTTCTCTTTTCTTGTCTTGCTTGCGAAGATGGAGCTTGGAGCGTGGAGCTTGAGGATGGAGCTTTCTTGAAGCTTGCACTTGGATCATGGAGCTACTAGAGTGCATGAGAGAGGAGGTAACTCGATCGGCATGGAGATAAGCTCACTACACCCTTAGATATGGATGGCACATCGGCTATGTGAGAGGTAGCCATTAGTGCTTGACTTGGAACGCTTGAAACAATAAGCAATCTGAGGGTCTTGGCAGTTGAGCGAAAGCTCCCACAATCTTGTCTTCATGGAAGACTACATCATGGCTGCGATGACTTTTTGCACTTGCGGATCCCATAGACAGTAATCCATCTCTCCTGCATCTCCATAGCCAATGAAAATGCATTTGACACTCTTAGGATCCATCTTACTATGCTTGTCCTTGGGCACATGATAGAATGCCTCACATCCAAAGACACCTATATGCGCATAAGATGGAGGTTTCCCTGTCCATACCTCCTCTGCAACTTGGAAATCCAAACCACTGGAAGGCGATCTATTTATGATATGCATAGTTGTACTAACAGCCTCAGCCCAAACACTTTGTGGTTGGCTTGCATGGCTAAGTATATTGCATACACGCTCCTGGATGGTTCTATTCATCCGCTCAACCAAACGATTTTGGGGTGGGGTATAGGGGGTGATCAATTGACACATAATACCCCTCTCGTCACATAGCTGCTCAAAGGAACATGACACATATTCTCCCCCATTGTAAGTCCTAAGGCATTTCAGCCTATGTCCAGTTTGGTTCTCAACCAATGCAAGCCATCTTTGAAACATAGCCAAGACATCTGATTTAAGCTTAATGGGATAAGCCCAGACTTTACGCAAAAAATCATCAATGAACATCACAAAACACTTTACACCACCCATAGATTGACAGGGCATGGATCCACAAACATCTAAATGTACCAATGCTAGGGGCTCACTCATGCGTGTCCTACCAAACTTCTTATGCGTATTCCTAGTCTATTTTCCAAAAAGACAATGCTCACATGAATCAAAACATGCATAGTCAAGGGGCGGTAAGCATTGCAAACCAGAAAGCATTTTCATTCCCTTCAAGGACATATGGCCCAAACGAGCATGCCAAAGAGATACATGTGAGATGGAACTGACTGACAAAACATGGTCAACAGAGGACCCATCAACTACAAGAGGATAGAGGCTGCCAGCCTTGGCCCCTCTAGTAAGCACAAGTTTGCCACCATGGGTGATCTTCCAGGAAAAATCCCTAAATGAAACATGAAATCCAGCATCATCAAGCTACTCTGCAAACATAAGACTATGTGTAAGCGCAGGTACATGATGTACATCCTATAACAGAAAAGTACTGCCAGTAGAGAACTGCAACCGTATATCCCCAATGTCAACAATAGCAAGTGACCTATCATCACCCAAAGTGAACTGTACCAGAGACAATGCAGTAGGAATGGAACCACTCACGACATGGTGTAACATGAAATGAAGCACAAGAATCCAAAAGCCAGCATTGCACATACATAGAGTGAACCTTGGTTAACGGCGTAGCATCACAAGAACCAGATGCAAGTATGTACTCCCCATCGGAGTCATCAGTATGCATGACATTTATCTCTTCAATTTTCACACTAGATTTCGCAGGCATAATGCTGCGATCAGATGACTTTTCTTGTACTTTGTCTTTTCCCTTCTCTTTGCGCTTCTCATTACACAACTCATGACATTGTGGGCATTTATGACCCTTCTTGCCACAATGATGACATGCCACATTGGCATTTCTCCCACAAGACTTACTTCATGACTTACCACGTGACTTAGACCTAGACTTTTGCGAGTCTCGGCCACGGCCATTCCCACAGTAGAGTCTTGGCGGTAGAGCTTACGGTGGGAATGGCCAAGACCCATGGGCCACGGCCATTCCCACGGGACTTGGCGGTAGAGCTTATGGTAGAGCTACGACCATTCCCATGGTAGAGTCTTGGCAGTAGAGTCTCAGCTACGGCCATTCAAAGTCAATCACTGTAGAGGCGAGTGAAAGCTCTACCGCCAAGACCCATGGACCGCTTATTGTTCAAGTGTTTCAAGCAAGCACTAATGGCTACCTCTCACATAGCTGACATGCTATCCCTCTCTATGAGTGTAGTGAGCTTATCTTGATGCTCGATTGAGTTGCTTCCTCTCTCAAGCACTCCGATAGCTCCACAATTCTTGATGCAAGCTCAAGCATCCTCAAACCTCCACCTCCAAGCTCCATCCTCCATAGCCATGCGTGAAACAAGAGGAGAAGAGAAGAGAAGAGAAGAGAAGAGAGAGGATGGTGGAGAGATTCACCTCCTTGATCCCTCATCCTTGCACACTCACTCCCTCACACTCTCACACTCCCTCCCTCAAGCATACACAAGAAAGCAAAGAGAAGAGAAGGAGAGAAGAAGAGGAGTCCACTTTGCCACACACCAAAGAATGAGCTCTTATTCATCTTTTGAACTTTATATACAAAGCCCTAAATCCCATTTAGGCGGTCATCCCCTTTTTACATGGCCCATCGGCCATAGCCTCTAGGCCCTTTTTTCCATTGTTCTCCTATCTTTCTAGCTTCCTTCCTACCGCCCATCTATAATTACAATTTGCAAAAGTAAAAGCTCGGCACTCTTAAAATAAATCATGGTGCGTCTTATACTCTTTTACAAAAGTATTGACTTGTGCTTTTTCTTGAGTGCCTCTCCTTGATTTAGGACTTTTTCACACTTCTTGTGTTTCCCAAATTTTCTTGGCGTGCCTTCGTTCTCCTTTGTGCTTTTGTCTTGGCTATGTCTTCTGCTTTAGATTTTCCCAATTTTCCACCTCATTCGTTTGAGGGTTAACATTACCCCCTCCTAGTTGAGTGTTAGTCCCATGGCACTTGTTGGGGGATGAGTTAGACTTTGTTGCTGGAGTAGCCAAGTAGCTCTTTGAGTTTAAGTACAAGTTGAGTGGGAAGGTGTGTTGGAGGGATTTATGGAACTATGAGGCCCTTGAGTTGGAGATGATTCCTTATCATGGAGAGAGGTTAGTGGGTGGATCTGGTATTGAAATTGAATATTGTGTTGGATGGATCCATTGCCTAGCCCTCTGTGGTGACCTTCTTATGCACTATTCGAAATGAGCTTCTTCATTCACTCTTTGATTGGGGTTGTTGCATCTGCCCCTTGGTTTGTTGGGTCAGCATGGTAGGATGTTTTCATAAGATGGGGAGCACATTGCATGGATGATGGGGTCACTGAAGCTAGTGGGGGGCCTTCGGTTGCGCATTACATGTGGGTGTGTGCCATCGTCGTGTGGTGTATTGTGTGCATGCTAGTGGGATTGAGCTTAGGGTGCCCACAAGTGAGTGTTACCTCCATGGGTGTGCCTTGCCCTTGATGTGACCTAAGCATGACGTGGGGTCAAAATGAGGCTAGTGGGTTAGGGATGGAGCCGGTTGATCGAAGCCATCGGATGCACCTAACTTTAGGACCCCTAGGTGCGGTGACTGTGGTGGATGTGCAACTTGCAGTGGAGACACATGATATTTTTCTCATTTTTAAAAAATAAATAAATATTATTTTTCCTTAAAAAATAACGATAATAAAGTTACATAGTCGTGACAGAAGTTTAATCTTCATCATTGGAGTGAGGTGGAGAAGGGGGCTTAATAGATTTACTAAGGAATTGGCGGCTTTGGAGATAACCCCTTGAGGTTTAGGCGGAATTGAAGGGTGATGACAGAGAGAAATGGATGATTGCAGCAGGTGAAGTGGCTATCATTCATGTCCTCTAGTAGAGTTAAGCAAAATGAAGGTAATAGAGTGGCTCGCATAATTAGCCGAGCCATCGCGCAACTATCTATAGCATTAGGATCAAAATGGAGCACTGGGAGGCCGCACGCCTGTGGGGTGGGGTCTTGCCTAAGGAGTATCCTAAGCAATCTAAGGTAATTACAAGTGGTAATAAAGGTGGGGTTAGGGCATGAAGAGAATTGGTTAGTGAATTGGATTAGAGTATCATACAAGTTTTCTGACATGAAGGCGAGAATCTTCATATGTAGTACAATGAGGATTATAGATAACAGGAAAGTCATAACGACCGTGGACACTAGAATCAAAATCCACTCCCACCCTCCAAGGGTAAGGCATAAAGGTTGGGTTATTCCGCTCGAAGAGTTGAGTGTTGCAAAAGGCCATCCAAGTGTCCAGGTTGGTGTCGCAGACCCTTTTTCTCCATGTAGGTTGGCATTCGTAGCTGGGCACAGACCGTGATACTTCAAAAACTTTATTCTGCCAAAATTTGGCATCTTTTGTGGCCCTTAATATGGGGTTTTACTCTCTCTTCTTCAACCATCTTTGTTCGAGTCTACTTTCGATATCAATCACCTCCTCCACCACCTTGATAGGTAACACTCTACACAGGGTAGGGGGGGAATTGGAAGTTGAGGTCAAAGGGACTCCTAGCCATTTCTTGCCTCTGAAAGCTTGCTGCCGCACATGGTGGGATAGGTGCTTGGGGTGCCCTCACTCCCCTAGCATTCCATTTTCTCCTTGTCTCCTCCACCATGTGCTTTCTTCTTTCTCTTACTACCACCTTTCTTTCTATGGAGGTGTCTACATGTTGTTGCTCTTCATGCCCTTTGGGAAGGAGGTGGTGGGACAAGCTTGTCTTCATGTGGTCCCATTTCAAAGTTCACATCCACCTCCCTTTCTCCGCTTGGCTCTTTCTGCTCCTCTTCAAGGAACTTGAGTGTGTTCGAGTGCATCCACTTCCTATGTGGTTAGTCCTGCCAATAGGAGATAATGGCATTGTTTTTCGAGGCAGAGGCACTTGGGCCAACTCCACTAGGTTGTGGTGGCATTTGCAGTCCAATCTTCAGTACCCTATGAGCCATTCTCAATTTCTTTTTCATTGTCTCCATGGACTCTCCCTCCTTTTCTTGCTGGGTGATGTCCAATAGGGTTTTTAGGAAGGCGTATTGTTGGGTGTGGAAGCTCACTTGGGTGGCCTCCGCTCTGCTTTCGACAAGTATCTTTTCTTTTGCGGCTTGATCGAGGCAATGCACCAAAGCTTTGACCCTTTTTTCATTCTGATTGGCACATTCATCTGCCCTCTTGTTCATGTCTTCGAGGTTTTTCCCCTGTCTCTTGGCCAGCACTATCAGCCTTTGTTCTTGGTCTTCCATTTCTACCCTTAGCTGTTGCTGCTCTTCCTGTGCTGAGGTAGCCTCTTGGGTTAGTCTCTCCATCTCTGTTTCACACATGCGAGCTCTTTCCTCCCTTAGCTCCTCCAGCTCTTCTGTGGCTTTAGTGAGTTTCTCCATTTGAGCTTGCAGACCTCCGTAAAGTGCCACAATCTCTTCATTGTGCTGCCATAGGCATTGTGTGACCTCGGTTTCTCTGTTCAAGTATACGTGCCATTCAACGTCTGTCTCTTCCTTAGCTTGTACCTGCTCTTTTAGCTCATTGACTTTCCTTTGGGCCATGGCCATTTGGCATGTTCTCTCCAGCTAGAATGCTGCCATGGCCTCCTTTTCAGCTTCAAGCTCTACTATCGCGATTATCTTCTCCTCCTTGGCTCTCTCTAGTTGAGAGAGGAGCTCTTTCATGTACTCATCATATTCTTCGTGCGGCCTCTTTGTTGCAGGGATGGAGGTTGTAGACCTGCCACCTTTTGCTTCTTAGGGTCTCGCCTTGACTTGACGTCTGCCGCAGTCCATCTTTCTGTCCCTACCAGAGGGGTTCCCTCTCCTGCTCCTTGACCCATTTCCTTATTTAAAAAGTACTGGACCCAAGCCATTAGGTTGTTGGCATCCACCTGGGTCATAGAACTGGGGGTGGAGATGGCGGCGATGATGGCAAGCGTCAGGAGGTTGGGTATGGGGGTGATGGGGGCCTTGCCCTTGCCTTCTTGCACTACATGTGGCATGAACTCAGACACACAGGCGCTTGAGCTAGGCCCTTCGTCTCTGATGGGGTTCGTGGATCCGGCTCATCGTGCATGTGGATTGCTGCTCAATGGACCTGCGAATGGCGAGGGCCATGTCTTCCTCCTCTTTTTTTCTTAGCTCCTCCTCCTCCTCTTCCTTCTTTCTCTTCCTTTCCTCCTCGGCCTTTTTGGACTCCCTGCAGGCCTTTTGCAAGTCTGCCTTTTCTTGTCTCATGTTCTCCTCTTCCTTTTGTTCTTATGCAATTTTCTTTTTCGTTTTCCTAGCCTTTCCCTAGCTAGTTTTCTTTTCTTGTTCTTTTCTTTCCTCTTCTTTGCTCAGCATCCTCTCGCTGGATTGTGCCTCCCGTTCCTAGTGAGGTGGTGACCTGCTTGGTGTTTCATCAACCCCCTCTCCTCCTTCTTCCTGCCCCTGTTCCAAGGCTTCCCTGATGATTGTGGTGAGGACCCAACCGAATCCAATGGTTGCAGCCTTTGAAGACGAAGCTTTCCTTTTAGCTTTGGTGGCGGGAGATTCTCCTTCAGCGGGTTGCCCTCTTATTGCCAAGGCTTTTGCTGAGATCTCGATGGTCTTTCTCACAAAACCATTGAGATTGACCTCATTCAAAGACATACATTGTGACACTCTCTAGTAGGGGGACGTTGATGCGGCTCATGATGGAGTTGTATCTTTGGCTAGAAAATAGCACGTGCACCATCTTGGCTTGGAGTTGGATTTTGCACGTGCTATGAGACCCATCCATTTTATTCAAGTTTGTGGATTTTCCATCTCTCTTTGGATGCTTACCACTTTCTTGATCTTGTCTATCATATACAAAATATACTGCACAATCAGAACCTATCCCAAAGAAATTCACATTGCTTGATGATTGTGATTTTAGTTTAGGGTCAAAGCAGACACCTTGCCTCACTCTTGTCAATCGATCCTTTGGCAAAGTCAAACTCCCATTCAATTGACTAACCAATGTAGTCTTGAAGATATACTTTCCATCAACTTCCACTGTTGGGTTGATCTTCTAACTTTCTGTAACAATACTTGGGCCATGAACCTCATCTAAGAGCCCATCAATTTCATGTCGAATCTCACTAAGAGCAATGACATCATCATCCCCATCTGAATTCTCTAATTGTTCTTCATCACTAGTTGGTTGTCCAAAGTCATCATATTCATCAGCCTCCCCCATTTCATCGTCTATCTTTGACCACATAGAATTTTTATCCTCCCAAGCCTCTGACCACCACTTTAAGTTATCTCCCTTGCTGGGTTTCAATCCCAATGACTGACACAACGTTTGTGCTTGCTGCAAGCCCTCTTTCAATGCATCTACTATTATTTTGTCTGAAGCCACACATTCATAGTTACATAGATCTGCCTCTAAAATATTTTCTTGTATATTCAAATGCTTCCATATATGCTCTTGCTTCTTGTGAGCCCTTGAGAAGACTAGCCCATTTGAACTACATTCATGCATGGTGATCTTATTCAAACTACTGACACTATGCAAAAGGTCTCCAAAGTCAAAGGTTCTTTCTTGTCCCACCATACCTCCAATTTTACTAAAATAAATTTTAGCTACATCTGATCCAGTGAGATGTAATGGACACTTGAGATCCGAAAAAAGTTCACGAAACATATTTATGAGAAGCACAACAAAATGGCATGAAAGTTGAATATCTGTGTAGGTCTCCTTACTTATGAAGTTTGTCTTCAAGTTATATGTGGCATGTTGATGTAGCCACAGCCTCCAAATCCTGAAGAAAAAACTAATCTTGGCTACCATCACCACACACTCCGTCAAGTTCAGATGCGGTGACAAGAAAATATCAATGTAATCAGCCACAATATGCAAATATGCCATAGTTCCTTGTATGCTTCTCTCTCTCCTCTATAATTGCCTCATACAATGTTGCACTTGTCTGCTTGCAATCCTCTGGGCAGCTGCCCAATTCTGGTGGTCATCTCTTTGTGTATCTCCATCTTGTAGCTTAAGCTGATCGATGGAAAATGAGATGTAGACCATTGTAACATGATTGAGTGTAATCCAAACATTACCAATTGCAAGTTGTCGAGTAGGGCTATCAAGTGGACCAACAAGCTTTTTTCCACAGTGTATAAAGTCTTGATCATGTAAACCATACACATGTCCTTTCACAATTCTCCCTTTTAATTTCCATCCACACCAATTAATAAAGAATTGGTCCTTGTCCTTCCCAAGGTAATCTTCAAGTATAACCTTGCGCTGTCTACTATCTCCATCTGAAGCATGCCCAATTATTGAGCCTATTGTATCCCTTAGCTTTGCATCCCACAAACCTTCCACAAGACTCCATTGATTTCTAACAAAAACACTATCAAATTGATTACATGTGGCTTGTGCCACCAAAGCTAGTCATGGAAGACCCTCATGGAGAGGGTTTACTATCAAAAGTCTTGCATAGCTCCCCACCACACTGTTTTGAAAGGCATCCACTATCCTGTCATAACCTTGTAATCCCTCTCCAACAACAATTGTATTGTTGCAATAGCATTGATGATGTTCTCCCTTACTTCCACAGAACCCAATAAGAGTGTCATCCTTTGCATTCCACCTACACAAAATGAAGTCATCTTTATATTTTTATCAATTTAATACCTTCTATACACGATGGAAAGTAAGGAAATATGTAAGCCACAACATGTTAGAGCTATCCAGGCTTACCTTATGCGACGTTTGATGGTTGTTTCATCTTCAACGATGATGATCAAAACCATTGATGGCACCCCATGTTTTATTTTTGCATCCATATATATCTTACCCGCTGCCTCAAAGATGTATTCATGTTCTCCAGGTATGAACTGAATTACTTTCTTTCCTTGCCTTTTTGTAGTAGACATGAATGGCCCTCCAAGGTTGGCACTCAAAAATTCATGCAAGCGTGGCCCACCCAAATGTTTAATGAGCTCAAACATGGTCTTTGTAGACTCGGTGAATCTTTATGCTTGCTTGGCTCGCACTACATTCCTTGCTACATCTTGAAAAAAGTCCCACAAGATTGGTTTACCTCCAAATTTACCTTGTCGATAGGCCTCAACTATGTTATTACAAAAGCGTCGCATATTCTTCCTATTTAGGCATTCAAAGTTTGCTTCTTTTAAGGACTTGATCCTCATAGAAAGCACAACAACTCTTGCTCACAACCACCATAGCTCCCTCTTGGCCTCTTTCAAGTTTCTCTTGGTCTCAATTGTCACTTTTTTTAGCTCTTCACCACTAAGATAATCTAATCGTCTTCCTTCTCCTGTGTTCCTAGCCCCTCTCTTCTCAATAGCAGCCCTCTCTCTATACACTCTCATGTGAAAATCATCGCAAGTCGGAATTTTTTTGCAATATTCACAAGTAAAATTTTCAAAGGGTTTTCCACCATACGAAATACAAAGACAATTCACATGCCTATAGCATCCATCAACCTTGATTTCAATAGGCCGATCATATAAGGTAACTTTTGTGTATGGCTCTAGATACCACACATTCCCTATTTTAAGGTCATGTAGCATAGATTTTATATCCGAATCACAACCTTTATAAGTTGCAGTTCTTTGCCATAATCCCCAACAAAGCAAATTCAACTCACATGAAGGAGAAATGCTTGAGTCACCTGTACAAGTAGAAGGTGTTTCCAATCTGTTGGTGTTGCACTTTTTTGGGTTGACTGGAGAAAGGAACCCAATGAATTTTGTCGTGGATCCACCTCAAAATACTTTCTTGGTCTTCCTCAAGCATTTTCTAAAACTACTTGGTTGGTGGATGATGTTTTGGATACAGCCATGATGTGAGACTTTGACTTTACATGCTCTGTAAGGAGTGTTTGCAAGTTTGGTTTTCGAGGACACAGGTGCAGCCACTTTTGATCATAGTTACATACAACTCTTACTCTTACTTTGTCTTTATAGTCATGCAAGGTTGCCTCAACAAGCTCAAAATTAGATCTTGCATGATTTCAAGCTAAAAGCCACAAAGCTAATATCCAAAGGGATTAGGGATCACCTATAAAATGATTGCACATACGATCATTAAATGAAACTAAATTACAATTCTTTCCTAAACGACCTGCAAAATGCGAACCAAGGATTAGGCCTTGAGGCAGGATAAAACTATTTGCATGGAAGGGATTATACAGTGGGTTATCAAGCACATATGATGAGGAGGGGAGAGATGAGGCATGCAATGTTTGTTGTAGAGGGATGGCCCCCATGATGATGTTCGTTTTGCCTCCAGCCATTAGTAGATCTTGGCGTATGCTAAGTTGCATGGACTGGTTGTCATGGAGTGGAGCAGGGCTCATCCCTGGTGGAAGGATAGACCGAAAAAGGGGAAAGTTGTATAGAAAGGGACAGTGCCCCATCTACACCATCAGAGATGTTGGTCAAGGCTTCCTATGGTGATAATGAGGGTTGCATGCCCTCCAATTGGAGGCGGGAATGGTCCCACGACTTCTAAATGTGTGGTGAGAGGAGAACCTAAGGAGCTTAGTCTGTCAAACCCAACTCTTCTCCCTGCGCTTAACTATCATTACTTGTGTGTGTTGATATTATCTATACAAGGTCACAAAATTCATTGTTTATTTATGTACATGTTTACGAATCCATGTCACTTCACGAGGATAAAAACCAATTGTAGAACTCAGGATTGTACTGGAGTGTGGCACATGCATCCAGTATTCGTGGCAGCCTTCTTAATAACATCAGTTATTTTGCAACGTCAAGTATCACGGTACCTTGTCCGAGTCTACTTGCAACATGTAGCTTCTCCTCAATGAGAACCTTATCAGCCAAAGAGTTCTCTTGGCTAGTTCCAGCTAAGTCCGTACCTCGAATAGCAGTTAGCACTCGATAAGGCCATTTATTCATCTTATTTGGGATTAATATTGGGTCATCTAGACCTTCATATTCATCTTGATTTAATCCTAACATCTCAAGTCTCTAATCTCTTTTGTTTCCACCCTTACCAGTGTAGGAAGGTTAATATTTCCATTGACTTCCCTTTCTGCCAACTCACAAAGTAGTCTAGGGTATCCTATATTCATCTTGATTTAATCCTAACATCTCAAGTCTCTAATCTTTTTTGTTTCCACCCTTACTAGTGTAGGAAGGTTAATATTTCCATTGACTTCCCTTTCTGCCAACTCACAAAGTAGTCTAGGGTGTCCTATAACTTCAGCATGTCACTCTCATCCTTTCTCAGAGGATATTCCATCCCTTGGCTGTCCATAGGCAATTGCATAATACATTTATGCAAGAGCTTTTGCCCTCACCTAAAGCAAATATATAAATATTACTCAGAGATTGGGGATTGTGCCTTTTGATCAACAATTTTTCCTTAATAGCTAAGGCTTTCAACGTCCTTGTGAGGCCTAATATATTAGCATCGTGACCCAGCACATGGGACCTTTCAAGCACAACTAAATTCCATTGTGTGTTGATACTTTTTCATGGCATTACAGCTTTAGCATGATTGTTAGTCAATGCCATGACTGCCACAAGTTTCAACATACTTGGTGCATATCCTCTAGGTTGATGGATGGTTATGCACGATGTTTATTGGATAAATATTGCACCCGAGAAGAACCTTGGTGGCCCATGCCATCGTACTAGAGAATGGAGTAACCACTAAATGGTTACTTTCCGCATCACATGAATTATCCCTTGTAGAGAATTTATGCTCTACATACTTAATTAGGTCCATTGATAGGTTCTGTATAGGACACCAAGTATTTTAATCCTTGAGCAAACCCAATTTTGAAAATATTTTAGCACACCCCTAATGGTCAAGGTTATAAATCTTTAGATCCCTTTTCAGTCAATGTTCAAAAATTGCCACTTATAAGATCCTAGTAAACACACCACCTATTTGGGACCAAAATGGGCCTGACATTGGCTCTATCGGCTCTAGTTGGGCTCTTAGACACACTAGATGACCCCACATGGCTTTGTGGCCATGAGCGTCTAGATAAGCATTGTGTTCCTAAATATGATTTTTAGATCATAGTCCAACTAAATTGCCCTTTTCAACTCCAAGAAAAGGGAGCTTCCCATACACATAGGTGACTATTTTACCTTGCTTCACCACATAGAGGGACACCTTCCAACTAACTGTGTGGCCCCTACAGCTCTCCTACACCCTAGGGATTGATCCCAAGATACACTATCATAACACATAAAGAACAACAAAACATAATCTTCTCTTTTTTATTTTTCTGATCCAAAAGGTTTATTATTTCCTCACATAGACTTTGCCTAGGCTACTAGCCACTCTAATCTACATCAAAGGAACCTCTTTCACTTAACATAGGTCAATGGTTTGGCAAATAAGTGTTATGCACCCAAGGAATTTGCTTTAATATGATGATTTATGCATATGCAATGTGTCATGCCATATTGTGCTCAAACAATTTCAACTAAAAACAAGTCGTGTGATGTGCGAAATTATTATTTCCATGCTTTGTTCTAATGTACTCCAACGTTGGAGGGATAGAACCAGGCTAACTCGTGCTTTCACTCCCTTAAATATTTGATGAAATCGTAAATGCTTCACTACAATGAAAAACCATTTATTTTTCATGACAATGACTTAGAATTCCAACCTTCATTTTGTATTGATATTTTATATGTAACTATCTTTATATATCATGTGTCATTTTTCCATAGGAAACACCCTTAATCGAGTACTTTAATATAGAAACAAGGATAGGCTGAGGCTAAACCCCATGCCCTACTATTCACTACACATCCAAATATGTTTTTCAAATTTTTCTATTTTTTAAGATTTAAAATATTTTTTAATTTTTCTCAATTATTTATTATGAAAATGCTAATATTTTTGTAATTTTTAATCATAAAATAGAGAAATCTAGCCATAGCAACCAACATGCATCATTTTGCCCCACATGCACCATTACTTTCACCAATTTAATCAATTATAATTGTATTTCTCAATTTTACGTGTTTTGAATGTACTAGATAATTAATTTTTGCATTATGATAACTAAACATTCTGAAATATCGGGCTTATAGCTCTTAAACACAACACTTATCACTTCCATATCAAATTTCAATCCATATGCATCTCAATTTCATGATGAAAACAATGATAGAATCAAATTTCCTTTAAAACCATGACTTTTTGTAAGAAAACCGCTTTATTTTTCATGATTTCACATATGCGTAAGCTGGCCATTGATGCTTCACATAGCCACTACTGAGACCACCTTCATGTTTCCTTGCTCCATTTCTTGCATTTTGTCGCGATTTGACACCCTATACGAATAACAATTATGGCAAGAGAGAAAGACTAATTTTCAATTCTCTATATAATGCATCATTTTGCACAATACAAACAGTGATTTGAAGTTAAAAAATCAACATTTCATGCCTAGGGTTGCTTCTTTCATATCTGTCAATTCAAAAATCACATTTCATAAGGATTGAAGATGTGCGCCAAAAAATACAGAGCCCCCATCCCCTCATTAAGATTTTGTGGTTTTTAGCCTCCCTAAGCTTAATTACTCAAAAAACTAGTTCAGTCCTTTGTGTTCACACTGCTGACAAGCAGTTTGCTTAAAATTAGAGACCCAAATGAACTCGAATTTGAGATTTAAAAGCACATGGCATTCGTGGCATTGTTTTCTACTGAGTTGGCCTCTTAGATAATTTTTTCGGCTTCTGGATCAAGTAGCTACTTTGTAATGCAAAAGTTGTGTCTCTTTAAATGGGCTATGTAATGAGCTTCGATTGATGAACAAATGCTTCCAACACCTTCTGAGCCGCTTGCTTTTGCTTAGAAAACACCGGTACCTCTTAAGTTTTACTACAAATACTTTTTTTTAAACTTATTTTTAGTGCCTAGTCGTACTAACATTCAAGTTGTGCCTCTTTAAATGGGCCATCTGGCGATCTCTAATTTTGGCAAATGGAGGCTTCCAACACATTTCAAGCCACTTGCTTTCGCTTAGAAAACTTTGGTATCTCTTGATTTTTTTTGCAAATGCTTCATTTTTCACTTCATTTTTTTGGCACCTAAATACACCTATCAACAAGAGAAGATAATTCCAAAACAAGGACTGGAACAATCTCTCCCCATGCATGGGTAAGCATCTTCCCCATCATGCATATATTTATAATATTGAATTAAGATTTTGTGCTTAAGTTACATTGAAATTATCATTTTTAAGTCATGGATTATGTGATAAATGGATAAAATCCATAATAATAAAATCAATAAATATAATTTTATAATATTTACTTGCCTTCACCATATCATAGTCAATAATTAAAAGAAAAATAAGATGAAAATAAATTGCATTTGAGAAGAGAATTCCAAAACTTGCACACAACACAAGGATGGATACAATCTCACCCCCCCCCCCCCCCCCCATGCGTGGGTGAGACCTCCGCCATGTATGTATATATAATATTGAATTGAGCTTTTGTGCTACTTACATTACATTGAAAGCATCAATTTTTAGTTCTTGTTTTTTCTCACCATGCAACATTACTTACTTTTATAATGCAAATAAATCAAAACACACTCTATTCTATTATCTTTATATAAATATATTTTTTTCTCTAATAAATACACTAAAATAAATATGTTTCACATATGTGCAGGTAAAGTCTATGTACTAATAATTGTATATAAAAACATATTGTCTTTGATAATATATATTTTTTCACAATGTGAAGTATATAAATTTCATACATTAAAAGTCACACTCTAAACAATAATCTCGCTTAACTCGATCTAATTATTTGCTCATCACAACACAAAACACATTGCTATTCTTCTATCTATCTACCTAGCATAATTCGATCATCAGTACCATTATGTACATGTTTGCACTGTGTTACAAAGCGGAACACGTGGCAAATCTAGCAAATCAAACATCTCAACTATTAAATACAAACAACATTATAATACATAAGAGGATTTGAATAACTCAATAGATTGAGAAAGACAAGGAAAAAACGCACAATTGGGCCCAACCTCCCCCATGCCAAAAGCCATGGTTTGCCATCCTTAATTATATATTATAATTTTACATGGATATTTTCATTCATATATTACATATAATTACAAAGAAAGTACAAATATCAATTGAAATACAGAGCTTTAAGAGTCAAGAGGTATCATATAACATGCTGCAATTGCTGCAAAAAATTCTATGCTTTGAATCTTGATGTTTTGACATCTCCATCGCATCCGAAGCAAATCCCCAAAACAACTCTTGAGGCTTTGAATTTCAATTTCGGATGAGGGAGTAACGAAAAAACTCAGTTTTCACCCTCTTCTGCTATTTTGCATGTGATCCTGTTGCTTTTATAAAGAAAGCTAGAAAAGCGTTCTAAACTTAACCACATTAAAAAAATAGCAAGATATTCCATAAAGAAAGCTTATTTTAATAAAAGCATATCTTAAATCTCATATTCTAAAATAATCTATATTAAAAATAAATAAATTAATAATACTAAGAACAATGATCTAATTATTACTAAAGAAGTTTAAACTTATAACTTACAAATAGAGTAATAATTTTAATAATATAATATTATATAAATATATAATATCATATATTATACTTAAGATAGCTAATTATAATTATGAAATTTACAATTGGACTTATGCTAACGCCCAGTGCTATCCAAAGCCACCGCTACTTGCTCTATACATCAATTGAAGCATTTACAATTGTTTATAAATGAAATAAACAAACAATAGTGAATACCTGGTAATCTTCAGCTACAAATAATTAAAATAGGTTGGAACACTACCTAACCTTAATTTAATTCGAGTGTGCACTCTAAACTCATAAACGTCCATTAATTTGATATGTATTTTGCGAAATCACCCACGTGCACATTAAATTAATCTAACACCTAAAAAGGATAGGCGTCCCCGTCAACTTCTCGCACAAGAAATCCACCTTATGTACGAGCCCCGACAAATACATATAGTTTTATGGAATCTACCGAAAAACCTCACGGAATCCACCGTGGAATATGCCTCATGGCATCATACCTCCATGGTGGGATAGCAATTGTCCTCAATTGCTATTAGCTACTCAATGTGGAGCTAGTAGTGTAGGGTAAGCACTAAGGGTGCAGGTGGTCATTCGTTACACGTCTTCAACTGAATGAGTTTTTTTTTTAACATTTTACCAAGTAGCTAGTATAGGACAATGAATCAATCAGAGTCTAATTATTAGCAAATAATTGATTCTAATAAGATTAAAAACTAGTGTTAGTACCATAGATGTCTTTCATGAGAGTAAGAGAGTTAAAAGATAAGATAGAAATATTATGAATGCTAGGTTTCATAACCAAAGCATTGACAATAATAAATAAAATTATTATTTTAGTTTAGTAGTAAGTAAAAATTAAACTAAGAATTTTAGAAAAAAAACTTGATTGGAGATCTCTATCTTTATTAGAAAGTGTGAATTCACAACAAAATTAGGAAGTTGAAGAATTTTTCAAAGTACTTTTAAGAAAAATTTATTAGTATCAATGTTTATCAAATCAAAAGATAACAACATGAAAGGCACACTATATTAATTGTCGAAAATTAGAGTGAGAATCATATTGAAGGCATACTTTGAATAAAAAACAACTTATATCTTCTTGTGAATCAAGTTGGTCTATTACTAGAGAGTTAGAGCTTATAAGGAATTTTTAAAAACATTTACTTATGACTAAGACTAAAATTTAAAAAGAAACATATTAAAGATAAGGCTAAAGTTGGATAAAATACTAGTCTCTCACTAAAAATGTAGTATTATTCAAGTTTTATGGCATATTTAGATATGATTATCTTTTAATATATGCATATTTAGACAAAACCATGTCTAATATAAGTTTTAGATCTTTGTACAAGCTAAAAAAATTTCTTTGGGAGTATACTCAAATTCCAAATGGATTAAAAGCTATCCTACTAATTTCACTAAGTCTGGGTTAATTGTGAGACCTACTTTCAAGATAAATAACTTTCTTTGTAGATAGCATCAGGTCATGATGATAACTAGAGAGTTGTAGAGAACAAAAACATCTACAATTCATTTCCCTATGATGGATTACCAAATCTAAAGGTAAGGTTATAAAAAAATAGTACTCAAAATTTGTTACTACATAGTTTTCTGCATACTACTGTGAAATTTACATTTAGGGTCACTTTAGGACTCAAATAACTCGCTAAATATTCATAATTTATAAAATATGTGTCTAATAATAATCGTAGATATTTCTAAGGGCTAAAACTTTTGTTTTTACGCTATCCTAAAAAAATGAACCAATAAAAAGTTACATTATCTGAAAAATAGTTGTTCAAGAGGATTTTTATGGTGAAGCATATCCAATAGATAGACTTCTTTCAAGTGCCTCTTCTATATAGCTTGTAACATAAATGAATACTTAATATGCTTAAACTTAAAACTTTTATAAAATAAAACAAAGCTATGATTTACTATGAAATAAACTTCAAAAGCTTTTTGGCTATAACATCATATTTACATAGCCAAGTCCATGTTATTATCCAAATTCAGAGAAGAAACAAATTGGATCAATTTGAATCAATCAATTGTGGATATAAGGCTGTCCAAAACACAAGAAATGCAGTTGCAATATTCATCTGTAATGATTCGTCTTGTAGATTGCGATTGTTCCACGGTGTTTGCCTTTATACACTAATATCATACAATTGAAAACTCGAGGCGTAGCTAGGCTCTAATACCAATGTTACAAAGCCGAACACGTGGCAAATCTAGCAAATCAAACATCTCAACTATTAAATATAAACAACATTATAATACATAAGAGTATTTGAATAACTCAATAGATTAAGAAAGACAAGAGAAAAACGAACGATTGGGCCCAACCTCCCCCATGGCAAAAGTCACGGTTTGCCATCCTTAATTATATATTATAGTTTTACATGGATATTTGCATTCATATCTTACATATAGTTACAAAGAAAATACAAATATCAATTAAAATACAAAGTTTTAAGAGTCGAGGTATCTTATAATATGCTGCAGTTGCTACAGAAAATTCTGTGCTTTGAATCTTGATGTTTTGACATCACCATCGCATCCGAAGCATGCCAAAACCCCCAAAACAACTCTTGAAGCTTTGAATTCCGATTCTGGATAAGGGAGCAACGAAAAACTCAGTTTTCACCCTCTTTTGTCGTTTTGCGCGTAATCCTGTTGCTTTTGTAAAGAAAGCTAGAAAAGCCTTCTAAACTTAAACACATTAAAAAAATAGCAAGGTATTTCATAAAGAAAGCTTATTTCAATAAAAGCATATCTTAAATCTCATATTCTAAAATAAGTTATATTAAAAATAAATAAATTAATAGTACTAAGAATAATGATCTAATTATTACTAAAGAAGTTTAAACTTATAACTTACAAATAGAGTAATAATTTTAATAATAAAATATCATATAAATATATAATATTATATATTATAATTAAGATAACTAATTATAATTATGAAAATTACACTTGGACTTACGCTAACGCCCAGTACTACCCAAAGCCACTGCTACTTGCTCTACACATCAACTGAAGCATTCACAATTGTTTATAAATAATAAACAAACAATAGTGAATACCTAGCAGTCTTCAGCCTACAAATAATTAAAATAGGTTGGAACATTGTCCTAACCTTAATTTAATTCGAGTGTGTACTCTAAACTCATAAACGTCCATTAATTTGATATGTATTTTGTGGAATCACCCACATGCACATTAAATTAATCTGACGCCCGAAAAAGACAGGTGTCCCCGTCAACTTCTCGCACAAGGAATCCACCTTGTGTACGAGCCCCATCAAATACATATACTTTTACGGAATCTACCAAAAAACCTCATGGAATCCACCGGGGAATATGTCTCTAGTTTTATGGAATCCACCGAAAAACCTCACGAAATCCACTGTGGAATATGCCTCATGGCATCACACTGTCATAGATTAAATGGTACATAAATAAAGTTTACAATAATAAAAATCAATAAATATAATTCCATAACAATGTGTGCTTGCTTGCATGCATTTCCAATTATCCATGCCGTTTGCACATGCCTGCTTGCACGCTCTATTGTTTATGATATACTCCCTAACCCCTTAGCTACTTGCATGAACTGGCTTGACCCCTCCATTGTCAACCTCTTGGCATGGGTGCATAGAATATATACGATTACACATATTCTGTACCTAGGCTAGAAGAGGTGGTTGGGTGTCAACTAAAGTGTTGGTAGGTCATAAAAGAGTCCAAGCCACTTGGCAAAAACTAGTAGGTGCCCTAATTGTTGTTAACCCCACTCTCAGTTACTAAAACTAGTATGAACACTACCTCTTGGCCCCTCCATTGTCGACCTCTTGGCATGGGTGTATAGAATATATACGATTACACATATTCTGTACCTAGGCTAGAAGAGGCCGGTTGGGTGTCAACTAAAGTGTTGGTAGGTCATAAAAGAGTCCAAGCCACTTGGCAAAAACTAGTAGGTGCCCTAATTGTTGTTAACCCCACTCTCAATTACTAAAACTAGTGTGAACACTACCTTAGCTCATACTAATATTGGTGTGTGTGGCATTGAAATAATACAGGTGTGGAGTGCCTAGCTACTTATTATGCTCATTTGAAAAGGATTGGATTGATACCTTGAATAGTTTATTGTTGTGAACTCATGTTTTGATAAATATGTGAATGTCCTTTAGTAACATATTATTTGCATTACACTGTACCCTCAACAACATCCACTCATTAGTCTCCATGGGCAATAATTTTTGTGTCATCTATCGACGTAGTCAAGTGAGCGATTCGAGAACGAACGGGGAGACCTCATGCTCAGCTCAATCTGCATCACTTTATCAACGTTTGTTTATAAACACATAACATATGACTCACGAAGACCCAATGTCCATTTAGAGCTCTTCTTTTGCATATACGGTTTATCCCAACCCACCACGAATGGGAACAAGGAGTCTCCAGGAAAAGGTTAAAACGATTGACTCAATCAATTGGATAGAGATGCCACATGCAAGAAATATACTAACCATACAAATGCTGATTGTAAACCATCCAACCATCCAAGCTACATACAAATGTATCTAACGAGGATGCATGATGAGTACATCCTTTATCAAAGTGCATCCTCTGTTTAATTACTTACCCTCTTCTTGAAGTTTGGAACACGAATGAAGGTACATATTGAGTTGGTGGGCTTGTAAGTGGTAGGGGATGGTTTGAAGTGAGTATAACAATGTCATTGAGTGGCGACTTATGGAAGGTTCCGACTTGGTGTATATATATTATGAGCTCCAAGGTTTGCTCCCCCTCAATTGTGCACCACTGTAATGCTTGGATCCTTCAAGATGATTTTATTTTTTAGGTGAATAATATAGTCATTCCATATAGTAATACAAAATACCCTTTGGTAACTTAGAGAATAGTAAAAAAAACTCAAAGTTCTAACTCCTCCCCACCTACCTCCTAGATCTTTGGGTATCTAGACTAAGAATTTGACTTCGATCTTTTGAAGCACCACAGCCATTCTTGCCAAAGTTTGCACTCCATGTATATTATATTTTACTTTGGAAGTTTACAACAAGAGCCCCACAAAGGGGGCAATATGTTTGATGAAATTTTATAGGTCATGCTATGCTTCATTTTTGCAAAAGTTATATTGACTATCCTCCCAACTAGTCTTCTAACAAGAGATAAGCTCAACCATTTGGTCATTGTTGATGTCCAGAGCTATCAACTCATATGCTCAAGCAAGTGTTTTGAATATAGTATCTAATTAGAAAAAACAATCAACAATTTGAATGTTGATTTTCTCAAGTAGCTTTATAGCCATTTGATAGATTAATTGGTGGGTGTTATCGGGCTTCATTTCCATTGGTTCTTGTGGTGTTGTGATACTCGTTAGAGGGGCATTATAGAAGTGACTGCTAGTTTATTCAACTTGTATAGCACAAGCTATGGTTTTAGTTTCAACTATCTTACCTATAAGCTTTAAAGTTGACCTTTCTTTGGACATTCTCACATAGGGTAAAACTTTCTCAATTTTGGGTTGTAAGGAGCTGAATTAGGGGCATATTTGAATAAATACATAGTGCCACATTAACCTAAGTATAAAAGGTGTGAAGGACACTTGTATAGAAACCATTTGAAGAATACAACTTTATCCTTTCACCATCTCAAGCCTCTCACATGTCCTTTCATGGATACTAGCCATCTCTCTCTCTTTTTCCTCTCTTTCTTTCACCATTTCTAGTATTTCTCTCTCCTTGTGATTCTTTATTCATCCTCTTTTCTCTCTCTCTTCTAGAGCCTTCTCTCTCCTTTGAGGCCCGTTTATTACAAGTGGTATCATAGCAATCTATAGAACTAAATTAGGGGCATATTTGAAGAAAAACTTAGGGGCATATTTGAAGAAAAACTTAGTGTCAGATTGATCTAAGTATAAAAGGTGTGAAAGAAACTTGTAAATACACCATTTTTATCCCCCTTTCAGAGCCAATGAAAACACAAGATTGACGGTCTGAATAGTAGAGAGGAAGTTATTGTTTTATGCATGTTTCAATCTACAATATATCTATCTTCTCAAGATGTAGAAATAAATTGAAAGGCTTCACCTCTATGAGTATTCTTCTACATCTTCTAAACCCCTTCTCTTCCGTCTACTCCTCTCCCTGGATCTCCCTTCACCCTACTGCCTCTTACCCTTGTGGTAGACTTTTGATCCCAAACTCTCCAACAATTGTGAACCTAACATGAAATTCGGCAACAGTAGCTATGTAAAGATGGGGGATTCTACATGTTCAAGTGGTGGTGATGCTTTACAACAAATGATTGCTTTGTTGCAACAACAACAACAGTAGTAATTGTTGTTACAACAGTAGATGCAACCTCGACAGGAAGCATAAAGAATTGATTCCTTAGCTGTGAATGCATTGCAGGTAGTGGGACAAGGATTGAAGCAGTTTAAGGGTCAAAATGTTTCGGCCTTCATCCGGTTGTATGAAGAAAAGATGTTGTTCCATGGGTACTGCAGTATGCATGGAGTCGGTATTTCTCACGTTTGGTCATGTATGCATTGCACAATCGGATTGATGAGTTACATAGAAGAGATGTTGATTGGGCAGCTTTTAAGAAAGCTCTGAGAGAAGAGTTTTTCTTGGAAGATGCAGGTTTGGTAACTAAAAAGACATTTATAGATTGGATTGAAAAGCCCAATAAAGAGTTGGCTGCTACAGCTTTGCTTCGTGAATTTGAAAGTCGGTATGCGCAATTGGATACCAATGAACATCAATCATTGGAGAGTCAAAAAATTGATTTGTTTTCTAAAGGTTGCAAATCATGTCTTACATGAGAAGCTGACTGATCGTTTAGAAGATGCATCTTCTAAAATGGGACTGAAATTAGATTGGGCTAATGTAACTGAGGCAGTGCATATGTTGGTAATGAGAGAGCGGATGAAATTAAGATGGGGTATATGCACCACACCTACTAGTGCTCAAAAGGGGGCTGAAATTGCACCCAAGGCGCCTGTAGCTATGGCGGAACAACCAGCTATACCTATTGGTCTGCTCTTAAAGGTGATGTTATGGATGAATTAATCAAAGGTATGCATGATTTGAGGCTGAATTTGACAAAATCTATGCAAAGGTCAAAAAGTTGGATTCTAAGGTAGAAGAGAAGGCTCGGGCAACAGCCCAAAGGCCATATAGAGAGGGATACAAGAGGAGATGCATTTGGTGTGACACTTTACAGCATGGAAAGTGAGACTGTATAGCCTACCGTGAAGCGGAAGCAAAAAGGTTAGTCTTTTGGAAAGATGGAAGAATACATGCAATAAAAATTGGTTTTCCAATAAAGCTAAATTTTGGAAATGGTGGCATACAGAAGAGGTTGGAAAAGATGGTTGCAAGGATAGCATTTGTTGCCATAGATGTAGCCACGTATGGGTTGAGAATTGAAAGGACTGATGAAGCTTGTAAAGGAGCCATGACTGAAGCAAAATCTCGCATTTGGATACAAGCATTAGATTGCATGGAAAATGGCAAAACAACAAATTCTGAATTAGTTGATGCAAGTCACACTATACGAGGGAGAACGGGAGAAGAAAAGGGGCAAGCAAGCCGGTTATAGGTTACAATCGGACCTTGAGACTACCACAAACCTTAAAAAGGTCTTGGAAGATCACATACTTGATAGTAGAGTGGAATTCACACTTGGAGAAGTTCTTGGAATCATGAAGAGTGAATTTCATGATGCAATCATTGATATGCTAAAACGAAAAAGACAGCTTAATTGTGAAGTTTTGCAAGCATTGATGTAGGTTGACAAAGACATAGAGAAACAACTTCAAAGGGAATATGATGATGTATGTAATGCTGATTTGGAGCAGGTTGATGTTGAAAATGGGTTAAATGGGAGTGTAGACAGAAAGCTTGTGGCTAAAATTGGTCTTATGGGCAGCAATAAGCATAGAGAGAAGGCTATGTATAATGGGGATGTCCATCAACAAGCACATGAAAAATAAGATGCTCATTTTATTCCAAGCAGTCATTATTCACGAATGCATTGGACTCGTGCTACAACAAAGACAATAGTTAAAGTGGGAGAAAGAGAGACGCCTTACATAGCACTCTTGGATCATAGTTCCGAAATCAATGTTATGGCACACAACTTATATGAGAATGGAGGTTGGCTGATTGATGTAGATCCGGGATGGTGCATGCAGGTAGCAAATAATTCATCAGGGGATCTTTATGCAGCTTGTCCAAATGTACCTGTGACTATTGGAGATGCTAGGGATGCATATCATTTTATTGTACAGGATTCATGTAGTTATTCGATGATTTTGGGGTAGCCCTATATTTCATAATCAAGGCTGGAAACAAAAGCCTTGGATGATGGTTCTTCATATGCTCGAGTTCAGAGTAAAGACAATACAAAGGCAATACAATTTCTCACTGTATGTGTGAATCATCCCTACAATAATCGAGATAGGTTATGGGAGAATCCCATGCCACCTAATCCAAAGAGTTTAAGGGTTTTTAGACAACACTGCTGTAAGTGGAGGCTATGGCAATGCCTCTTGGAAGATGATTATGCCTCCAAGAAAGGGGAAAACTGTGTTTGTGACATATGGTTTGATGGTTGCAAATGAAGGTATTTCAAGGCTATTTTCAAGGCTGGTTGATGTTGATATAATGGTTGAATTTTCTGAAGCAATTAATGTTGAAAAGAAGGCTAAAAAAGAGGTTATTTATGTTGACACTTTAGAGATGTGTGAAGTCATTCAAGAGTTTGTTGAGCATGAATGTTATGGACTACAATATGGGCTGCAAAACAAGGCTAAAGCAAGGGTGGATACAAAGTTCAAAACAATTGCAAAGAAGGTTAATCCTATGGTTTTGCCTTTACCATGTGAAAGTGATGGGTTGGCTAAAAAAGTGTCTCAATAGCCTAGTTTGCAGGATCCACATGGAGTAGGACATAAATTTATAGAGCTGAAAATTTGTGATACAAGCTTTCTTTTGCCTGTAGAAAGAGCTTGTTTCTTACACTTGTTGGTAAGGCATGGGAAAGCCTTTGTGTTTCAACCATATGAAATTGGATGTGTTGATTCGACCATAGTTGCACCTATGGTGATCTTTACACAGTACCTCATGTGCCATGGAATTTAAAGCCTATTCCAGTACCTCTGGCATATTTGCCTAAGCTACTGAAGCTTTTGAACAAGAAGATCAGGATGTGGATTTTAGAGCCCTCTTCAGCTCCATATTCAAATCGGTGGTTTACTGTTTCAAAGAAGAATGGTTTCTTGAGGTTTATACAGGATTTACAACCAATTAATAAGGTCACCATAAGGAATGTTGGATTAGGCCCGATAGTGGATGAATTTGTAGAAGCATTTGCATGCAAGGCAATTTACTCAATGGGAGATTTATATTCAGGATATGATCAGTTCCAGCTTGCATTAGAAAGCAGGGATATCACTACCATGAAGACACCACTTGGATTGGTTAGGATGTGTACACTTCCGTAGGGAGCAACCAATTCAGTAGCGCATGTGATGAATGTTATGCATAAAGTTTTGAGGGAGTATATTCCTTGATGATATGCCAATAAAAGGGTGTGATATCCATGACAAGAATGAAGAGCTAAATGAGCAAGGATGTAGAACATTTGTGACTGATCATATTGTTGATTGTGAAAGGATTTTGAGCCGTCTTGAAGAATTGCATTTGACTCAGTCAGGAGAAAAGTCAGTTTTTGAAGTGGAGGAAGTATTAGTTGTTGGACACATGTGTGGATCATATGGGAGAAAGCCCTCTCCAGTAAAGATTGATGCCATAAGTAGGATGTGGAAGACATGTTTAAATGTATCCAAGGTGAGAAGATTTTTGGGTGCATGTGTCTTTTACTTTATATGGATTCCGCATTTTGCTCATGTGGCTGAAAGTTTATATTAGTTTTTGAGAAGAGGGAAAAAGTTGTGGTGGGGTAAACAGCATACGAAGTCGGTTCAGAAGTTAAAGAGCTTATTGATTTTAGCCCCAACACTAAAGAGAACAAATTATGAGAATGGGTAGCCCAGCCCAATTGGCATTGGTTGGGCAATGGGTCAAGATGATGCTGATGGGAATAGGTATGCCATTCGATTTGGAGAAAAGGTACTCAATGAACGGCAACGACAGTATTCTCAAGTCAAGAGAGAGCTTTGGGCTGTAATGACAGCCCTTAAGTGTGATAGGGAGTACTTTATGGGAGCTCACATAGTGGTAGAGACTGATTGTCTACCTCTATTGGACATGACAGTAAATTGCTCAACTCTCGATATTGTCATGTTACGGTGGATTGCATATATAAAGTCACTTAACCATGATTTTCAGCATATTGCAGGTAGAGAAAACCTTGTGTGGCTGACATGCTTTCACGAGCAAGGTTTGAAGATGAAGAGGAGCTGATGGTGGAAGATGAAGAGGACGATATGTTAGGTGTTGAAAAATACTTTATGATAGCAGGAAATGAGTATGCAACTGATGTTACTACATCATGTATAATTGTTGTAATAGGGATTTTAGCAATAAGAAAAGAACTTACAGCCATGGAGAAGAGATGGGCAGTAGAGAGAAAGCATCATCAGTGTTATACTTCAATGAGAACACAATGTTTGGAAGAGTTGTATGAGGATGATTAGGTGAAAATAGGCCAATATCTCAGCCTCATGACAAAGAAGGCTGAGTGGTCTGAAGCTAAATTCAAAAGGATTAAAAGAAAAGCTTGAAAGACAAATATGTATGGAAGCATTCAAAGAAAAAGAGGAGAGCTCTAGTATGTGTATTGGGAGATAGGGCTTCTCAATAACAAGTGTTGTAGGAGTTTCATGAAAGCTTATGGGCTGGACATAGATGTGAGAAAACATGGATCTAGAGCATGGTTGCAGTTATGGAGGTTGAAACTCAAAGTACAAACTCATGAAGACATAGACTAGACAAGACTAATTGTCACACAAGTGAATTAGGTTCCAAGGTTGAAACTTGGACTCATAAACACATTCTTGTGTGTAAGGACAATGACACTGACACTTGATTGAAAGGACAATAGCATTACATTTAAAAGTGAATCAAGTACACGTCTTTATAGCATTCTAGCTTCTCCACTATCCTCAATGTGCATATGGGATTCAGGACATCTCTTCCTGGAGCATACATCATTTGTTATTTCTCAACACCCCCCTCAAATGATGAGTCCCTGCACACTTGTTGGCTTTTGCCCCCCCTACAGATAACCTGGACCAGGAGACTAGCTCGTAGGTAGCCTAGTCAAGTTAAAGCTTGAGACTTTACATCTTTGGCAAGGGTTTTTACAAAGTAAATCCACTAAGAGAAACATAGAGATCCATAATGGGAACAAAATTCCTTACAACTCAATGACTTTGAGTGAGAGACTGGGAATATTACTTAGTGTTGAAACAAGGTTCTCATACGGTTCATGATTAACACTAGCAAGTAGCATTGCTATTGCCACATCTTCATCAATGTTCTTTTTAAGAGTTGCTAGCTGAGTTTTAAGGCTCTTGAACTTATTGATGTGTATAGTCATAGATGAACTATCTTTTACATCCAACTTATCAAAGTGCATAAGCAATTTTACCTTCAAATTCTTTGCTTGTGTACCAAAGATCTTGTCAAGTTCTTCCCATGCCTTCTTTGCATCCTTAATGCTAGAGATGTGGTGTAATATATCGTCTGATAGACCCTAGGCAATAATACCTAGAGCTTTGTTGTTCATCTTCTTCCATGTCTTTGTTTTAGGCTGGTCTTCTGCAGCATCTTCCTCTTTAGCATTGTCATAGGCATCATCTTCCTCAAAGAGATCCTAGAGGTCTTTCCTCATGAGATGGTACATAGTTTTCTCTTTCTAGGCATGAAAGCCCTTGCTGTTAAGCTTTGCTATTTGCTCAAGCTCTGTCATGCTTATCAGCTTCAAACAACCAGAAAAAAGTTGTAGGTCAATGTGTCAAGAGACACAGGAAGATCAATGTCAAATGACACTATTTGAGTATCAATGGATACAATTCTTGAGCTTAGTGATGGATGTCAATGCTTGATCTACCTCTTGCTTACTGATTTAACGTGATGGTTTGTTGGGAACTAAGTATAGACTCAGATCAGAGTGGTAGTAGCTTGTCGGGAGTGAGAATTTCAAGTTTTTTATGAGCTTGAAGCTCAAGGCTATGGAGTCTTGCACTAGGGTTTCCACAGGCGCCTGATAAATCAGTCACGCCACAGCCATTCCACAAGATATTTGGTGAGAAGGTGCCCTATAGAGTAAGCTTTAAAATCCCTATACTCACAGGACTGTCCGCAGCGCGTAGGGAAAGAACTGATGGTACGACCACTAGCAGGGCACAATATGAAAGCGGGCTGATGCAGACGCAATGTTGGAGCCTGGAGAGACCAATGTTGCAATGTAAGGTTCCAAGAAGGAGTGCAAGGAGTGTAGAAATATATGTCTAGAAGAAACTTTGTGGAGATATGGTCTCTATTATGAGATCTAGGAGCTCAAATGGCTACCAACTAGTCAAGATGGACAGAAGTGAGGAAATGGAGTTCATGTACTCAAGCTAAGCTACTGAGCTGGGAGGAGTGAGAGGAGACCTGTAGAGGTAGAGAGATGAGCTAAAACATGCTAAGCCATGCTCAGTTGTGCTCTGATACCATGTGAGAAAACACGGATCTAGAGCATGGCTGCATCTATGGAGGTTGGAACTCAAAGTACAAACTCATGAAGACATAGACTAGACAAGACCAATTGTCACACAAGTGAATTAGGCTCCAAGATTGAGAGTTGGACTCATAAACACATTCTTGTGTGTCAGGACAATGACACTGACACTTGATTGAAACGACAATAGCAGTACATTTAAAAGTGAACCAAGTACATGTCTTTATAGCATTCCAACTTCTCCACTATCCTCAATGTGCATATGGGATTCAGGACATCTCTTCCTGGAGCATACATCATTTGTTATTTCTCAACAATAGAGAAGTTTAGGGCACATTTGCCGAGATCAATGAGAAGTATTGGTAGCAAAACATGTATAAAGATGTGGAGCATTATGTGGAATCATGCAATGTTTGTTAGATGTATTGCATGGTAAAGCATAGAGATGGATTTTGCAACCAACCTATCCATTGTTTATGCATTACAAATGGGTAACTAATTTGGTTACCATGCCTACAGGTTTATGGAATATGAGATATCTTGTGCTTACATTAGAAGACTTGACAAATCAAGTGGAAGGTCGAGCTCTTAGTACAAAGACTACTCAAGCAGTTTGCAGGTTCTTATTGGAAGAAGTCTTTTACAGGTATGGTTGTGTTAGTAAAGTGGTTGCAGATAGAGGAGAATTGGATGTGGATGAGGCTCGTGACTTCTTTTCATGATTGGGTATCAAGTTGGCTTTAACTTCAGTCTATAATCCTGAAGCAAATGGAAAAACTAAAAGAGGTCATCAACTTATCATTAAGGCATTAGCAAAGTCATGCAAGGGCAGGATGAAAGAGTGGCAAACAATGTTACCCTTTGCTTTGAGGACTGATAGGACCACTCATAGTGCAGTTACAGGGTATATGTCTACTAAATTAATATATGGACAACAACCAATCATGCCTATTGAGGAGACTATTACTACTTGGAGTGTTCTACCATGGGAAGAGGGTTTAAATAGAGAAGATTTGTTGGTCATATGCATTAGACAATTAGACAAAATGCCTAAAGACATTGAGATAGCCATGAAAAAGATGAAGACTTCAAGGATCAAGAACAAGAAGAGGTTTGATAGGTGACACGGACTTCGCCCACAAGCTATACAAGAAGGGGACTAGGTACTTGTTTATGATAGCAACTTGGAAAATCAGCATAGTGCTAGTCGGAAGATTGCAAAGCAATGGTTTGGTCCATATGTGGTAAGGTTTGTTTTTGACAATGCTACCTATGCATTAAATGAGATGGATGGGACATCTCTAAGGATTCCAGTGGTTGCTGGAAAACATATCAAGCTCTTTAAACATAGGGAGTCTTCAGCATATGAGTTGAAGGAGTTGGATACTAAGCATGAACATGAGAATATGGAAGAAGAAGATGTAGAAGATGAAGACATTGACATGATAGAGGATACTTCTTCTGACATTGCAGATCCGTAAGACTTTGGCACATGCTAGAGGATGTGCAGGTTAGAAGGGGGTGGATGTCATGCTGCTACGCGGTCACAGTGTGAAAAACTCTAGAGTGTAGCTTTCTTATTGATTTAGAGAGCAAATGTCGTATTAGTCATTAATGTCAGTGTTCATAGTATGGATGATTCAAAAATACTAGATTTTTGGACAAGTTTAGCCTATTTTTGATATTTTAGATATTATCTCTTGTAAAAATCCAAAAACTATAGACAAGGTCTAGAATAAGATGACATGTAAAAGAAAGCAAGTAGCTTTCAACCATTTTGGGAGGATTCTATGTAAAAAGAAGGATTAGCAAAATCATCCGACACGTGATCGTAGTTTTCAAGCTGTGAACAACACTCTAAATTGAGAGATGGAGTGATTTGCTAGAATTTTGGCCAGATGTCATGGTATTTTACCCCCCTTTCGGAGCCAATAGAAGCATCAAATTGGCGGTCTGAGCAGCAGAGAGGAAGCTATGGTTTTATGTATGTTTCTGGTCTACAAGAGATTATATTCTCAAGTTGTTGAAATAAATTGATAGGCTTCACCTCTATGAGTATTCTTCTACATCTTCTATTTCTTTAAACTCCTTCTCTTCCATCTACTCCTCTCCCTAAATCTCCCTTTACCCTATTGTCTCTTACCCTTGTGGTAGACTTTCGACCCTAGACGCTCCGACAATGGATGTATACAGAGGTTGGCACATGTCTTATATTACTCCGAAATGCCTTTTGAGCTTCGATCGAGCTCCATCTTGGTTGGCATTTGATTGAAATTGGTATACAATGGCATGCTTTGTGATAATCATTATGCCTATGGTCTATGCTTGACCCTTCGGTACATGCTTGGAAGCATATGTCAGAAATGCATGCTCCTTACATTGTCTATGTTTGATTGCTACTTGGAGCTTCAATTGGGCTTTCATTTACATACTTTGGAGCTCTTGGATGCTAATTTGGGTTGTCAAAGATTCTACATTGACTGTTACATTATGTCTTATGTATTCACATGCTATCTTTGAGCTTAGTTGCTCGATTGACATCAATCTTTTTGCCTGTGGGAGCTTCATGCTATCTTTGGATATTGCAAAGCGTGTGGGTTATGCAATTGAGCTTCTTGTTTATATGAGACTGGGATCTCTTACATGTCTATGCTCTTGATAGATACTTGTCTACATTGGATACTTTTGGGTTAATTTGATCTATCTTCTCTTTGAGCCTACACTAACCTTTGTCAGGTTGTCTTGTCAACTAGGCATACTCCTAGCTTTGCTTACTCTCTGCATTCTTTATTCTAGGGGTTGTATCCTCCTACTGACATTGGTTGCTTTGACACATTTAGGTGTTTGGCTCATGTTTCTTGGCTGCTACAGTGTTTGTTACATGCCTACTTGATGCAGGATCTGACCTAGCAGTCATATTTGAGTATATGACTTTAGATCACTACTAGGTCATTGTTTTTTCTCATTTTCCCCCTGTTGTGATTTATTATAGCAAGCTGTTTTATGCAGACTGTGATGTATTTATTGAGCTTAATCATGTCATTTTAATGTGCTTTAGATACTATTTGGCGGAAAATTGGCCATTTTAGCAGTTTCTCTTATTTTTAGCTTGTTTTGGCATTGGTTTTGGCATGTTTACTACTAATTACAGCAACATGTTTTCTACGTAGTCTGCCTTTTGTTTGACTCATTATGGCTGCTCATCTCAAAGATATGGCTTTGTTTAACATTGCCAAGTTGGATGGCACCAACTATGGCTACTAGAAGTCTCAAATATGGCAAGTTTTGGTGTAGAAATTTCAGATTAAGCCACTAAGAAACAAGGGTGTTAAACTCGAGAACATGGATGATGATGACTGGGCTGATTTAGATGCACTATGTAAGTCCACTATCATTTTATCACTCTCTGAAGAGGTCCACAATAATATTTTTGAAGTTGAAGATTAGAGTGCATGGAATCTATGGGAAAAGATTTAGGAACTTTATGCAAAGTAGAGCCATGCTTCGCAGATGTATTGGCTTAAATAGTTGAAGAATCTCCACATGAAAGAGGGGACCCCATTGTCTACTCACTTTAGGCGGTTTCATTCTATCATGAAGAGTCTGATTTAGCTGGGTATTGAGTTTCAAGATAATCCGCATCCTTTGTTTTTGCTTGGCACTTTTACCTAAGTCTTGGGATATATTTCGCAATCCGATCTGTACCAACAAACTTGATGGGTTGAAATTGAAAGATGTAGAGAGTGCTCTTTTGACTGAAGAAATTCATAGGAAAAACAATTATGCTTCCTGCAATTCACATGCTTTATATTGCTAAAGGTGGTAGAAGTGGCAAGAAAGATAATGATCATCATGGGAAGGACTCTCAGAATCTCGATCTAAGTCACGTGGACGTAGCAAGTCGTCCTGTGGACGTAAGTCTGATCTTACATGCCATTATTGTGGGAAAGCAGGACATATACGGCCGTAGTGTCATAAGATGCACAATGACAAGTGCAAAGAAAAAGAGAAAGAGAAAAAGCAGGAGAAATCCAATGATCACAATATTATACCTACAAAGTCCAGCGTAAAGATTGAGGAGATAAATGTCATGCAGCCTGAGGAGTACAATGGTGACTACATATTAGCAGCATGATCATGTGATGCCTCTCAATTGACCAAGGCTCAATCTATGCATGCACAATGTTGGCTCTTGGATTCGAGTATGTCTTTTCATGTGACCCCCTATTATGAGTGGTTTCATAACTATCGCAATGTCTCTGGTTCTATGCACTTAGGTGATGATCAATCCCTTGCTATTGTTGGCATTTGTGATATCACTCTACAATATTCCTCTAGTAGCACTTTTGTTCTGCATAATGTACGTCATGTACTTGCACTGACTAAAATCCTTATGCATGGTGGATAGCTTGATTATGCATGTTATCATATATGCTTTGGTGATTTTGCATGGAAGATAACTCGTGGCAAGCTTGTTCTTGCAAGAGGTGCCAATTCTGGCAATCTTCTCTACCCTAAGGAAATGAAAATGCTTAGTGCTTTGCAGTATCTTATGCCTTTTGACTACTCGCATTTGAGTCATGTGATCACTATTTATGTGGCAGGTAGACTAGGAATTTGCATAAAAAGTCTGGTATTCCACACATGGGTGAGCCTTGGCTCTTGTGCATTCAGATGTATGTGGACCCATGCCCTGCTAATCATTAGGGGGTGCGAAGTACTTTTTCACATTTATTGACGATTATTCATGTAAGATTTGGGCTTATCCCATAAAGCAAAAGTCTGATGACTTGGTCGTCTTTCAATGTTGGCTTGCTCTCATAGCAGAGAATTAGGCAAGGCATAGGCTAAAATGCTTAAGGACTAATAATGGGGGTGAGTACGTCTCACGTGCCTTTAAGCAGTTTTGTGACAATCGGGGTATTAAGCATTAGTTGACCGTCCCTTACAAGCATAGCATTAGACTCCTATGTTACTTCTGCATAACATGACTGTGGGACTGCTATAAATAGTCCCAGGAATGTACAGATCAGACCCAAAACTAATGCCAATGATCAAGGAGGCTTCAACCGAAGTTAGAGACCATTGCCAAGCCCGAAGAAGCATGGCATAGCCATCAATGAGGAGTAGGTGAGCTGTTGTAATGCGATGTCCAGAATAGCCAAAAAAATGGTGCAAATTTTTTGATCCCTTCTTCTGCTCCTGTGCATCCACGTAGCCTCAATGGTAGTGGTTGGAGGCTTCGGGGGGTGCCCAGGGTGGCCCACAACAAGCCTCAAGTGCCCAAATGCAAGAGGGAGCAAGATCCAAGCTCCAAGGGTTTGCGCTATGGCTGCCCTATTTGATTGCGACCTGAGAACTAAAAAAAACACTAAAAGAAGACTTCAATACCTCTGTAGCAATGCCTTGAGGGTGCCTCAATAGGCCGGGAAGGTGCTCGGGAAGCCAGGGAGTGACGGGAGCTTGGGAAGGTCAGCTATGACTGTCGGGAAGGAGACCCAATGCTATAGGTATTTGAATGGAAGCTAAGAATGCCGCGAACCAAGCTTTGAAAGTTGGGAAGCCTCGCTCTGATACCAGTTGAAAGGTGAGAAGGATCGAAGCTTGCTTGGAAGTGAGCTATGGTGGAGAGCAAGAGCAAGAAGAGAGAGACACACAAACGGGAACTCCAACAACCACAATGTGTGGTCGAGCCTTCCTTTATTCAAACTATCACTAAAAGAATAAAGAATAAGTGACTGTGACGGGTGCTCGCCACCTGCAGTGTGCAGTGGCGGGTACTATCAGTGTAGTAATACACAGGCAGCTAGGTGGAGGTGCCTTTACCCCCAACAAAAAGGCATCTAGTTCTTCCATTATGCCATCTAGTTTGTATATGCCATGTTCTTAGACTAATGGTATACATGAATTCCTTATGGATTTGCAAATCATAAGTGCAATTAAGCTTGATGTAGTGCAAACATTGCAGCAAGCTATTGGATGGAGAGAATGACAAGAATGATGCATTGCTTTTGGACATGAAGAAAATGAAGGAAGTTTATGCAAGTGAGATTGATGCTTATGGATATGGTTCTATGTTACAACAATGCAAAGTGTCTTCTAGGTTGTTCAAGGAATGGACAACTAACATACAAGAGAAATTTTAGGATGAAATTCAAATGGTTACATAAGATAATGCCTTCTTGAGAGTGGAAAGAGTTCTCCTCGATGCTAGACTTTAACCACTCTTGTAGGTTGCACAAGCTAATGCCTGTTTGAGAGTGGAAAGAGTTCTCCTTGATGCTAGATGCTAGACTTTAACCACTTTTGTAGGTTGAAAAGCAAATGCTTCATGATATTGATATAGATTTGGATGGTTCTATCTTTATGTAGGAGAATATTACTATCATGAAGTCTACATTGAGAAAATTCATGTATGATTAGTGGTAGACTATTGCTAGTAGGATGTCTCATGTTATTGGCCATCCATATGGTTTAATCTAATAGGGATTTGTAGCTTAGAATTTGGAATCATTGATTGAGGAGAAGAATAAGTTGAAGGAGAGAATGGATGATATGCAAAAAGAGTATGTTAATATGAATACAGTGCTTTCTACTTTTGCAACATGCAAAAGTGGTTGATCATAATGATGAAGTGTAGACTTTGGATACTTTAAAGATGGACATTGATGTCATTTTACTTAATATTAACCAACAAATGAAAATTAGAGAGTTGACTCTAGAAAAAATACAAGATATGCATTTGGTGTCTTGGACTACCATAGAGGTAGAGCATGAGGAGCAACCTCAAACACAATCCATTTTAGATTCTCATGTAGTTTATGATCACTCTAGCTCATGAATGGGTCTTTTTGTTTTTAACTTTTACCCTTATCATGATGTACTTATACCTTTTTGTTTTGTGATGATCTTTAGAGTGGCTTATGAAACCATGTTAATCGGTTATGAACATCCTAGAGGTACTTTATTCATGATTTCTCTTTGTGGCTCATCTTGAGGTGGAATGCTTTATATGGGGTATTACAATTACTCTCTAGATTTGTCTAGTTTTTGGATAAGGCATTTCACATTGATAAAGGATTTAGGTCTTGGATATGGCTAGCCAACCACCAAATTATGCCAAGTGTTAGCCTAAGATGTGGATATGATTATTAGTAGTAAGTATTAGCCTTGGTCTTCTATGATTCATAAAGTCCGATATGTAAATGAGCCCAAAATGTAATGGAACAAGTAGTTTATGTGGTTATAGTAGGCGTGGTCTAAAAGGGAAATTATTCTCTTTGTTGTTTTGCTACCCATGACTATATGAGGATAGGAGTTCTATTCTGCAATCAAGAATATGATAGATTGCACCATGTTCTTGTGTTCTATTCTTGAGTATTCTTTATCTTCATGCTATTTTCTATTGTTATAAATGTTGTGTAATCTCTTTCTTGTGTGTTATGATAGTATTTTTGGACTATGCTCTTATTCCTTGAAGTAGTAGTGTAGATTTGCTACAATACCTATGATAGCAATGCAAACCTATTATACATTTTGTATAGACTTAGGGTTGTAATAGAGGGAGGAGCGACTTGGAAGAGTAAAGATATTCACAAAGATTGATCTTCAAAGGCCTTATAATCTTATTAGAATAGGGGAATCTGATGAATGGTAGATACCTTTTCACACAAGGTCTGGCCACTTTGAGCATGTTATCATGCCGTATGGTCTCCCAAATGCTCCAATAGGCTTCCATATGCTCCAATAGGCTTCCAACATGTAATGAATGACATCTTTCGTGAGTACTTAGATGACATTGTGGTTATATATTTAGATTACATTCTAATATTTTCCAAGAATAAAAAAGAGCACAAGTATCACGTGAGTTTAGTTCTTAATAAGCTACATGAAAATGGCTTGTATCAATCACTTTTCATTCTACAAAATTGTTAATAGCTAAAATAGTTTATGAAATTCATAATAAGATATTTTTGGCTATTGTTGACTATTTTGAAACAAGAAGTCCTCTAGAGTGGGCACCCCACAAAATCAAATCATAAAAGTCTAAATTACTTCATGAGTTCTGAGGTCTTGAATCAATGAAAAGCAAGATGGAGTACCTTCCTTTCTAGATTTGATTTTGTCATATCATATCAACATGGCAACTAGGGAAACTAGATGTATTGTCTCAATGCTCCTATCTTACACCTAAAAAAGGAGATATAGTTCATGAATAGGATTTTGTTATCTCGAAACCAATACAAATTCAACTTTGCACAATAACAAGAAAAACTCCAAAAGATCTAACCTCCCTCCAAGTCAAAAAACAAACTTTCCAAGGATAAATTTGCCTAGAATATTAAGCAAGAAATTCAAGAAGAGTATGCAAGTATTGAAGGCTTCCAAGAAGTGGAAAAACTTCTCTATTGATCAAAGGGCTATTGTATATACCACTCGAATCACTTCAGTTACATATACTTCAAATAAGAAATGATCTTCCAACTGCAAGACATTTTGGGGTTAATAAAACAATAGAGCTCATATCTTGAGACTATTGGTGGCATCAAATTGAAAATTAGTCAAATAAATTGTATCCACATGTGACACGTGCAACTGAGTCAAAGTCCCTTGCCATCAACTTCATGGGTTGCTTCACTACTTACCTATTCCTAATCACCCTTAGTCATTTGTGTTAATGAACTTCATCATCGATCTACCTTCCTCCAATGCGTTTGATTCAATTCTTGTGGTGATTGATAGATTTAGCAAGATCGAACACTTTATCCCCACCCACAAGATAGTTATTAGTGAAGGCATCACCCAACTTTTCCTTGAATATATTTACGATTATCATGTGTTACTAGGTGACATTGTTTGAGATTGAGGACCATTACTTGTATCACTATTTTTGAGAAGTCTCCTCAAGCTCTGAGGTATCCAAAACATCTATTTGGCCAACCACCCTCAAAGTAATGTATAACCAAAGAGAGTAAATCAAGCCTTGGAATAATATCTCCAATGTACAATCAATATAATTGTGTGGAATTACTTCCCTTGCCTAAATTTGCCTATAATAATGCTAGTCATACCTCTACTAGGAAAACTCCATTCTTCATCAACTATGGAAGACACCTTAAAATGGATATTTATATGAGTGGCTAGTAAAGAATCTAGTAATTACGAATTTGGTTAAATCCAACAACTATGAATCTAGCTGAATGCTTGTCAAATGCAATTTTGTTCAACAATGGATGCAACATCCAACTTACAATATCGAATATCGAGCTTGGATTTTACGGCAAGACTTATGTTCTTCTTGCCATTTAACATTATTGACCAAGTGAATCTAGTAACTTATCATCTTTAGTTACCATAATCCATGAGAATTCACCCTATATTCCATGTCTCAATCTTGAGCCTTATCGTGCATCCTCAATGGGGGGAGGAACTTGCAACCACTACATGTTGAAATTGAAGGTCGCCCAAAGTACAAAGTTGAGACTATTCTTGATTCCAAAATCTCTCACCTAGGAAGACTTGAATACCTTGTTCATTGGAAGGGCTATGATGGTAGTGAGTGAACATGGGAATCAGTCTCCTATCTTCACCAAGCACTTGCCAAAGTAAAAGGAGTTTCATTAATGACATCCATTGAAGCTAAGAGCCTTACCAATTGTATCAAGAAATATATATTTGTACTTCATCCATTTGTAATAAAGTAATAAGTTCTTATTCTTTTTTCTCTTCTTGTCGCCCTTATAATAGGATGATGGGAGAAATGCACTCATTCTTGAATCTTCACACACTTTAATAAGGGGGGTAGTTTTAAGAATTTGCTACTTTGGAGCCTCTTATTATATAAACATTAACTCCATAGGATTGAATATGCAAATCCCTTAGTCTAAGATATTGCATAAAGTAAGTGAAGTAAGAGCCTCATTTGCGAGTCATGTTATTACATCGCTCTTTCATTTGTGATTGTTCTTTGTGTGCATAGGTAGGCTATTTGGTAAGGCATACGCCAATGTGCTTATAGTTCAACTTCTTCGAGCCTTTTTGCTTTATCTTTGTGTGGTTATAATTGATTTTTAGCTTGACTTTTCATAGTGTGGCGGTAGGCAAGAATCTATTTTAGCATCAGTCTCTATATGATAATGAGTTGATATGACCAAGCATGCATATTTTGAACCATTGATTGGTAGATAAAATAGATTTTAGCATTAACATGTACGATAATGAGTTGATATGACCAAGCATGCATATTCTGAACCATCTTTTGGCTTAAGATAATATTCATGACAATACAATACATTATTGTCCTATTGTTTGAGATTAAGCTCGTAGTGCAATAGTGATGCCAGGAGGCATATTTCACGGTGGATTCCGTACCACGGTGGATTCCGTAAGGTTTTACGGTGGATTCCGTAAACTTTGATGACCGGGGCTCATACACAAAGTGGATTCTTTGTGCGAGAAGTTGATGGGGACACCTGTCCTTTTCGGGCGTTTCATTAATTTAGTGTGTACATGGGTGATTCCATAGCGGGTGATTCTGCAAAATGTATATTAAATTAATAAACGTTTATGAGTTTAGAGTGCGCACTCGTAATAAATTAAGGTTAGGATTTATTTCTAACTATTTGATTTATTTATGTAGCTGAAGACTGCTAGGTATTCACTTTTGCCGGTTTAATTGTATTATTTTACTAACGATTGTGAATGCTTCAGTTGATGTGTAGAGATAGTAGTAGTGGCGGAGGAAAGTATTGGAGGATAGCGAGTATTCGATTTATCATTTATATTTTGATGGGCGCATACCTTAGGCATGGCGCCTATATTTTGTCGCACCTATTTATTGAGGCGTTGGATATTTATTATTATTTTGTATGCGCATGGGCGCACGATTATGTTATTTCTACTTGGACATTGTATTGGGCATGCCAGACTCTTTGGGCACCGCCCACTAGCTTTATTCCTATTTTGTGTTAAAGCAAACTCAAAAGCTAAAAGCTTGCTATTTTGTAATTTGGGCTATTATTTGAGCTTGAAGATGAATAATATATAAAATACATGCTTTGTGGAGTGCTCACACAAGGCATGGGGGGAGATTACACCCAATTGGTCTCTTGTTCATGTTGTTCATGCTTTTTACCTTGTAATTTGTGCAAAAAGTAGAGTTCTATTGTTCTTGGGGACCTTCCGGCATTCACTACGCAAGCGTACAGCATCCGATCTGCGCACCAGTGGTATCAGAGCGAAGCTGAGATCAAGAGCTTCCAATCGCTACCCATCTTGTGCGAAGGCGGAGCTCCTGGAACGATCGGGCTCTACGGTCAATCTCGTCGCGAACGGTCGATACAGGCAGATTTCTGGTGATCAAGAACCCCTGTTTCCATCATCAGACTGCGAAGGACCGGTCTGCAGAGGCGGAGGACCACTTCTATCTCTTCTTCTTCAAGTCGTCAAGAACAGAGAGATAAGTCATAAATTCCATATCTCAAAGCTTTAAAAATTAAAGCTTAAGAAGCTTAAAGCTTCAAAACATCATCGCGAGCTGTTAGAAGACCTCCAAAATTTGTGCCGCGTGAAGAAAAACGCCCCCCCCCCCCCCCACCAAATTCATGATGACTTGCTGCCCTTTAATTAAGCTTAATCACCTAAGCTAAGTCATAAGCTACAGGTCACACAAAAGTTTTCAAATCCTGCAAGTCTGCAAAGTTCAAATTTTGCAAGTCTATCAAGTCGAAGTTCTGCAAGTTACATAAAGCAAGCAAGTTCTGCAAGTCTACAAACTCTGCAAGTCACATTAGTCTGGTACTCTGCAAGTTAGACAAGTCAAATGGAGTCAAAACTGACTTCTGTTTAAAACTCATAGAAGGGCTATTCCTGCGCAGAAACTCCGAACTGCAAAGTTGTTTATTGGAAGGTACTCTACGCATACGCAGGTTTGCTGAAGCATTTTCAGCATACGAAGAAGGATAAAACATAGATTTTTCGAAGATTGTGAAAGCCACACCCAAAAAAAAAATATAAGCCTTGTATTCCCGAACTTGAGCTACGCTCATCCCGCTAACTTGATTTTGAGAGTGAGAGGTCTTTTGAGTTTTACAGGATGACGGAACCACATATGGATGATTTAATGGCTGAAGGCGACCTACCTGAATCTACGATGGAGCAAAAGCTGGACTTAATTATGATGCAGTTGGATGAAGAAAGACGAGCTAGGCAAGCATTACAAGCTCAATTGGCAAATTTACAAAGATCGACTACCGACAAAGAGGAACCTCAATCTGAAGGTCTTATCCGACGTACCATCGATGCGACTCTCGAAGCTCAATCCATCCGCAAGGAATCAAAGATAAGTAAAATAAATTTCAAATTCTGTACTTTCAATGGCACTCGAGAGGGAAAATTTGTTCTTGCATTCATTAGTTAGTTTGATGACTACTTTCATGAGGAAACCTATGCAGAAAAAGATAAAATCAAGTGTGTCACTAATCATTTAGTGGATAGAGCATCTCTATGGTGGACAGTGGTATGCAAGAGTATAGATTGTCTCGCTACCTGGGAGAATTTCAAGAAGAAGTTTATGCAGAATTCCCTTCCTCCACAATTTCATGAGAAAGCTATAAAGCAATGGGACCTTTTTCAGCAACGGGATTGTGAGCCTATTCCTCAGTATACATAGCGTTTTTGGAATGCATTACTCCACTTACGCATGCTTGAAGACGTACCTGAAGCGACACACAAGCGCAAGTATATGTCTGAACTCCTTGGGCATTACTACGCTGAAGTTAACATGTTCAAGCCTGCTACTCTTGAAGACACAATTTCACTAGCTCACGACACTGAAGACAAGCTGCGAGGTAGAGACAGACGTCCACAGCAATTCCAAGCCAATGGTAATTATGGATCTAAGCAATTCAACTCAAATTTTAGAAGATTTAATCAAGGTCGTTTCACTTCATCATCTTTCCGTAAGAATTGGGCAAAACCACCTGCTTTACCATCCAATGTCAATCAAAACCTTAAGCCTATTCCACAGCCAAATCCTAATGTACCTAGACTTCCTGCCATTGCAAACAATGTAACCAAAGCCAAGCCTATAGTATGTTATAAATGCCACCAGCCTAGACATCTAGCAGCAAATTGCCATTCGAAGAAGCCACCTACCCATATTAACTACCTTGGAGCAATGGAAGATGATGAACATGAAGATATGCTTGATTTCATGGAAGATGAGGACGACACTACTACTACTTCGAATACTTTACCAGATATGCCAACTCCACATTCTTTATTGACTATGAAATGTTTAGTGCATGGAAAGGAAAAGATTATTTTGCATGATGATGGTAGTACTCATGATTTTATTTTAGCAAAGCTAGTAAAAGAATTGAAGTTACAGACTGTACCTACGCATTATCGCATCAAAGCAGCATTCTTAGGCACTAGGTATAATGGTACACAGGAAGTGCATGACTTAGAAATTCAAATTGGTCAATATACTGAAAGAAGAAATTTTCTAGTTGTTCCATTACAGTCGAGTGACATTATTTTAGGTATGCCTTGGCGACACTAGCATAACCCAGATATAGATTATTCCACACATTCAATTAATATTAAATTTCAAGGAAAACATAATACATTGTATGGTATGCATGCATCTAATGCTTTTCCATTGCTTTCGCATACTCAAGCTAAACGTGCATTACGCAAAAGTAGTAAATCCTATCTCATTTGGGTGAATGAACTGCAAGTAAAAGAAAATCATATGCATCCTAGGCATAAAGTATTTCTTGCATATTTTAAAGACTGTTTTGCCGAAGATCTACCACCTGGTTTACCTCCTTCACGTCCAGAAGACCATAAAATAGATTTGATTCCTGATACACAACCACCTTGTAAAGCACCATATAGGCATAACCAGATAGAGCAAAAAGAAATCCAAAGTCAAGTTGAGGAATTACTAAATAGAGGATTGATTAGACCTAGTAGTTCTCCATTTGGTGCACCTGTTCTGTTAGTCAAGAAAAAGAATAATACCTATCGTATATGCATTGACTATCGTGCTTTAAATAAGATCATAGTAAAGAATAGGTATCCAATTCCTAGAGTCGATGACCTCATGGACAAACTGCAAGGATCTACTATATTTAGTAAAATAGACCTTAAATCTGGTTATCATCAGGTGAGACTAGATAAGTCTGACATATTCAAGACTGCATTTAGGACACAGTTTGGTCATTATGAATTTTTAGTGATGCCATTTGGATTGACTAATGCACCTGCTACATTTAGTAGAATGATGAACCGTATATTTTTGAAAGATCAGTATTGTGTAATTGTCTTCTTTGATGATATTTTGGTGTTTAGTCAAAATGAGAAAGAACATTATGAGCATTTGTCATTGGTTTTCCAGTCACTAAAAGATAATCAACTGTATGCAAATCCTGAAAAGAGTGAATTCTTTAAAACAGAAATTGAGTATTTAGGTCATATTGTATCATCTAATGGAATTAAAGTTGACCCTAAGAAAATAGATGCAATATTGAATTGGCATGTACCTAAACATGTGCATGAGTTACGATCTTTCCTTGGTCTTGGTAGTTTCTATAGGAAGTTTGTACGTAATTTTTCATTACTTGCTTTACCACTGACTAAACTTCTGAAAAAATGTATTGTCTATCATTGGTCCGAAAATCAACAGAAATCCTTTGACTTATTGAAACATACATTAACCCATGCCCCTGTCTTACAGTTGCCTGATTTTAATAGACCATTCTTTTTAGTAGTGAGACTGATGCTAGTGGATCAGGAATAAGAGCCGTACTTATGCAAGACAATCATCCCATAGCCTATTCTAGTTGTAAGCTGAAACCCTCAGAACTGAAATATTCCACATATGACAAAGAATTATTAGTTGTTGTACAAGCCTTAAGACAATGGAAACACTACTTAATGGGTTCAGAATTTATGATTAAGACCGATCAGCAAAGTATTAGACATTTACTTAGCCAACCTTAAATATCTGACCGACATATCAAATGGGCATCCTTTATTTTGAGTTTTCATCCTATCATTCAATATCAACCCGGTAAAGAAAATGTAATGGCCGATGCATTAAGTAGAAGACCTGCCATTCATAATATTTCTGTTATATCATTTGATTCTTTGATTGCTATGAAAGATATTTATCATCAGGATATTACTTTTCATGCTGATTGGAATAAATTAGTTCAAAATAACTTGATTCCTATTGATTCATTATCTTATAACGATGGATTTATGTTTTATGAAAAGAGATTATGTGTTACAGTTCCATTCGGATCTTTTGTTTTGAATGAGATTCATTGTCCTCCATATCAAGGTCATAGAGGTATCATATCTACTTTACGTACATTAACTGAAGATTTTTATTGGCCGCATATGGACACTGATGTATCTAACTTTGTTTCTGAATGTTTGATTTGTCAAAGAGTTAAGAGACATCATGGTAAACAGTATGGATTACTTATGCCTTTGTCTATTCCATCTAGACCATGGGAACAAATTTCTATGGATTTTATTACTGGTTTACCTAATACTAAATCTAACCATGATATGATTTGGACAGTAGTAGATAGGTTTAGTAAACAAGCATATTTCATTCCATGTAAGAAAACTTTAACAGCATCACAGGCAGCACAATTGTTTTTGAAAACTGTTTTTACTAACCATGGATTACCAAAAGTTATTATTTCTGATCGTGATTCTAGATTTTGTAACAACTTTTGGATTACTCTGTTTGCTAACCTAGGCACAAAGATTGATTTCTCATCTACATTTCATCTTGAAACTAATGGACAAACAGAAGCCACTAATAGCACTATTCTAGATCTATTACGTGCTTATACTATTTCTAAACCACAGACCTAGGATACACATTTACATTTATTACAGTTTGCATATAACAATACACCACACACATCTACAAAGAAAGCACCGTTTGAAGTGATTATGGTTATAGATTGTCTACACCTGTAGCATCTTTGTCAAATAGAATTCAGAGTGCTGATGATATTGCTAGTATGCATAATACTATTTTTTATGAGGTTAAAGACATGATTGCCAAAGCCTAGCAATCATATACCAAACAAGCCAATAAGAAAAGACAAGCAATGAATTTCAAAGTTGATCACTATGTTTGGTTGAGAATAGAAAAACGTAGATTACAAAGTGTAGATACACACCCAGTTGTCAAATTAGCTCCTAGATTCTATGGACCATTTAGGATCATTCATAAAATTAATGACAATGCATTCAAGTTAAAATTACCACCTCACTGGAAAATTCACAACACATTTCATATTAGTTTATTAAGACCCTTTAAAGGCCAATTACCTGTACACCCTGTTTATGAAAACCCACCTTTGTTAGAGGAAGAGACTGAAATACTTGAACCTGAAGCTGTCATAGATACTGACTTTATGACCACTAGAACTGGCCGAAGATATTCTAGATATCTAGTTAAATTTAAGAACCATCCTGTAGAGGAAGCACAATGGATGCATGCTAGAGACTTAAATGCTTTTCCCACTCTGTTAGCTCCACATTGAGCTAATAGCAATTGAGATCAATTGCTATCCCACCCCGGGGGTATGATGCCAAGAGGCATATTTCACGGTGGATTCCGTGAAGTTTTACGGTGGATTCCGTAAACTTTGATGACCGGGGCTCATACACAAAGTGGATTCTTTGTGCGAGAAGTTGATGGGGACGCCTGTCCTTTTCGGGCGTTTCATTAATTTAGTGTGTACATTGTGATTCCATAGCGGGTGATTCCGCAAAATGCATATTAAATTAATAAACGTTTATGAGTTTAGAGTGCGCACTCGTAATAAATTAAGGTTAGGATTTATTTCTAACTATTTGATTTATTTATGTAGTTGAAGACTGCTAGGTATTTACTTTTGTCGATTTAATTGTATTATTTTACTAACGATTGTGAATGCTTCAGTTGATGTGTAGAGATAGCAGCAGTGGCGGAGGAAAGTATTGGAGGATAGTGAGTATTCGATTTATCATTTATATTTTGATGGGCTCATACCTTAGGCATGGCGCCTATATTTTGTCGCGCCTATTTATTGAGGCGTTGGATATTTATTATTATTTTGTATGCGCATGGGCGCACGATTATGTTATTTCTACTTGGACATTGTATTGGGCATACCAGACTCTTTGGGCATCGCCCACTAGCTTTATTCCTATTTTGTGTTAAAGCAAACTCAAAAGCTAAAAGCTTGCTATTTTGTAATTTGGGCTATTATTTGAGCTTGAAGATGAATAATACATAAAATACATGCTTTGTGGAGCGTTCACACAAGGCATGGGGAGAGATTGCACCCAATTGGTCTCTTGTTCATGTCGTTCATGCTTTTTACCTTGTAATTTGTGCAAAAAGTAGAGTTCTATTGTTCTTGGGGACCTTTCGGCATTCACTACGCAAGCGTACAACATTCGATCTGCGCACCAAATAGTGGTGTGGATGTTTGTATTTGTGTATAGTGAGAAGCTCATGATAGATTGCATGGAAGATTGGCCTATGGTGTATACAAGTTTACATTGAGAGTAGAGATTAATGTTAAGACATGTAAATGTAACAATGTTCACATGGAGAGTGCCAAATATATTAGTTATGTCTTAAGATGTTAATTAAATAGTCAGAAATGTTACCAAATAATTTACTACTATATTATTTTTGCTATAAGTTTGGAAAGCCCTGAATCTCCAGAGGGCTTCCCGAATCTACCCCCTTTCCAAACCTCCCTTTTCAATCAAAACCCCCTCCCCTCCCCTCTTTCTCACGTGTAATCTCTCATTTTCTCTTCCCCCTCCCTTTTTTCATTAAAGCCTCCCCTCCCTCCTCAGCTCCCTTTTTAAAATTAAAACCCCCTCCCCTCTCTCTCACTTATAATCTCTCTCTTTCTTTTCCCCCTCCCCTTTTTAATTGAATTCCTCCCCCTCCCCCTCCCCCCCTCTCTCTCATGTGTAGGGCCTAGGTTCTCTCTCTCTCTCTCAGATTAAATTTTTTAATTTAAACTTTATTTTTAATTAAAATAAAGACACACACATACACACACACACACACACACATGAAGAGCAAAAAAGAAAGAAGAGGAGAGGGAGGGGGAATAGAGAGAAAGATAATTATAAAGAGAGAAAATATAAAATTTAAGATAGAGAGAGGAAAAGAAAAAAGGAAAAGGGAGGAGAGAGAGGGGAGAAGAAAAGGGGGGAGAGAGATAGAGAGAAGAAAATGAGAGAGAAAATAAGAAGAGAGAGAATTTGAACACATAGAGAGAATTATAGAGAGAGAAAAGATCAAATTTAAAAGAGAGAGGAAAGAAACAAATTTAAAGAGAGAAAAAGGAAAAAAGAGAAGAGAGAAAGAAAAGAGAGAAGGGGGGAGAGAGAGAAAGAAAGAGAGAGAAGAATAATAAGAAAAAGAAAGAGGAAAAGAGGAAGGGAGATGGGGAAAAAGAGAAAGAAAAAAGTCTTTTTTAAATTTAAATATTTTTTGAGAGAGAGAGAGAGAGAGAGAGAGAGAGAGAGAGAGAGAGAGAGAAGACTAAATTTAAAAGAGAGAGGGAGAGAAGAAAAAGATAAAATTTAAAAGAGAGAGAGGGAGAGAAGAAAAAAATGAAATTTAGGAAAGAGAGAGAGAGAGAGAGAGAGAGAGAGAGAGAGAGAATTAAAAAATTAGAATCAGAGAAGAAAAAGAGGAGAGAAAAAGATGACAAATGGATTGTTGAGTGAAGTTGCAACTTCGCTCATCGCTTCGAGGCCGCGAAGTGGCCTAATGTTCTGCACGCACGGAACGCTAGTACATAAGTTAAACATGCATAAACATACATAATGGTTGTGGCTTTTTGTTTTGGCAACTTTTGGTTTGGATTTCATATGCATAAAGAAGGGTTGATAACAAGGGAGACTTAAGAGATGCAAAACTTCACAACTATTGTGGCAAGCTAGTCACACAACTAGGCATTCTTAAGTAGTAAAATAAGCTTCTTTCACACTAGGAGTTATATATCATGATATGTAACAACAACAAATTCATTCTATAAACCTTCACAACTATTGTAGCAAGCTAATCACACAACTAGGCATTCTTAAGTAGTAAAATAAGTACATTTTACACTAGGAGTGATACATCATGATATGGAACAACTACAAATTCATTCTATACATGAGTGTTGTTAATATGTTTTATAAATGTTAATAAGCCTTTTGATTTGGTGATGCCAATCAAGGAGTTGGCTTGTGCCATGGATGATTGAAATAATCAAAGAGTGGAGATTGACACCACAGAGATTGATATGAGTGGGCAAGCAAGCTTCAAAAGTGCCCTAATGAGTGTGGAGAATTAGTGCTATCTTAAGGGAAAAAAAGGGAAGAGAGAGAGAGAGAGAGAGAGAGAGAGAGAGAGAGAGAGAGAGAGAGAGAGAGAGAGAGAGAGAGCACCCCCACAAATAGTACTCTTGGGTCTCTTTTATTGGTAATCAATCAAATAAAATAAATTTAATCTATATTTTTGAGTATTGCTATCTTAAGCAAGTAAGGGTTTGGGAGGATTGGGTTCGGCTTATGATGATTGCCACATAGGATCATGCTTACATCTTGAGATTTGTCAATTATAAGATAGTATACATATGTCAAATGGGCATTGGCATAATGGAAAGCTAGTTCCCAACATGTGTGAGGTCATTGTTCAAATCTCGCCCTGTGCAAATGCTACTTTGTTATGGGTTTGAGCGTTGAGGTTATGTTGGTCAAAGTTTTCATTTGTGGGACTTCTCTTGAAGCGCAAGCATTTGACATGCTAGGTCTACACCACTGTTCATGAAAAACAATTTTGGTAGTAGATACAAAAACATCTAACTCAAAATTTTGGAGGGATTTTTGAATTATAATACATGCATTTGCCATTTACATAACTAACATTTTTTTAAAAGATTCAAGGATTTAAATCTTCTCCTTTAAATTAATTTTTTTTTGGGGGGAAATTTTTGCATTTCACTTCACATCAAACCTTGGTTTTTTGTGAGCACTGAGTAACATCCTTGGATATAAAATTTTGTTGTCCATGGAGTGTGAAACCACCCTAAGTGGGCCTTGGGTAGCTAGCACGGAAAAGCTTTGGGTGACATAGAAAATGAAAATTTACACAAGTGAGGAGCCTCTAACAATTAACGAGAGTATACCCGCGAGACACAACTGACAAACATCGAGGCGAAATGGTATGCGAGAAATGTGAGTCTCTCGTCTCTCTGCATCACTCTGTACGATTTCGTTCTGTTTTCGGAGGGAGGTGAGACTGGCTCTGGCAGTACCTTCACGTTTGTCAAGGTTCACCTTTCAAGCCTGTGATCGTAGGGCAGGGCAAAAGGAAAATGGTGTAAAAGGAACACCCTAAGCCCTTCAAATTTGGGCTTTTGTGTGAAGTTTTGCTAGGGAAGTGCATTATATGTGACAACGGAATTCCTGCCGTCGTAATCTTTGATGGGCAAATCTGTGAAAATCACGTATAGTTACAGTCTATGCCAACTTAAAGCCAGAACCCTTCGTGCACCGGAAATTAAAGCCTTTAACAATTCGAAAGGAGTGATAACAGAACTCTCTCTTGCTTTCACACTTACTAACGTTTTCTTGAGCATGTGCAACCCGCAGAATCGAGATCAGGTAATGATCCCAGTTAAGATGGCTTGTTGCTCCATCCACTCTTCGCTTCAATCTCCTCTTTGACGACCTTTCCTTTGGCCTTGAATTTTCCGTGTCTGTACTTCCCATTTTTAAAGGTCCATTCATGTCAATTTAAGGGAAAGTCTTTTGGTGAGTTTTTTTCAGGATTCTCTTATGTTGTGGTTGAGAGAGAGAGAGAGAGAGAGAGAGAGAGAGAGAGAGGGAGCAAACAGGTGTAGCTCGGTTGGTTAAGTTGAATAAGGTGGTGACCAGGTCTCTGGTTCAACTCCTACATCCTGCACAGTCATTTAGTATTGGTGTTACAAAAAGGGAGAATTGAACCAGGGTTAGTGGGTTAATAAAAACAAGTGACATACTACTAGGTTAGCCACTTGAGAGAGAGAGAGAGAGAGAGAGAGAGAGAGAGAGATGTTTGTCCTATAATGGCTGTTTTTTGGGGCAGCACTATTCCTTCACTTTGCAACCTGGGTAATTGCTGCTAAGAATCAACTGCTAGTGAACTCTAACACTTCAAGTATCCATGTTGTATGGACACACTTAGCCAAACAGCTGCAATAGTCTGATAAGGCCCAACTTGAGCCAACATCATGAAATGCGCTAATTGAATTTTGGGGATTTCACATGTAACTGTTAGCTTGGTTTCTAATCGTGTCAGAAATTGCTTGAGGAGTGCAGCAAACAACATTTTTAAATTTTGAAAATTCATTTGCAGATCTGAAATTTCTGCAATCTTGGGATTTTCATTGCTGATTGATACTCTTGTGCACTGTGGTCACTTGTATCATATTTGGGCTTGCCTTTGGTGATTGGTTAGTCAATTTGGGATTGCAAATTATGACTGAAAACAGTGACAACAGTAATCTTTTACACATTAAGAAGCTTGAGGATGCCCATAATTTTGCAATCTGGCAAAAACAATGCTATAATGTCTTGGTGTAGAAGAAACATTTAAAGCCCATCAAAACAAAGGGAATCAAATCAATAGACATGGAATAAGACGAGTAGGATGACTTGGATGAGCTTGCTTGCTCTACCATTGAGATCTCAGTGTTAGATAACTTGATCTTTAACATTGAGAATTTGAATTCAACATATGCAGTGTGGCAAAGGCTTGAAGAATTGTATGCTTAGAAAAGTGCAGCCAACAAGGTTTATTGGTTGAGAAAACTGATGGACTTTCGCATGAAAGAAGGTACAGCCATGTCTGTACATTTGAATGAGTTTGACTCAATTTTTAGTTAGTTGATTGCTTTGGATTTTCATATTGATAAAGAATTCAAAGCTACCTTCTTGCTATGCACTCTATTTGAAAGTTGGGATACTTTTAAGATAGCTTTGAGTAATTTGAATGCTCAGTTGTTATACTCTAATGTGGTGAGTTCTTTGCTGATGGAAGAACTCAATAGACAGAATAACTCAGCAAACAAGTCTTCTGATTTCGAATTTTTGAAGCTCATGGTTGAGGTTTATATGACGGGTCCTATCTCAAGTTGCTTAGTGGTCAGTCAGGTGTGCCCATTGCTTCGATGCTAAGTCAAAGTGCTGTAGTTGTGAGTGAAATTTGAGGAGAAAACCTTGCATTGACTCCACCCTTGGACAAGGTCCCATAGGTCCTATGAATCAAGAGCGTGCCTTATCAGATTTGACCAAGTGGTATAATTAGACGTGTTAAAAGGAGTCTTGTCACTAAAAGCATACTTAGGAGATGAGGAAGATGAATCATGAGGTGTTAAGAAGCATAAGGAGGATAGGAAGTGTTGAGAAACCAAGTCATTCGGTACATTTTTCCCTCCATTCTTATTTCGGTTTCCATTTACAGTCCCAAAAAGGCTTTTTGGGCGCCTCCTAAGAGAGTTAGGACAACTTGAGAGACTTCGTGTGCGTCACTCGAGATAGTCTGCGCTTGTAGATATGATACTAACTCCATCCATTTGTTATCTAGCATGTTCATTCCTTCCAACATTCTGTCGCTCTCTTTCATATTCTTCCATCCTTTCCACTGCCGTTCATACCCCATGAGAAGGACACTACGGTTTATGGTTTCGGCATCCATCTCCATTTGGCGACATAATCTGGCTACGTTTGGCAGTTTGTGGCCCATTTTCCATTTAGTGACCATTCTCATCAGGCGATAGCTGTTTGACTGCACTTTGGTGTCTAGATTTCTTCTTGGCATCGGCATTGGCTTGAGCAAGCACCTTCTATCCCAAGAGGCTACATTTTGCAGTTCTTACTCCATGTAGGATTGGATTTCTTCATTTGGCAGGTCATTCTTCTTCACCCTCTGGAGTTCTCGTTCGTAGCTAGTGATCTTCTTCCTCGACTTTGACGGCACCAGAGAACTGTGTTTTGCTCCCTTGACAGTTGTCCTCATCTTCAACATTACCATATCCTATTGCTCGGAGTGTTAAGCTAACATAAGCATTACATGTTGAATTAGCTAGTTAAAGATACCCAACAATGCTTAATTAATCAAAACCCTAAAATGGTGCGCCGTTTAAGAGTGTTGTAAAACTGTGTGTGGTAGGAGGTTCCAAAACTTTTTATAAGTAGGTGGGCTGCCCTCCATTCAGCCCAATCTCGTTTTTGCAGATTTCAGGCCCTCTAGCTTTACTACCCTTACCCCGTTCACGGAGGACATCTCAGTTGAAGCTGCCTGTTGCAGTCTATATCCATCATGCGCTTGTTTACGGCCTCCATCGTGCAGTCTACATGGATTTCTATTGCATTTGCTGATCAGCCACATCATCTACAATTGGCGAATTGTTGAATTGCTGTGTTTGTGATCTGTGGCTGTTGTACGGATTGCTACATCATCATACTTGTGTTTTTACTAGCGTCAGCTTGCCACATCATCATACTTGTGTTTTTACTATCATTAGCTTGCCACTTCATCCTAGTATTGGTTCAGATGATCCGGGGAGTTATCCTAGCAGCTAGGAGATGGTTGGTTCGAAGGCTGCAATATGGACACAATTGGATAACTCCTCTCTGCCACGTGCTATATGCCCCTGTTGTTCACAAGCATAGCATTTGTTTGCATTATACGATGCCTTGTTTTCAATAGCTTTCTTAACACTAGCAAACCATTTTTTGCCTTGTCAGCCTCGTTGTCCTAAAGCATTTTCAGCATTTAGAGACTCAAAACCATGTGTTGAGTGCTTTTCAAGAGGCGATTCCCGTTCCTCACTCCTACTATCACTATTGTGTAACATCTTTTATTGTTTGCTCCTTGGTCTATATTATTTTGAGTGAGTATAAACCTTGCTGTAACTGAATTACAGCAAACCAAACTGCATTTGTTTGCTCCTCGAGACGACCACAAGCTCACCTCCTTTAGAAAGTTGGTGTTGTTGTGGACCAATCAACCTTTGGAAGCCCAAAGGGCAGTAAACCACATTTTAGGAAACACTTAATTCAACTTAACAGTAAATTCAACAAGGAGACTCCACACACAAGTGGAGCTAGATGCTATTGTATCATGCACTTACACTTGTTGGTCCCAGAGCTTGTTGCCCTCTTCAGTATTTCTTTAGATTATTGAAATATGCTCGAAATTGGTTACAAATGGCTGTATTTTAGGGATTTCTCGTGACATAACTAATCCATGGGTGTACAATGTCCTCGACATCTTCATTGCTGGTCTCCAATCAACTATAGAGTGTTCAAAACCGTGAATGAACACTTTAGTCTTCCAAACCCTAAAAATGACAGCAAGCATTTGAATCCAATTTCATGGAGCATTTGCTGAGGTAACTCTCTTGCATAGTCCCATGTAGTCCTACCTAGTTCCACTCATAACAAGGGAAATTTCTCGTAATGAAATTGTGAGAATGTCACTTTCTTTGTGATAAAATTACCCATAAAGTGCATGAAGCTTGAGATTTTCAAGAAAAAGAAAAGATCTCAGTCCATAGTGCTATAATTGTTAGCAGTCATGTTTGTCATGCCTTGTCATCTCTTGCTTGTGAGCCTCAGTGTGACATTAATGTAACATTAAAGTGATATTTAATGTGACATTAAGGTTACAAACATTGAATGTGACATTAAAGTGACATTTGATGTGACATTAAGCTAAATCAAGGGGAACACGCACGAGGATGACCGTCCGGGCTCTTGGGCGCCCGAACAGGGTTAAGGGGAGCCTAGAACTAAAGAGAGTCCAAGAATAGTAGGACTCACCAAGGTTTGACGGTCGGCAATCGGATCACGATGGTCTGGCCAACAATATACTAGGCAAGGCTGGGAGGTGAAAGGAATCACTCGTGCTCATTCATCCCTACTGCTTTCTCTGGCTTTTATGGTCTTCTTCAGAGTCATCTGTCATTGGTATCAGAGCTGACGGGTCTAGTCTTGTGGATCTGTGAAGTTCTTCAACGAGAAGGCAAAGTCGACGGGTCCCGCTATTCGTTTGAGTCGACGGGTCACGTTAAGCTATTCGCTTCCGGCGCCTGGTGACACGTCATATTAAATTTGACGTGACGATTAACTGCAATTCGTCACTTATCTTATGGCGGGGGAGCTATTTTCGATATGGAACGTTGTATGCTGGATCGCGCGCTGAATCCTGGCTCACGCCTGTCTTTAAACGCACCAACGGACCACACGCCTTTTTCCCCTTTCCGTAGGCTGGCCCTTCAGTTACGTGAAACTGATTTTAGTTTTCTGGTCCCTTTGTGACCAGCCAATAGCACACCATCTTTATTTGTCCGGTATTCTCCCAGCTGAGTAGAGAACAAGTTCAGGAAAGGTGCACTGATGGCCTGCGTGATCATTTAGAAGGGGGCTGAATATTAGTCGTTTCTGCAAAGAAGCTCCATTTCTTGCGTGACCGACTTTGTTAGGAAGATAAATTTGTTCCTTACTCTTCGGGTTTATTTACAAACCAGCAACAGCTGCCTGCCATTAAAATCAGGGAAGTATTTTACTTTGTATGCAGATTTCTTATCTTTGCTTTCCAATTCCAGTGTATTAATGGCAGAAAAAGGGAAAGAGAGAGTAATGGAAGGTTCTAGTTCTGGGGACTACCCTATGGTAGATCCCCATGAACCAGAGATGCAAGAAGAATAGTGGGAAGAATTTTTTGCTACACGAGAACAATTTGATGATCTTACGGCTCGTGTACAGGCTCAGGGGGTTCAAATGGAATTTTTAACCCATACACTCACTGAAATAAAATCTCAATTAACTTTATTATTAGAAAGAGATAAAAATAAGATAGAAATCTCGGATGTCCCATCTTCATCGAAAGATTTAGATGTGACTATGCGAGATCCTAAGGAACCCCACCATAAGTTGAGGGATAATCCAGTTTTAAAAGATATGAAACCCTCTCAGTTTCACGGGGAGGAAAAAGATAGAAATAAAGATACAATCTTTAATTTCCTCCAAAAATGGGAAGATTTACATAAACTTAAAAATACCCCACCACATCTCCAAGCACTGGAAGCTAGTTTAACTTTGGGACCCAAAGCATATAAGTGGTGGCGAACTTTAAAGGAGGCAAATAAAATACCTGAAACATGGGCTCAATTTGAATCTGTCTTTTTGAAAGAATTCCTTCTTGAAAATGAAATGGAAAGAAATTGGGAAGATTGGGATTATGTCAGACAAAAGGGAAGACCCCTACTGACATATTTGGAGGAATATCGTGAGATAATCCTCAAATTGGAAGGAATAGATGAATTTCAAAAGGCAAGAGGATTCATTAGGGGACTAGATAAAGCCTGTAAAAAGGAAGTAAAAAGGAGTTCACCTAAGACGCTGGAAGAGGCAATTAAATTTGCATTAATCAATGAAGATAGTATGCGTCCAGGTACACTCACTAGTCTCATTGATACGGAGCCCAAGTCTAAGGAATTGGAAACCTTAAAATTTGTGGGCAAATTTAAAAGGAAAATGCCATTTTTAAAGGGTTAAAAATAACCTTTTGAAAAGGAACCATATGTGAGGCCAAAGTTAAGTTCTGATGACTTTGATAAGGCCAAAAAAGAAAAGTTGTGTTTCAATTGCCTATCCCCTAACCATGCTGCTTGGAATTGCCCTCAAAAGAAAAAGGGGGAAGACAAAGGAAAGGATAAGGACAAGGGCAAGGGAAAAGAAAAACAAATCCATGTAGTGTAGACCTTAGAATTAAAGGGGCATGAAAAGTACAAATCTTTAGAGGTCTTGCACATGGATGTACAACACAAGTGTTGTATGTCAACTTCTATGTGGCAGCCTACTTTTGGGCCACATGATTTACTTAGAGTATATGGATTGATAGCTGGAAAGAGAGTTAGAGTCATGATTGATGACTCTGCTACACATAATTTTATTAATTATGCACTTGTCAAAAAATTGAAACTTCCCCAATAAAAGAGTGGGCATCAATATGTTGTTCATATGACGCAAGGCCAAGACAATAAAATATGGGATACAATGGTATCCGATTTGGAAATTGAGATTCAAGGATATAAAGATAAGCTTGATTTCCAAATTATGAACATGGAAAGAGCTGATATTGCTCTAGGGAGGGAGTGGCTATGGGGATTGGAACCATCCTTAAAACGTAGTTACCATCATAATACACTGGAATTGGAAAGGGATGGTAAGACTTTTGTCATTCAAGGTGAACATGAAGTATCTGATAATCCTTTACTGTGTTCTACTGAAGTTCAGAAGCTGATAAAGAAGGAAGTTTGTGAGGTATATATGTTATGGTCTCTTCCTATACAAAACACTTTTACTCTCTGTAATATAAAGCAACAATTTTCTTATGTCTGTGAGTTGAATGTTAATAATGAATTAAGTAGTTTGTTAGATGATTTTAAAGATGTGTTTCCTTCTGATTTACCAAGTGGCCTTCCACCAGATAGGGGTGATATAGATCACCCAATTGACACAAATAAGGATACACACCCTATTTCTAAATCACCGTATAAGTTAAGTGAAACACAGCATCAAGAAGTTGAAAGACAAATTAAGGATTACCTTGATAAAGGGTTTATACAACCCAATAATTCACCTTGGGCTTCACCAATTTTATTGGTAAAGAAAAAAGATGGTTCTATGCGACTTTGTGTTGACTATAGAGCACTTAATAAAATAACGGTGAAGAATAAATTTCCTATGCCCAGAATGGAAGATCTTTTTGATCAATTACAAGGGGCAAAATTCTTCACAAAGATAGATTTAAGATCAGGATATCATCAAGTAAGAATTAAGGCATAAGATGTTTCCAAGACAGCATTTCATACTAGATACGGGCATTATGATTTTTTGGTGATGCCTTTTGGCCTCACTAATGCACCAGCTACCTTTATGAAGCTAATGAATAGTGTTTTATGGCCCTATCTAGGACATTTTGTAGTAGTCTTCTTGGATGATATCTTGATCTTTAGTAAATCAAGAGAAAAACATTTGGAACACTTACGATTAGTATTCCAACTGTTAAGAACACATTTCCTTTATGTGAAGAAAACTAAATGTGAATTCTTTGCATAAGAGGTCAAGTATTTGGGGCATATTATCTCGAAAGAGGGAATCAACATGGATCCAGAAAAAGTAAGGGCAATTATTGAATGGCCATCTCCAAGGAACCTGGAAGAGTTGCAGATCTTCCTAGGTTTTTCTGGATTTTATCGTAGATTCATTCGAGATTATGCCAAAATAGCTGTTCCAATGACTGACCAACTTAAAGGGAAAGGAAAAAGTTTTAATTGGGGAACAGACCAAAATGAAAGTTTTCAAAAACTTAAGGTAGCTATTGCTACAGCTCCAATATTATTAATAGTGGATCCCAATAAACCATTTGTGGTTGAAGCTGATGCCAGTAATAAGGTGATAGGCGCGGTCTTATTACAAGAAGGTCGACCAGTTGCTTTTGAAAGCAAGAAATTAGATCGTGCAAAACAGAATTATTCTGTTTATGAGAGGGAGCTGTATACAATAGTACATGCAATGAAGAAATGGAGGCACTATCTGTACGGTGCCAAACTTTTGATTTTCTCTCTTTCATAATTACCAAAGAGATCAATATGTAGGGTGACTCATTTGAAAAAAATGGTGGACAGGTTCAAGCATTTTACTCAAGTTTAGGAAGGGGACATGGTAGATCCTCTTCGAGAGGCCAGGGTATGGGACGTGCTGGCGATAACCAGCAAAACAGGTTCAATCAGCAATTTGGTAAAATGTAGGTTTTAGGAGGCCGAGGAAACTTTAGAGGCAAGGGGAGCTCTAGAGAAAGAGGTGGATGGCAAAATGGAGGTTCTGGAAATTTTGCTATTATTTGCCATTATTGTGGCAAAATAGGCCATATTGCAACCCATCGCTATGCAAAGAAGGATGATATTCGTAGTGGTAAATTGCAGCAAGGAAACTATGCATCATCTTCATGACTGAATGAAGACAAAAATGAGCGTCTGTTTGTTATGCAGCATATGATGAATGCAGTTACAGGAAAGGGGACACATGATAATGTATGATAAGATATAGAAAAGGAAAGTATAATATAGTAGCTGATGCACTCAGCAGAATGCCCATCATTAATGAATTGAGTTTTACTCAATTCACTTCCAACTTGCTTGAATCTTTAAAAGGGAAATGCCAGATTGATTCGGTATATTCCAACATATGGGAAGCAATAAAAAATGGGGATCCAAATGAAAATGCTTCTACTGAGGAAGGTATGTCTGAGGATATTCAACAAGGAAATGGAGCATCAGGGGTTGCTCAAATTGGATTCAAGTGGAAGAATTTTACCATTGATAATGGTTATTTACTCTACAAGGGTAGGGTATGTGTCCCGAAAGATACAGAATTAAGGCGCCAAATACTCTTTGAGTGTCATGATACCCCTAGCACGGGACATCCAGGAGTTAATAAGACTTATAGTCTTATTAATAGGTAGTTCTATTGGCCTGGAATGAATAAGGACGTCCTTGACTATGTGGTCAAATGTAATAAATGCCAGGTTAATAAAGCTGAAAGATTGAAAATGGGAGGACTTCATCCACTAGAGATTCCTTCGGGAAAATGGGAGAGTATCTCCATGGACTTTATTATTGCTTTACCCAGAACACAGAGGGGATACGACTCTGTGTGGGTGATTGTGGATAGGTTAACCAAAATGGCTAGGTTCATTCCAACTTCAACTGATGTTAAAACACCAGAATTGGCTAGATTGTTCGTAGAGAACATATACCGATTGTATGGCCTTCCGGCAAATATAGTTTCTAATCGGGATAGAAAATTTGATAGCCAATTTTGGCGTGCAGTATTTAGGAAATTGGATACTAAACTTAGCATGAGACGGCGGATCATCCGCAAACAGATGGGCAAACTAAAAGGGTTAACCAAATTCTTGAAGATATGCTTAGGGCATATGTAAGTAAAAGGCAAACTAATTGGGAAGAGTATTTACCGATAGCAGAGTTTGCATATAATAGTACCAAGCACTCTTCCACTGGATATAGTCCATTTATGTTAATGTATGGGTTTCAACCCAGAGCTCCTTATGCAGTATGCAGGAAAAGGTTCAGGCAACTAAAGACTTTTTGGAGGATATGAATAGTATGTTAAAATTTGCTCAAGAAAATATTAAAAAGGCTCAAAATCGAGCTAGAGCATGTGCAGATCCTCACCGAAGAGACATCTCCTTTGAAGAAGGAGAATTGGTCTATCTTAAGGTGCGTGAACAAACTAAAACTATGAAAAAGGGACAATGTCCAAAGCTTTCACTAAGGTATTGTGGTCCTTTCATAATACTTAAAAAGGTGGGAGAATTGGCTTACAAGCTCCAACAACCTGTTGGTAGTAAAATACATCCAGTTTTTCATGTAAGTAAATTAAGGAAGAAGCTGGGTGATTTGGATAATCTAATCTTAAATGATGACATTGAGGAGCTATTAAATGATCAATCTAATCCACATGAACCAGAAAGAATATTAAATGCTCGTAATAGGCGAACAAGGAATACTATTTATCAAGAATGTTTGGTTAAGTGGAAAGATTGTTCAGAAGAAAGCTCAACATGGGAGCGAGTAAGCACTTTAAAGAAAAGGTTTCCCAATTTACAGTTAGACCTTCCAAGTATTGTTTTCGAGGACGAAACCGATTCTTAAGGGGAAGGAAATGTGACATTAAAGTGATATTTAATGTGACATTAAGGTCACAAACATTGAATGTGACATTAAAGTGACATTAAAGTGACATTTAATGTGACATTAAGGTAAATCAAGGGGAACACGCACGAGGATGACCATCCGGGCTCTTGGGCGTCCGAACGGGGTTAAGGGGAGCCTAGAACTAAAGAGAGTCCAAGAATAGTAGGACTCACCAAGGTTTGACGGCTGGCAATCGGATCACGATGGTCTGGCCAGCAATATACTAGGCAAGGCTGGGAGGTGAAAGGAATCACTCGTGCTCATTCATCCCTACTGCTTTCTCTGGCTTTTATGGTCTTCTTCAGAGTCATCTGTCACTCAGTTTGAGTCAGATGAGGACATTAGGAGCTCTGATATGTGTGTCATGTGTTATGATGGGGGAGGCTAGTCACTCTCGACTAGCTGTCTTAGGATGTGCATTTCTTTTTGGCCTCTTTTAGTGGGCAGCCACTGGCTGCTTGGCTACTTTTTTGGTCACTGATATGGGGCGCCCATTTTAGGGCATTTTTAGGGTTTATCCTTTTGCCTATTTATAGGCAGCCCCCTCCCCACTTGATCACTTTGTCTTCTTACAGATTCCGACACTCCTCCCCCCTGGTGGTGCTGCCATCATTCATCAGCCTGATCTGGTGCTCTCACTGACGCTGTGGGTTGCGTGCAAGGACTGATCAATCTCCTTCCGCCTTCCCGTTTGTATTTAGCATTCATTTCAGTCAGTGCAGATTTCTCTTCCTTATTTTCTGCTCTCTCTCTCTCTCCCTCCGTGTTCGTATTCCTTCTTCCGCAGCGCACTCTCACATGGTATCAGAGCCGAAAGAGAGTACACGGAGCTGAGATCTACGTGGGAGAACACCCACAACCTTGCGTTTGTTGGTCAAGACGTCTCCAATAGCTGAGGCGTCACCTTCTGCACCAACTTCTTGATCAAGGCGGCCTGTTTTGGTGTCACATGTTTGCGTTTGCTGTTGGTGTCATCCCCAACATCCAAGGCAGCCCTTCCAGGAGGTCCCAAATCTTTGCGTTTGCTGTTGGCGCCTTCTCCAGTGGCTGCCACGTCATCACAACCTCTTCCTGCTTGCGTTTTCAGCTTGGGCGGCCCTCCTCCAGCTGGGCGACACTCCACCAAGCTGCGTTTTCAGCTTCTGTGGCTGCGTTCAACCTCTGGCGGCACTCCTCCAAGTTGGCGACCTCATTTCTATTTGCATTTTGAGGCAGGAGGTTGTTTTTTTTGTGGTGATTGCATCGTTAGCACTTGCATTTGACATCATCCTTGCGTTCTGTGCAAGGCGGCCAGCTCAGGAGCTTCTGGTGTTTGTGTTTCGGCACCGGCAACCTTCCTTGGTTGTGTTTTGGTGTTTGCAGATATTGAAGATGTCTCCTCATCAGTTTACGGGCTTTGATGATTCAGATGACGAGCTTTTGTCTCGACACTCATCTAAACGGAGGCGTGATTTCTATCACGAGGACCATCGTCCGGAGTCTATTCCTCTTTCCCGTCCCCCTTCTATTCAAGTATCTCGGCGAGCCCCTTCCAGTGGGCCGAAGATGCAGCCTTTGGTACCCCCTATACAGGTACCCGTACTTCCTCAGCTGCCCAAAGAGGACCGGTTGGATGGCTCCAACTTTTCTCTATGGTCCTGCAAGGTGGAGTGTATCTTGGACTCCTTCGATCTTTGGGAGCTTGTTTCTGTTCCTATTCCCCGGCCTAAGGTGGATCCCGCAGATGGGACATCTATGGATCGTGCAGCCTTATGGGATCGGCTCAATTCTAGAGCCAGATCTTTCCTCTTTCTGAGTTTGCAAGATTCTGTCCTTGTTCATGTTCACAGGTTGAAGACTGCAGCAGACGTGTGGAGAAAGCTCGCGTCTCTCTATCAACTGAAGACGTTTGCCCACTGGATATCTCTCGAAAAGAAGTTGCGGATGCTCGCTATTGATGATAGTCCTTCCATGAAGGACCACATCAATAGATTACAGGATATGAGGGATGAGCTTGTATCCCTTGGTCGGACGATATCTTCTGAAGACATGGCTATGATTCTCTTGACTCAGCTGCTATCGCCTCGGTTTGATGTCTTCTACACCAGCCTTCTTACTTCGAGGACCCGTGCTCAGCTTCTATGGGAGGAGCTATCCCTGCTTATCTTAGAGCATGACGAGTGACTCAGAGAGGTCAGTGATAGTGGATCCGACTCCACTAGAGCCTTTGTTGCAGGTTCGGGAGGACAGAAGAAGAAGAAGTCAAAGGCTAAGAAGAAGGACAGTTCTTCAGGCTCTGACTCAGATTCAGAGAGACTGAAGTGCCCACACTATGGGAAAGGGATACATCCCGAGGAGAAATGCTGGAAGAAGTACCCTCATCTTCGTCCGGGAGCGAAGGGTGGATCTACATCGGAGCCTTCTTCTACCTCTACACCAACTGTTACCCATGAGTCAGTGTTCCTTTATATCCATGCTTTGGAGGAGGATCCTTCTTCCGTGGTTGTAGTGTCTTCTGTGCAGCCTTGGTTCGTGGACAGTGGTGCTTCGAGTCATATGACTCCCCGAGGTGATTTGTTACAGGATCTCCGTCCATGAGAGGGTTCAGTCACTATTGGTGACATTTTATCGGTGTCTATTAGCGGTGTTGGCACATTGCCTTTGTTTACCGACCGACCTTCGAGCTCCTTTTCACAGGCCCTACATGTTTCAGATTTGGGCCTTCCCCTCCTCTCAGTTTATGGCCTTATGAGGCTTGGCACATGAGTGATCTTCACCGAGCATGGCGTTGTTATTGAGGATTCTTTTATAGGAGCTGTCTTATCTACAGGTTGGCAGGAGAGCGGGCTTTACAGGCTTCATTCTCCTTCTTTGATGCAGGGTTCTCCGCGGCAGTCTATTGCTACACCCGTTCCCGCTTGTGCACCTTCTATTCCACAGGTTCCTTCCCATCCCCCACCTTCTCCTCCAGTGGTTCCCTCGTACCTCCCATCCCTTTTAGCGGGGGACGATCTCGGTGATGCGGTTGTGGATTCCCTGGCTCCTAGTGTTTTAGAGGGGGATTTCCAGGATCGTAAGGAGCTCCTTCAGCGGCAGTCTACATCGATGGACTTCATCGACATTGGTATTCCTCTTGCCATCCCAGGATCTATTTCTTTTTCAGCCTTCAGCCACATCTAGGATCTGAGAGGGGGTGTTAGCAGTCATGTTTGTCATGCCTTGTCATCTCCTGCCTGTGAGCCTCAGTCTGAGTCAAACAAGGACATTAGGAGCTCTGACATATCTGTCATGTGTTATGATGGGGGAGGCTAGTCACTCTCGACTGGCTGTCTTAGGATGTGTATTTCTTTTTGGCCTCTTTTAGTGGGCAGCCACTGGCTGCGCGGCCACTTTTTTGGTCACTGATGTGGGGCGCCCATTTTAGGGCATTTTTAGGGTTTGTCCTTTTGCCTATTTATAGGCAGCCCCCTCCCCACTTGATCACTTTGTCTTCTTGTAGATTCCGACACTCCTTCTCCCCCGTGGTGGTGCTACCATCATCATCGGTCTGATCTGGTGCCCTCACTGACGCTGTGGGCTGCGTGCAGGGACTGATCAGTCTCCTTCCGCTTTCCCGTTTGTATTCAACATTCATTTCAGTCAGTGCAGATTTCTCTTCCTTATTTTCTGCTTTCTCTCTCTCTTCCTCCGTGTTCGTATTCCTTCTTCTGCAGCGCACTCTCACAATAATAACTTGTTTTTTTAACATTCAGCTAAAAAATAATAGCATACATTGCTATATATAGAGTTAAAAGGTTGCCTAATAGAATCCCTATGCAAAGAGGAGAAAAATTGGTTGCTATCTACACTCCATCAATGCTGTAAGCTCATTCTATGATTGAAATCTATAATTTTTTGTAGCAAGAAAGAGAATAGTGGCCATCTTCAAACTTGGGTTGCTCCAAACGAGAGGGAAGAAGCCCCAAATAGCCAAGATAAGCTTTTCAAATGAGTAATCAGTTGTCCTTAATCATATCACGTTTTTAATTAAGGGCTAATTAATGACTTAGTCATTAATCATAAGTGAGCTGCTCACTTGGTAAAAATTTAGCTTAGGGTCTACTTAATAACTTAAGTGTCCTAAGTGAGTTGCTTATTGGGTGAAACTTTCAATGTAACTCAATTCTAGAATTAATGTGTAAACTTTGAATTTAATGAAGGTCTTCTGTTGCACTTTGTTTCTTTAGCCTTAGCCATGTGCCATATGGCCTACACACTTGTCCACTGCATGCCCTAGGATCAAATTCTTCATTGTTGATGCAATGGTTACCATGCTAAGAGCTAAGGGTACCAAAATTAAAGTTCATTTAACTAAAAGTCTTTGTGAATTTTAAATAAATTTTTAAGTTAATTTCTTATTTTGGTGACAAAGATACCTCAAAGAGAACTCGACGTCAATGTCGATCGTATCAACTCTGGAAAATAGAAAAGAACCATAGCATGTCTATATGCTTGTTATCAATGTCTCACACTAGTATACAAGGCTATCCTATAAAAAATGCCTTTGAATATATGGGACCATGGATTTTTTGCCTTTGCCCAGTCTGCCAAAGTCTCCCCTTATGTCAGCTTAGACTAGGTGTCAATTGTTATGAGGACATGCATTTTTGAAACGGATGGCAGATTTGCTCCTCTTCCATAGGATGAGAGGCGAGTTGGTGGTTGTAGGACCTTAGGCGAAGTGACACCAGCTGATGGTGGCCGAACAAAATCCATGCGCATACGGCTTTGATACCGAATGTTGAAACGAAATCAGCTATGGAGGAGAGAGAAACGGGAGAGTGAGAGTAGATAGTGTGAGCTGAAACAATAGTGTACTTGTTGAATTGAAAAAGTAATAGAATGAAAGTACAACCTTAGGTCTAAGGTAGACCAAACCCCTAACTCAATTGAAGTTAGCTGACTCTATAACTAACTCTAAATGTAATGACACAACTTATTAACTTAGTTGTGTTCACATTGCAAACTAATCGACTAAGACATTGGGCATTGTTTATGGAATTTGCAAATTCTAATATTTAAAACTGCTCCGTGTTTAATGAAACTAGTGATAATTTATTGTGTTGAGGTTGTTTTAAAGAGCTAATTAGTATGTGGTGAATTTTTAGCTCAATACCCCCTCTTGAGCCCAAAACTGGAACCAAGAAGGGATTGAAAGAAAAGTTAAAGCCCAGTTTTACCCCAAAGCGTCCCACCCCAAAGCAGCTAGGACATTAGTCAAGGGGCATATTGGTTGCCCAATGGCCTACCAAGACTATAGAAGCGATGGTTATCTTATCAAGGGAGTCCAAGTGATTACTTGAGAGAGGTTGGGGTATCGGACAAAGGATGCTCATTGGTTGCTTAGCAGCCTACCTACTAAGTCCTACAAAGGTGGATGGAAACACATTGTTTTTTTTTTTTGGTGGAGAATAGATGTGGTTCATGGCCTTCAAGTAATTGTGCCTTGCGGGGAGAATGAAAAGGGATGGTTAGATCCAATACATCACAAAACAAACAAGCTAACCCAATTACTCTAGGGTATTGGTGACGAGGAAAAGGGTGATGAAGGAGAGCGATGTCTATCACAACCGTCCTAGGGTAAAAAGAAGTGCTCATTGGTGGGTGTGGGTAAGACACAGTGTTAAAGGGTGGCATTTTCCCTAATGATACCATGGTGCGAAGAGGTAGTGAAGTGAGGGTAGGTAGAATATGGTGTGGAGAAAGAGAAAGTGCTAGGAGCGAAGATGAAGGATCCAACTCCTTGTTAGAGATCACAGCCAGGCAGGAGATTACAGCTTGGTGCAGTCAGACTGTATGCAGTCGGACTGCACAGTCGGACTGCCACGTGGCAGTCCGACCCACTGCAGGCAGTTGGCTGCATTTAATGCAGCCGACTGGGCATTTCTGGCGCCCTATTTCCTGGCTGGTTCTGGCTATAAATAGCCGACATTCCCAGCAGTCTTATACACTTCTCTGCTTGCAGATTACAGACCGGTGACATGTGCAGATTCCGTCTCTGTTTGCAGATTTCAGGCAGGAGACAGTGTAGACTGTAGCGGACTTCGAGGTGAACAGCAGGTTGCATCGTCGAGGTGGAGACACGCAGTCCAGCGCACTGCGCCCGTGTATATATCTGCATATCTTTGTATTCAGCACACTTTATACAAAAGATCTTCATCTTCCACTGTCTCTTTCCCTCTCTTCTCTCTCTGCGTTTTCTCTCTCTCAGTCCTACGCTTCCGCACCGCTGCACTCTGACATGGTATCAGAGCAGTGTTAGAGGGCTGACTGAGCGCAGAATCAACCTGAAGAGGAGTTTCCATCGCGACAAATTTGCGTTTTTTGCGTTTAAGGGCAGACGGGAGGGCTGTGCCTTGGAACAAGGCTGAAACGAGTGTGGGCGCGCAGGAAAGGAGTCCAGGTGGTGGATTTGCTGCTGTTTACTACTGTTTGACGCGGAGGAAGTTTTGAGTTTCCAGCCTATAAGTGCAGGTTTTGCTTTTTCATCGCCTCCGGTGGGTGAAGAAGGTTCAGGACGCGGAAGAGCCTTAGCAGGCTGAGTTTTCCCAGTCAGAGGGGGCTGCTTTTGCGTTTGTGAAGGTATTACAGGTGAAGATGTCTACAAAGATTGACTTGGAGTTCCAGTCGATTATGGACCGGAAGGTGCTTGTCTTACCGGCTCTTCCTGTAGATCAGAAGCTCGACGGCGACAACTACCGCATTTGGCGCGTCATGATGTTGGCCATCCTTGAGTCCTATGATTTGGCGGAGTTGGTACAGGAGGAGATTGATCGGCCCTCGGTAAGAGATGAGTCCAAACTCTCTTCCGATGCTCGTGCGGAGTTGGCCAAGGCTCAGTCTCATTGGGACAAACTAAATGCCAGGATTCGTTCCTTTCTCTTTCTATCATGTTCTACAGCCGTGATCGCTCACATCGAGCACTTGACGGTGGCTCGGGAGATATGGCTGGAGCTTGATCAGATGTACAATCGGATGACCCTTATGAAGCGGGTTTCTTTGAAGGTACAGATGCGGACCTTGTTCGTAAACAAGTCTTTTTCGCTGCGGGAGCATATTAACAAGCTAAGGTAGCTTCAGATGCAGGTTCAGAATGCGGGGAAGCCGATTTCCTCCGAAGACATGGCGATCACACTTTTGTCCCAGTTGCCGCCATGATTCGGTACATTTTACTCTGACCTTATTGCTTCGGGGCGAGAGTCTACTCTTCGGTGGGAAGAGTTGGTTCCTATGGTCTTGGACCAAGAGGAATAGTTAAAGGGACAGAATGCTTCCAAGTTGGAGGCACTGACAGGTCAAGCCTCTTAGAAGAAGGGGAATGACCAAAAGAAGAAGAAGGGGATAACAAGTCCAAGAAGGACAAGGACAAAGAATCCACATGTCATATTTGTGGAAAGACTGGCCATTGGAAGAAGGATTGCCCTGACAAAGACAATAAGGACACCAACAAGAAGGACACCAAGGATTCTGGAGCGGTGGCTGCACCCTCATCAGCTGCATTTCTTCATCTAGCTGTCATTGAGGATGCTTCACCGAATGCTTCTGATGCTGCGATGACGGCTCCCCAGGCTCAAGAGTGGATCGTTGATAGTGGTGCCTCACGGCACATGACTCTTTCATCAGATGGTGTTGCCCAGTTGCGACCCTCGCGTGGGCAGATTCTCATTGGAGACAGCTCTTCAGTATCTATTGCAGGTCGGGGTAAGATGCAGCTTATTCCCGATGGACGAGGTGATACCCATACCTCAGAGGTTTTGCATGTACTAGGCTTAGGGTACCATCTCCTTTCAGTTCATAAGATTTGCTCCCTTGGCCTTTTGGTGGAGTTTGACAGTACTACGGTGCGAGTCCTTGATCGTGGATCGAGAAAGGTTCTCTCATCCGGATATGAGGAGAACGGCATTTATAAACTGAAGTCTTCCACCGCCCTCTCTACTCTTCTTCTTACCTCTCAGTCACAATCAGAGTTATGGCATGCTCGGTTTGGTCACCTGAACTATGATTATCTTCGGAGGGCGTCACGTGGACAGCTTGTTCGAGGGTTGCCGGATATAGTGGTGAGCCAGCAGCCATGTGTCTCCTGTATTCGGGGAAAGCAGCATAGGGATGCCATTCCCCACACAGCTTCGCGGCGGTCTACTTCACCGATGGAGCTTGTATCTACGGATCTCTGTGGCCCTATGAGGAATGAGTCCTTGCGTGGGAGCTCGTACTTCATGCTGATCGTGGATGACTACAATAGGATGACATGGGTCTATTTTTTGGCATTAAAGTCAGAAGCTTTCTCACACTTCAAGGATTGGCTTCTCTTTGAGGAGAACCGATTGGGCCGGAAGTTGAAGACCTTGCGATCCGACAAGGGCGGTGAATTTGTTTCTAATGAGTTTGCTCGGTTTTGTGCAGATAAAGGAATTCACCAGGAGTTTGCCAATACCAACACTCCTCAAGAAAATGGCATACTTGAACGGAAGAACCGTAGTGTGATCGAGATGGTGCGCACCATGATGGAGCACCGACAGACCCCTCAGGTTCTGTGGGCCGAGGCTGTGGCTACTGCAGTCCACATCCTTAATCGATCCCCTACTTCGGCCGTGGAAGGGATGACCCCGTTTGAGGCTTATTTTGGGACGAAGCCAGATGTTTCTTACTTCCGGGTCTTTGGGTGTGATGCCTATGTTCACGTTCCCAAGACTCATCGTGATAAATTTGAAGCAGCTTCTCGAAGACAGGTATTTGTTGGCTACAGCTTCCAGTCCCAAGGCTACCGTCTGTATGATCCCGTCAAGCGGGATGTGTACACTAGCCGCGATGTGCGGTTTGTGGAGGTTCCGGCTATCTCAACGGGTGAGGAGCATCCCGTTCTTGGAGATCCAGGGGAGAGTTGGGCTCCTTCTACAGTTCCACTGGAGCCCTTGCCTTTTGATTATGATTCTGTTTCTGACACAGAGTCTATTGCACCACCGGTCACCTCAGAGGAGTTACCACCGGTGGATATTCCAGGGTCCTCTGCTGATGGAGAGAGACGAGGGGAGGTTCGGCCTCCTCCTCGCTGGGCACGTGACACACTCCGTGATTCAGGGATCGAGGGGGTTCCTGAGGAGTGGGGACCGCAGGATGGTCCGCGGCGGTCACGGCGGCACCAGGCACATTCAACGGAGCTTGTTTGCTCTAACTATTGTTTGATGACTCGTGTTATGCAGGATCGAGAGCCCACCTCCGTGAAGGAGGCTTTACAGTCCGCACCATGGAAGAAAGCTATGGAAGCCGAGTTGGAGGCTATTGAGAGGAATGGCACTTGGTCACTCGTGCCCCGCCCCCCGAATAAGAAGGTGATTGGTGTCAAGTGGGTCTTCAAGACCAAATACCTTAGCGACGGTTCTTTGGATAAGCACAAGGCTCGCCTTGTTGCTAAAGGTTTTGCACAGCGCCCAGGGATTGACTATCATGATACTTTTGCCCCCACAGCTCGTATGGCGACCATTAGAGCTGTTTTTGCTTTGGCTGGCCATAGGAGATGGCCTGTTTACCAGTTGGATGTGAAGTCGGCCTTCCTCAATGGTGATTTAAAGGAGGAGATCTATGTTGAGCAGCCTCCTGGTTTTGGGTCTTCAGATGGGAAAGTCGACAGGTTAAAGAAGGCCTTGTATGGCCTCAAGCAGGCTCCGCGTGCATGGAACGAGAAGATTGATTCGTTCCTCCAATCTCAGTTGGGATATCGGCGTTCCAAGGCCGATCCGCAGCTTTATGTTCATACTTCCGAGGGTGGTTGTGTGCTTTTTGTCTTATATGTTGATGATTTGATTGTCACAGGTGATGATGCACAGCAGGTCCAAGAGACGAAGTCAGCTTTACATCGGACGTTTGAGATGACGGACTTGGGTCTACTCCATTTCTTTTTGGGCCATGAGATTTATCAGTCTCAGAGGGGGATCTTTATCTCTCAACAGAGATATGTACAGGAGCTCTTGGTGTCTTTTGAGATGGAGGAGTGTCGGGCCCTTTCTACTCCTATGGATCCGAACTGGAAGGCCACTTTCCATTCAGCTTCTCCTTTGGCGGATGCTTTCCGCTATCGTCAGTTGATTGGGTCCTTGATTTGGCTTCTCAACACGAGGGTTGATCTATGTTTTGCTGTTGGGCTCTTGGTAGGGTTCATGAGTGAACCTAAGACGGTGCATTGGCAGGTTGCTCAGAGGATACTTCGGTATTTGAGGGGGACGTCTGATTTAGGGATTCATTATCCCGCAGGGACAGATGGTTCAGATCTTGTACTTGCAGGTTGGAGCGACTCGGATTGGGCCGGTGATGTGGACCACAGGCGGTCTACTATAGGTTACTGTTTTACCTTGGGTGCAAGTGTTATCTCATGGAGTAGCAAGAAGCAGCCCATGGTAGTCCTTTCGTCTACTGAGGCGGAGTATCGGGCCGCGTCTTCCACCACCTGTGAGGCTGTGTGGCTTCAGAGATTATTGGAGGAGCTTGGGTGCCCCCAGACTCGTCCTACTTTGCTACAATGTGACAATGAGAGTTGCATTGCCTTGGCCCGGAACCCTGTTTTTCATGCCCGGACGAAGCACATAGAGATCCAGTACCACTTCATCTGAGAAAAGCTTCTGGATGAGACCATCACTGCGGAGTACTGCAAGACCGGGGTACAATCTTGCGGATTTGTTTACGAAGGCCCTTCCCCAAGCTCTACTTCGGAGACATTCCAGATCCCTCAGGCTTCTGCCCTGCCCCGGCTCTGAGAGGGGGTGTTAGAGATCACAGCCAGGCAGGAGATTACAGCCTGGTGCAGTCGGACTGCACAGTCGGACTGCCACATGGCAGTCCGACCCACTGCAGGCAGTTGGCTGCATTTAATGCAGCCGACTGGGCATTTCTGGCGCCCTATTTCCTGGCTGGTTCTGGCTATAAATAGCCGACATTCCCAGCAGTCTTATACACTTCTCTGCTCGCAGATTAGAGACCGGTGACACGCGCAGATTCCGTCTCTGTTCGCAGATTTCAGGCAGGAGACAGTGCAGACTGCAGCGGACTTCGAGGTGAACAGCAGGTTGCATCGTCGAGGTGGAGACACGCAGTCCAGCGCACTGCGCCCGTGTATATATCTACATATCTTTGTATTCAGCACACTTAATACAAAAGATCTTCATCTTCCACTGTCTCTTTCCCTCTCTTCTCTCTGTGCGTTCTCTCTCTCTCAGTCCTACGCTTCCGCACCGCTGCACTCTGACACTCCTAGTGTGCTGGATGTGAAAGTGGAGTGCAATTCAAGGTTTTGGAATGAAGAAGAGAGAAAATCAAGGTGTGGATTAGAAGAGGGTGGGATGGGAGGGATTTGAGAAGATCGATTTACATGCTCAAGTGAAATAGAAGATATAGATATGCTTGATGAAGGATGCCTACTTCAAGAGTCCTCTCTATTGAAGTTTTTATATTGTAAATCATCTAGATCCTGCACACTAGAAGGAGAAAACGGAGAGGGATTTGATTCGTAAGGCTCAAAGGAGCTATACAGACCTGACACTAGGCTTGGTTGAGATGAAGAAGATGGGCCGCTAGTTGTTCCAAATGTCATATGTCCTCCATGATTAGAGAGGTGGCCTACTTTACCAAGTGGTTTGGATGTAGTAACAAAGCTAGTAAGAGGGGTGTAAACTTGACTATACATGATACGCGAGATAAGACATTGTGGGATCCCAAGGTGTCTGAGACATTATGAATTAGTTACATCGTGGGATTCTGAGAAGGTGTTTGAGATATTATGAATTAGTTACATGCTGTTCATGTACCTCGCACAAAACCAAGTCTCCACAATATCCACAGGATACTATTTACAAGAGCACTGGCTTTGCTACCATGTGAAGATATGCTAGGGTTTGCATTGAGGAAACATAGAAAGTACGACCACGATTGAAACACAAAGACTTATACAGTGATGTGTAAAACTCAAACGCTAAACACAAAACTCAAAACTCAAACCTCAAACATAGAAACAAAGTCGAACAGAGAAAGAAAGAGAAGGAGGACTTTGAAGTGAATGAATGCGATAAATGAATGCAAGAGAGTACGTAATGCTGAAGGGCAGAGCTGAAGAGTTTTGGAGTGTGACGTCCATCGAAGACGGATCTTGAGTGCTATAACCACTAGTTGGAGATGTCCAAGTGCGAGAAATTGCAAAACATTGATCATCAAGGCAGTAGGAGACCCAGATGATAGCAAAGGAAGTGGATGATGTTGATGTGGGCGGCCACACTTGCTGCAAAAATGCAGGCTGATACAATCACCAAGTGAAGATCAGCCTATCACCAACTTTGGAGCTGTAGATGCAAGCGGATTTGGGTGTTGATAATGAGGAAACGGTTAGCAGTCATGATTGTCATGCCTTGTCATCTTTTGCCCTCAGTTTGAGTCAGACGAGAACTTTAGGAGCTCTAACATGTCTTATCACTTGTTTTGACGGGGTAGGCAGCTCTATTTGAACATGCATTTTTGTGCATTCTCTTTACTTATTGGGTTTTTGTGTGCAATTTTTGGGCAGTTTTCACATTTACCAGTTTGCTAGCATGTGCCAGATTTTATCCATCCTTGTTGGGATTTTTCTCTACCACGTCAGCATTTGCGGCTACATTTAATGGAGTTAGACCAGCATTAAATGCTGGTCAGCCCATATATTGGGGTCTCAGGTGCAGGTCGACCAGTTTTTTTGGGTTTTGGGCTATATATAGCCCCCAATTGGTTGGTCCTTGGCATCCTTTTGTCTTCCACTTGGCAGGTGCACACTTTGACTTCAGCACTCTCCTCCATCTTTAGTGCTACCGTCATCATCAGCCTGATCTGACGCCATCACTGATGTTGTGGGCTGCGTGCAGGGACTGATCAGTTCTTTCCTTGTTTAGTACGAATTTCTTTTCTTCCTTTCTTGCAGAGTTGCTCTGTGTGTGTGTATGTGTGTGTTTTTATTCCCGTTCCTTCTTCCATTGCGCACTCTGAAAAAAACTGCAGGTGACAGCTAGCAGCTGAAAACACAGCATTGTGAGGCTCCAGGAAGCAAGGCAACATCAGGGATGGAGACACCAGGTGTAGGAGAGGATGATGCTGTAGTTTGCAGGGGTTGGACAACAAAGGGAAGGTGACTGATGGCTGAAATCTGCATGTGGGAGTGAGAAACCCGCACACAAGGATGGGGCTGAATGGTGGGCAGCTTGTATATTTATCAGGGTTTTGCATGTGGGACATAGAAATTCTATAAACCGCTCCCCATGTAATGAGACTATTGGTATTTTACTGTTTTGGGGCTGTTTTAAAGAGCCAATCAGTTTGTAATGAATTTTTAACTCAACACGAGTGTCCATATGGTGTTGAGGAAGGTGGACATGGAACGCGTGTGTTTCCATAAGGTGCCAATGGAGAAGGCATTGAAACATGATAACTTTGTCCAAATGTCAGTTGGAGCATAACAAAGTGACCAGTATGTCCACTAGGTAATGCCATGGAGGCAAATTGTAGTACTAGTTGGTCCACACTTAGGAGTGGGTGAGAGGATCTCCCAACTTAAGAAAATTCTGAAAGCGTGGGAAAGGGATGACAAGCCTTGATCATAGGTGTATCTACACCACCCATTTGATGAAAAGAAGAGATCCTGAAAGCTATGCATAAGTGTGAGGAATCCCTTGGTGTAGTGTGAGAAGACACCTGAGATGCATGAAAGGAAATGTGAATAATGATGCAATGGAAGAAGAGTGGGTTTCGAAATGAATTTGTGGATGCCAAGTGATTAGATTCCTTTTGATCATTATATGGGTGGAATTGAAACGAAAAATGAGATGATTCACCAACTTCAAATTGACCCTTTTAGAAAGAAAAACTAAAGGAAAGAAAGAAGGAGGAAAACTTAAAACTTGTGGCAATAACCTTTTCATTTCCTTACCTTGTTTTGTGTTCAAGAAAAGATATCTATCTTCTTTAGGAGTGATGTACCACTATTTGCTTTGAAAAGTTCTTTCATCATAAGAGTCGCCCAAATCTTGCCCAAAGGAGGAAGTATTTGCAAAAGATCGAGAAGTAAATGGCTGCATACCTGGTATGGAGTAGATCTAGGAGGTGAATATATGATAGGTTTATACTTTGTGCTAGTTTCCACCATAGGGTAGCCAGTCCTAAGCGGAGCTTCCGTCCTTTCTGCAAGATCAAGAGATTGGTGCACCAAATCTAAAGGAGAAAACCCTGATTTACCTTCAATTTGTAATTTTGTTGTTGAGCCTGATTCATGAGGATGAGGTTGTACTCGGCTCATGTGATCTCATAGGATCTGTGGACTCCATGGTAGTCTAATCTCTCTCTGGCCATGTTGGATTCTTGCGGCGCAAGCTGTGAGGCCCACTTGTTTCTCAATGTGTTTGGCTTGGGAGTTTGAACCAATGAAGAAGTATTCGAATTCATCTTCCCTTCTGTAGTTCCTGCTTTTGAGAAGAGCTTTTCGATCATGGGCCTAGGTTACTTCAAAGAGTACCTAGCTCTGATACCTTGTAAAGAAATGCTCTTACAGTCGATCTTGTCCTACATTGCCAATGCAATGTTCATCATGTCTAGAGTTACTTTGGAGCACCAGAGTTAAAGCTTTAATGAGAGAAAATTTGAGTAAATTCACATGCTGGTGACATCCATACTATGGTTCACTTTTTCTTCTCATTCCAAACCAAGAGGAGCGGGAGTTAGTGGATGAATGGAGTTTTTGGCAGGCAGATCAGGTGTGACAACCAGTGTGTTTACAGGACCAGGGAACTCTGAAATCAGGGCAGATTTTCCATGTGGCATGCCAGTCTATTTGCTAGTTGGACCATTCACTGGTCAATCAGGATCTTGGTCAACTGTCAATTGTGTTGGGTCCGTCTAGATATACTAATTTTAGCAGTTCCACTTGTGAGTCTCTGCTGGTGTTTGAGTGTTATGGGGCTTGGGTGTTCCATGCAGATGGCAGGAAGCTGTTCATCTCTTTCTAATAATGTATGGCTGTTGAATGGTGTGCAGGTATGTGCGTTTTGTTGTAAATGTAGAAATCTTTTTTGCAATCGTATGTGTAGCATTCCGGGGGATATGTAGAAAACTTAAGGAATTACTGAAATCCTCAGGTGTAATTTTTAAAGTCTATCCGGTATAAGTGCTGACAAGCACTTATGTTTGTAAAATTGACAGGCCAAAAGAAGCTTGGAAAGGTTATAGTTCCAGACAAGTGGAAAGAGGGTGCCTCCAACACCACAGAGAGTGGAGGCCGCAAGATCAATGAAAATAAGTTGCTGTCAAAAAAGAACAGGTTGGAAAGCTCATTTAGTGCTGTGATACTAGGAACATACTGAGTCTAATAAGCCTTTAAACTGTTTGTTAAGAGGTACATTGTATTGTGTAGATGCGATAAAGTTTGAATTGTACTTTGAAGCTTTTTTTGATATAGGTGGACACCCTACGGCATTACCAAATGTGTGATTTGTAAACAACAATTACATCAAGATGCAAAGTACTGCCAGTCTTGTGCATACAAAAAAGGTATCATGTGCTCTGCTGGTAATTTGATTTTGGACTTGGTTCAGATGATTTCTTTTTCTTGATGCATGCATTAATAACAGGCAAATTAGGCATGCCTGTGTGTGCGCATGTTTTTTGGGGTGGGGGACTGGTTGTTATTTATTAGTATTTTAAATCACTCAATGGGGCTTTTTGGGTCGACCATTACTTTTTTCATTCATAGCTCTATGGCTGTATTTTTCCAGGCGTATGTGCTATGTGTGGCAAGCAGATCTTAGATACTACTGTATATAAGCAGAGCAATGTATAATGGCTGCACTTTATGTGCAGCATTCAGCAATCTTGTATCTCCAAAGAAGGGTCTCCAATTGGTATCTTTAGACTCATGTATTTTACTTGCACAGACATGTGCTGTTGTAAATTTTGACATTAGAGTTTAACAGTTTGTCTGCTGTCTGTTAGGAAAAAAGGGACAATGAATTATGGCTAAGGATTGTTACGAAACATACATTATCATATTTTAATATCATGCATGCTTAAGCATTGTGTATATTAATGCAATTACAATTCTGCAGATTGACTGATATGCTCTTCCTCTGTTTTAAGAGTAATCCATTAGAGTCTTAAAAGAGTTGGATAAAAAGAGTTCCAATTTCTTCAAACAGGGAGCCTTTGTGAGAGGTTCAATTAGTCTGATACAGTTAATTTTGAAGCTGGTATTATATCGTGCTTGGATGCTTCTTGTGTTGATTCGTGCTTAGTTGTAAAACTGCCTTTTTGGCATTGTGACTTAACTCTTGAGAAGTATCATGCATACTTTTGTTTATTGATATGGATTATTGTTATGTTTCAAATTTGTTTAACGTTCCATGAAGCAAGTGCTACTTGCTTACTTATCTCTTGCTAACACACACTGAGAGCAGGGGTGCGAAATGCAGCCTTCTCTATCAGTTCATTTTTACTAGGGCTCATCTCCACACGATTTGTTTTGTAGTCTGCTTCATGGCATTGAGGACTATAAGGGTTCTCTTCCTACACCTTCAATCTTACTAAAGCTTATCTCCACATGATTTGTTTCATAGTTTGTTTCATGGCATTAGGACCTTATGACCCTTGGCTATAAGGACCCTCTTCCTACACCTTCAACCTTCCTACAAGGCATTCTTTGTTGTATTAGTGCTCTTAACTTCATGGAGCTTTTGTAAGCTTGGACATAGTCATTAATCAAAACCTCAATTCAATTTTTTTTTCTCCAACTTATGATCTTAAGCTCAGTGTTGCAAAGCTGGGAATGATGTTTGATAACCTAGAATTGCTCATCAAAGAAGATGAGTGCAACTTAAAATTATGATTGGATTATTCAAAAGCTATTGTTATGAATAATTTCTTTCATCTAAATGTTCCTTTTCAAGATGAGAATCTGAAACCTAAAAATCTTTAGATATTACTTTTGGGGAATGTAAATCTATTGTTCCTTGAGATTTCTCCAAAGATAGTGTTGAAGTTCTAAATGCAACTTGGGTTAAGAAATAGGAGCTTGGCTCTTATGCACTTCTTTATATCACCTACATTGCTGAAAATCTATTTGGAGACTTGCCACCATCAAGCATGGGTATTATGTTTTCGCACTTAAAGCCTCAATTTCTATAAAAATGTGGTTTCTTCTTGATGAGGAAAATAGTAATGTAGTAAAAGATTAACACGATTGGGTTTCTTCTCTTACTTAGATAACTATACTTAATGGAACAATCACTATGAGTATCATCGAAGCGGGTGCTTGTTCTTCCTCCTTTTGGGGTTTGTCTTTCTACTAAATCCACAAAGCCTATGGATCATCACTTGGTTGTCTAATTCATAGATGACATTTCCAATTGTCCTAAGGTTTTTCAAAATAGTATCGTGACTTGGCTAGGCATTGTGCATATTATAAGAACAACACCATCTTGTGGTTTGATCATGCCCTCTAGCATGTTATGCATAATATTGATATCATCTTCCTTGTAAAAACTCTTTGTGGATCAATGGTTTTGTTCTTTAAATGGATATCCAATGAGGGACATGAGGTTGTAAAAGCTTCCTTGGTTTTCTCTTATTGCGAAATGGTTCTTATGGGTTGCTAAGAATTTGATGATGTTGAAGGATGACACTAATCTTTTGGGCTCTCGTAAAGGTGTCAGTTGAACTTATTGAACATTATTTTTATCCACCTAAGTCTATTAGTTGCTCCAACTATACATATTTGCGAAGATCACATCAAAATGTCTCAAAAGGTAGCATGCATCCATAAGGTCACTTCAGACCTAAAAATTTTGGGTCTAGATTCTTTTCCTTATCCTATCAAAGATCCAACGACAATTGCTCTACCTCTCTTAGCTTGAAAAGGAAATGTGTTAGCATTGAGGAATGCAATTCCATTGTTAAGAAGTTGATGTTTAAATAAATTGTGTACATTTCTACTCTTCAACATGGTTTGGTACTTAAAAAAAAACCCCAATCGCAGTATTATCCATATTACTTTTTGTAATGTCGTCCTTGAATGGGTTCCTCCAAAGTATTTCTTTTAGGAATTCTTCCAACTAATAAACTTTCTTCTTTCCTCACATATACTTGAGGAAGTTGCTTTTGCTTGGAAATTCCTTCCTCCACTACAATCCTTTTTGTGTCGCCCCCATGATGCCTTTACTACCAATCATACTTTTTGTAATTGCAATGAATGATCACTTTTACTTCAAGGATTATCTACATGTGGGCACCACAAATTTGGATATTATACAAGATGTATATTTACATACCTTACTTAGTAAATGTATGAATCATATTCCATTTGGAATGTTAAACTTGAAAGATACGAAGGAATCCCTTATGCAAGGCATTGTCTCATTCTTGGGTCTCTTGAAATTGGATTCTCATTCTATTATTACAAAATTTGGAAGTTTAAGGACACTAAATATTGCTCTACAATAAAAAGCATGCAATGTTGTTATTCCATCACCAAACAACTTTTTTATATTGATGTAGGCTTTTCTTATTGTTGGTATAGGTAAAGCCCCCAACAATCCCTCAAATTTTTTGTAAGAAACTTTTGATATCCTTTGCCTTAGATAGGTTTAATGGGCTAACTTTGAGTAGACAACCCTAAATGAAGGCAATCTTTCTTAAGCCCTTTCCATATAACTTCCTTTAATTCCTTCTGGCTTTCCTTTCCTAATGGGCACCTTTAAGGCGTGCAAGAATGAGTTTCATTGGCTCATAAATGCTTCCCATTGCATCCATATTGAATAGACCAAGATTCTCACCAGGATTCTTGATGCTTGTAAGCTAGTCATGATGGATGTAACAAAAAAAACACATAAGGGTATCAATTTAACCCTTGAGGAATGTCTTTCTTGCAATGCATGGCTTATTGAAAATACAATACTTTCCTTGGTTGGTCTAAAAAAAGACAATGTTTAGACACCTAAAAAAAAGACAATGTTTAGACATCCTCATGGGCTTTTTATGCTCTCCCTTATGGTGCAATCCTTGTCTTCTACTTGGAATTCATATTTTGCAAACAAGCTTCCGCCAATAGAAATAATATTTTAAAATAATTTACCCACACTTTTAGGTATTATGATGATCTCTTAATGGTCAATGTCCCAAAATCCTTCTATCTTCTTAACAACAATTAATCATCCATTTTCTCTATCTATAAGAACACCCCCATTGAGTTAGATCTCAAGGATAACTTGTTCTTATTCTATAATATTGGGCATTTTATCTCACACGAAATAAAGTTCCTTAATATGGAACTTTGTTGTTCCACTCAAGATCTTCTTATTTGTATGTATGACAAAAAAAAAGAACATACTATGTTCTCTCAAATGGATCATGTATATATAGTATTGGAGCACTTGCCCATCTTCTTAGGCACCTAAAGTAATACTCTCCCAAATTGGTCCCTTTAAGACCAACCACAAGCTTGGGTAGAAACATAGCCTTCTACTAGTGAACTTGATATTTCAAGTTCTTGCAAGGAAGACATAGTCTCCTCTTGGATAGGGAGAGATCATTTTGCAAGAGTGGACTAGAAGCTCACATGTGCACAAAGAACTTCAACCAGAGGCCTAGGACTTGGCCTCATCCTATATTCTCACACACAATATTGACTTAAAGAGTGAGGCTCTTGCTTCATGCATCCAACCATAGGCTAACAAATCCATCCTAGCCACACATGTGACCTTAGACACACTTGCAAACCTATGCATTGACAATTAGGTCACCATCTCTTGCACTAGGCTAGGAGTCTACCTTCATTGGACCCACATATCTACACAACCACACTCATGAGTTAGCAATTAACTCCCCAAAACCATTCATTGAGCACATCCATTATATCCAGAAACCCCATTTTGATTGCTTATGTATTCCATCTGCAACCCTAGATAGTGACATAACACATGCATCAACTAGGTCACTACACACTAATGCACAAGTATCCCACCCCTTAGAATACCTCATCCCTTCACACCCATGCACCACCCTAATTGCACTTAGTCACAAAAAGCACATGGAGGATTTCTAAATGAATGAAGTTTATAGCTAAATCCAAGAAAATGCAAGAATATTCAAAAGACCATAGCCATTTCTCAATATGTTGCTCATAGAAAAAAGGAAGCCATAGCTAAGAACAAGAAGAAACTTACAAATGGATTGCATGAAACACACCTCATGTATAGTGGCCATGGAAAAACACCTCTATGAAAGGTGGGAGCACATCCTCAAAGCTCCACAAGATATTTACAAATGATTATTAAAACTTAGGTAGAATACAAACTTCTTTCATATTATAGTGATTTCTAATTCTAAGTAATTACAAAAGGCTTCAAAAAGGTTTAGGGCCAAAGTTACTTCATTACTCAATATCCTTGCCCAAAACGTTTTGTCCTCAAAACTTTAGGGCTCATAACGTGGAGAATCATGGCTGAATAAACTCCAAAAATGTAAAATATTCCCTACTTGCGGGGCATAGGAACCCCCCTCCACCCTTTAAAGCTAAATAAAATTTTTAAAATATTTTCCGTCCTATCGTCGCGTGGCAGAGGGGAAAGAAGAGGAAGTGGAGGATGACGTGATGACGACTATGAGGGGGAGAGGTGACGTGGGTGATGAAAGAGCAGAAGTGGGAGATGAGGATGATGATGCCAAGGCCATGTGGCCAAATACTCCCCTAAACCCTAAACCCATGATCTCTTTTTCCCCCCCGCCCCAATCGCAATGTCAGTAGGAGGCCTTGAGGGGCTTGACATGCTGAGAGAGAGAGAGAGAGAGAGAGAGAGAGAGAGAGAGAGAGAGAGAGAGAGAGAGAGAGAGAGAGAGAGAGAGAGAGAGAGAGAGAGAGAGAGAGAGAGAGAGAGAGAGAGAACCCTCCAGAAGGTTCTCCTTCTCTTCCCCTCCTTAGAGGGTATCCACACACGTTCTTTCTTGTTGTCGCGAACCCATACCTCGTGCAAGTTACGTCTAAAAGAGGAGAAGACCAAGAATGGCCCCCTAGTGGAAAATGCCACATGCAGATAGCCATCCTTCAACGAGCAACGAAGCCTCAAGCGAGGGCATCATTGTCAAGAATCGCGTGGTGAGGGAACTTGCTCAAGATGCTGCGCCGAACACACACAGAGTGCACAAGGAGAAGCTCACTCAAGAGACAAGAAGAGAGATGGAGGCCAAAACGTTTTCTTGCTGATTTCTTCTTATTCTTCCACACACTTTACAATGTACACAAAGTATAGATAAGATACAACATAAAGGAAAGTGGCCTACTAAGTCAAACAATGCATAATCGACTACACTAGTCGACTGGCGCTATAACTATGCCAGTTGTAAATAGGTATAACAACCTGAATATAATAAGTAATGAGTCAGTGGCTATGTGAGAGTCATAATGACCACTGACGTGCTAAGTGTAGACGTGTGGACCCATCTAACCAGGCGGTCCATAATCAATGTCCACATGTGTTGAGCTTGTTATCTCAACACTCCCTCTCAAGCTCAACTGCATCTCTGCAACTCCAAGTAAGTTTCAAAACTTTTGAAGCTTCTCTGTACCCAATGCCTTCGTGAAGATGTCATCTATCTGATCCTGTGTGCTGACATACACCAAGTCAATCTCACCTGCTAGTACCTTCTCTCTCACAAAGTGGTAGTGTACCTCAATATGTTTTGTCCTGGCATGGAACACAGGGTTCCTAGCCAACTGTATACTGCTCATGTTGTCACAATAAATGACAACTGGACCTTTCACCTCCACATCCAAATCAGCCATTAACTTCTGTAGCCATACTACTTCACATGCTGCAACAGCAGCACCTCTACACTCAGCCTCTGTACTCGACAAAGCAACTGTAGATTGCTTTTTGCTACTCCAAGCAACTGCTGCACTACCAAGAGAGAACATGTATCCACTGGTAGATCTTCTATCAGACATACTACCAACCCAATTTGCATCTGTGTATCCAAACACCTGTACATCTGTACTACCTGCCTCATAGAAAAGTCCATAATGTAATGTGGACTTCACATATCTCAATATGCGTCTGACTGCATCCAAATGTGGCTTTCTAGGTACTTGCATAAACTGACTCACAAGACCAACAACGTAGCTCAAGTCTGGCCTTGTAATGGTCATGTAGATCAAACTCCCCACTATCCTCCTGAACATAGTAGGATCTTCTATCTCATCCCCAACACCAGCACTCAACTTTACATTCTGCTCCAACAGGACTGAAAGTAGTTTGCATGCTGTCATACCATACTTGGACAACATATCCAAGCCATACTGTCTTTGGGATAGCCATATACCATCATCACATCTGATCACCTCAATGCCAAGGAAGTACCTTAGCTCACCTAAATCCTTCATCTCAAACTTCTTCTTCAAAAAATCCTTGACTTCAGCAATCCCACTATCACTATCACCTGTAATAATCAAGTCATCCACATAGATGACTATGATGACCAAACCTGCATCTCCCTTTCTCACATAAAGTGAGTAATCAACATCAGAAATATAAAAGCCAATATTGACAAGATACTCTCTGATCTTGTCAGACCATGCTCTAGGTGGTTACTTGAGCCCATAGAGCGCCTTCTTCAACCTACACAATTACGTGGGATGCCCTAAATCTTCATAACCTGGTGGCTGATCCATATACACTTCTTTCTGCAAATCACCATGCAAGAAGGCATTCTTCACATCCATTTGCTGCAATCTCCAACCTTTGGCTGCTGCCAAAGCAATCACACATCTAACAGTTGCCATCCTAGCAACTGGACTGAAGGTTTCATCATAATCTATGCTATATGTCTGGGCATAGCCTTTTGCAACCAGCCTAGCTTTGTACCTACTAATAGAACCATCTGCATTGTGCTTAATCTTATAAACCCACTTACATCCAATGGCTTTCTTGCCCTTCGGCAATGATACTAGATCCCAAGTCTTATTGGCCTCTAATGCAGCCATCTCCTCATCCATTGCTGCATCCCAATGAGCATGACCAACAGCCTCCTCAAAACATGTGGGCTCAACATCCTCAACTAGTTTCACCATATAAGCATAATGGTGAGATGCATAACCTTCAAAACCAAATCTTTTAACATGGTATCTCACCCTGCTAGACCTGTGTACCACTGGATCACTCAGTGGAGTCTTTGCATTAACGCGTGCTCTCTGCACACTTGAAGTCCTCATTGAAGGAATGCCAAGCTCATCATCCAAGCTCTCTGAGCCACTGGAGTCTCCATCAAGAACTGCATCAATGCCATTAGACACTTTATTCTTTCCTTTGTCTTTACCTGTAGTGCTACTAGATGCACTTGAAGATGTAGAGGTACTCCTTAGTCTCCCAGACTAAGGACTACCAAATGATGTCTCTGGTCCACTAAGAGTCCGTGATTCTTGCTTTTTAGCCTGCACATGAGTGTCATGATCATGATCATAATCCAATGCATCACCACTAGATGCATACCAACTGCTCATTTCATCAAAGATGACATCCCTGCTCACTCTGAACTTACATGTGACAGGGTTATAACATTGATACCCTTTCTGCTCTAAAGAGTATCCAATAAACACACACTTTTCAGCCTTTGGATCCAGTTTCTCCCGCAACTCATCTGGCATATGATCATATGCAATACAGCCAAACACTTTCAAATGTGAGACATCAGGTTTCTTACCTGTAAAACATTCTTCGGGGGTCATACCATGAACTGCAGGTATGGGAGTTCTGTTCATAATATAAACAATAGTATGAACAACCTCAGACTAGAAATGCTTAGGCATATTCTTTTCAGCCAAAGGCGCGTGCAACTTTTGCAATATGCCTGTTTTTCTTTTCTGCAACCCCATTTTGTTGTGGGGTATATCTGCATGTGAACTGTCTCTTTATCCCATGAGACCTCATAAAATTACTGAACTCATTCGAGAGGTACTCTCCTCCTCCATTTGACCTCAAGCACTTTACTTTCAAGCCTGTTTCTCTTTCAACTGCAGCCTTGAAAGTTCTAAAGTGCTCAAACACTTCACTCTTTTCCTTCATAAAATATACCCACAGCTTTCTAGAACAATCATCAATGAATGTGAAAAAAGTATGAACTGCCTCCAAGAGATACATTTTGTGTAGGACCCCAAATGTCTGTATGCACAACATCAAGGATATTTATGCTTACATCTCTGTCATGTGAAAAGGGTTGTCTTGCTTGCTTACCAAACTGACATGCTTCGCATACCTTATGAAATTCTGCAACTCTAAATGTAGACAAACTTGTAACCAACCCTTTGGACTACATTAATTTTAGCCTTTGTAAATTTGCATGTCCAATGCGTTTGTGCCAAATTTCAATATCTGCAACAACACCTTTTCCCTTAGCATACATAGCAGCATTCATAGTAGGAATTCCAGCATCCAGAGTAAACATACGTCCAACTCTACTTCCCTTTGCAACCAACCTGCACTTGTTAATGAAGTCTTCTACAAAGCAGCCCTTTGCATTAAATTTGACTTGCAGCCCTTGCTCTACCACTTGACTGATTGACACCAAGTTCTTTGTAATAGATGGCACATGTAATACATTTGAAAGACTCTTTGTCTTACCATCATGCAAGGACAAGGGAACTTTTCCAATGTGTGAAATTGGGTGGCATGAATCATCACCCGTCTGCACATAACCTGCATTTTGCAAATCTTGCATCTCTCCAAACCATTCTACATGGCTGATCATATGATTGGATGCACTTGAATCAACATACCAGACATCATCATGTATTCCCTTTCCTGTAACAGCATTCAGCATATGCTGCATAACAAACAGACATTCATTTTTGTCTTCATTCTGTTGTGAAGACGATGCATAGTTTCCTTGCTGCAACTTACCACTGCGAATATCATCTTTCTTAGCATAACATTGGGTTGCAATATGACTTGTTTTGCCACAGTAGTGACACACAATACTAGAGTTGTTAGAACCTCTGTTCTGCCATCCACCTCTTCCTCTAAAGCTCCCCCTACCTCTAAAGTTACCACGACCTCCTGAAACCTGCATATCTTTAAATTGTTGATTCAATCTGTTTTGCTGATTGTCACTACCACGTCCTGTACCACGACCTCTTGAGGAGAACCTGCCACGTCCCCTTCCTGAATGGAGTAGAAAGCTTGGACTTGCTCACCACTTCTTTCAGATGTCTCACTCTGCATGTTGATCTCTTCAGTGATCATAAGAGAGACCAACTCATCAAAATCTGGGAATGGCTTTCTAACATATACGGAAGTTACAAAAGACTTCCAAGCCTTTTCATTGTTAAGTCCACCCAAGGTTGACGACACCAAATCATCATCATCGAGCATTGCATCAATCGCTGCCAAGGCATCTGCAATGCTTCTTACCTTCAGTGCATACTCATTGATAGACATCTTCCCTTTCTTCAATGTATTCAACTCTTGCTTGAGTTGAATCTTTCGTGCCTTTGTATTTACAGAAAACATACTTTCAAGTATGGTCCAAGCTGCATATGAATTCTTTGCATTTCTAATGTGTCCCAGCATATTATTGTCAATTACTGCAGACAACCAATACATGACCTTCTTGTCTTTTGCATTCCATTCCTTTCGCGCCTTTATCTCTTCTGCAGTTGGAGGATCACTCACCTCCGACTCCTTTTCTTCACCTGAAACAAACTCGTAGAGGCCTTTTCCAATAAGGAAGTTCGTGACATGGAACTTCCATGAAGGGTAGTTGTTCTTGTCGAGCTTCTCAATGATGGGGCTTCCATTGTTCTCTGCCATTATCACAAAATTAATACCAACAGCAAGCAAATCTTCTGCAACCCTCGACCTGTAGTGCACAGCAATACACCAGACAGCCTTTTTCACTGTTTGCTCAATAATACATGCAATCTGCAACCTGTTTGCAGATAAACCTTGTGTTTACTTACTGGTAAACACCTTTGAACTTACAGATCTGAAATCTGTAACCTGCACACCCACTTTCGGTCAATACAATCGAAGTCACAGTGTACCCTGAAACTATTGTTCGCAACCTTGCGGCTCTAAAACGGGGCCTGAAACGGCCTCAGATGCCCAAAATATTTGCGGGAAAGCCCTTAAGGGCCAATCTGCAAAATACATAGCGCTCTTCGTACACACCAAATCTCACTGCAATCTGAGATTTCTTCTCTGCCCTGCTTTCGGTGCCTCCACATGCACTATCCAAGAGAAAGAGTGGAAGGATGGGAGAGCTTCTTACCCGTGGCTTGCTTGCTCGAACCTTGCTTCTTCTCCTTCACTTCAGCCTTCGAAATTAGCCTCTCTCAGTGGTGTGGCTCTGATACCATGTCAAGAATTGCATGGTGGGGGGACTTGCTCAAGATGCTGCGCCGAACACACACAAAGTGCACAAGGAGAAGCTCACTCAAGAGACAAGAAGAGAGATGGAGGCCAAAACGTTTTCTTGCTGATTTCTTCTTCTTCCACACACTTTACAATGTACACAAAGTATAGATAAGATACAACATAAAGGAAAGTGGCCTACTAAGTCAAACAATGCATAACCGGCTACACTAGTCGACTGGCGCTATAACTATGCAAGCTGTAAATAGGTGTAACAACTTGAATATAATAAGTAATGAGTCAGTGGCCATGTGAGAGTCATAATGACCACTGACATGCTAAGTGTAGATGTGTGGACCCATCTAACCAGGCGGTCCATCATCAATGTCCACATGTGTTGAGCTTGTCATCTCAACAATCATTGCCAATCCAACTGCGATACTGTTCGTAAGTGATGAATTTCCAAACTAATAAGATGCTTGTTTTGATTCCCGCATGAGGTTTGTTAGATGCCACATGAGAGTAGGTCATGGAAAGGGATAGGTTTCATCTCGTACATTCAAAAGATAGAGTTGCAAAAAGCACAGATATCAAGAGAAGTAAATTGCATCTAGATGCTATGCGACAAATTTGTACATAGCATAATCACATTCCAAGGTATTGGCGACTCTCCTTTTCATAAAAATAATAGATAAGTATTTCCCCACACTGAAAGTATGTTGTAGCTTGGACGCTTGACGGATTGCATGATAAGTAATCTAGCCTAGGGGAACTTCAATCTTGAATCTCTAAGATCTTTGCCCAAGCTCTCACTAATATCACAAATCTATTAGTTCATTGGGATCTTGATGATGTATATAATTAACAAAAACAATGACCATAAGGATTAAAACTAAGATGCCTTGAGATCCGCCCGATAGCCACTATGTTTATCAATCCTATTCGGGGTTGGGCTAGACAACAACTCCAGGAAAAATGAAGAACTTGAGGAATTAGGAAACCCTAAGTCAAAGGAAAGACCGATGCTTTTGTACTTGTTGGGAAGAAGGTTGGGTTATCGATCAAAGTAAGTGACTAATAGAATTTATGTCTTGTAGAGTGTTTGAAACCTTAACACATGTCTTAGCCGAAGGGAGTGTTAAGTAAATTTTGCATAGAATTGCTCTTTGATCCCAAGGGGGAGAAAAAATGTGCGATGGGAACGTTATCATGACTATTCCTGCAATGTTTGGAAAAGAATACCATTGCTTTTGTTGGTTGATCAAACAACATCCTAATTGCTTTTGCATTAAACTAATTGTTGGGATGTGATTGGATGATTATTCCAAGTGCTTGTGTTTGATGGTAAATGCATGACATGGGTCTATGATGACAAATTTCCATGGGAATAAAGGAACGTTTTTTGAGAGATGATATTAGGATGATTGCCTTGATTGTGCTTGATTCCTAATTGGATTAATTAAGGAAAGGATATTTTGTGTTGGTGGATCATCTCCAAGGTCGCATTGTGGATTAACTTGAAAAGGGCATTGCTTGATTCACAAGCGGAAGGTGGAGTGGTAAAAAGGCCAACCACGGGAATTGTGTTTCACTCCTAGGCCGCTTGGGGTTAGGTGGAGCTCTAGATATCGCTTGCCAGACCGGAATGGAGTTGAAGATTTTTGTGAGCCCAACATCTGTGGTGTTGGAGGATCCTATTCTAGATAATGGATGGAAATTATGGTGCCATGTGATTTGGACCGGGTACTTCTACAAGGAAGAAGGGAAATATAATTTCTCTTGTATGGGTAGGAGACAAAGATTAACTTGAAGATAAGATAAGGAAGATGTTTGACAAAAGGGCTGCTTGCTGTGTTTTTGTGTTAGTGTTGTAAATTATGCAAACGAACCTCTTTCCCTAAACGTCCTAATTAAGGAAGCTGATTTTGAATGTCACACATAAATGTGATAGGACCTAATTAGAAAACTAAAGCTACCAAGGGAAGCGGCCAGGCGGAACCCCCAACGGATCCAGGGTGGTCTCAGAGAACTCAGAGGCTTCTCATAAGGTTTCCTTACTGTCGTTTGACCTTTAGGTATTGTTAGGTTAGAACCCCCATTCATGCCATTTTAGAGGAATGGAATGGAACTATGCCCTATGGGTAGAGAGGATGAGGGGTGTATTTCTCTCATTTTCCATTCTCTCTGAACCAAGTGCGGCATGATTTTGCTTCGGCTTGGGCATCTTTGTGTAAAGTAGGATGTCGAGGACCCGATGCTAGACCTTGACCAATAGGGACCCAAGTTTCAGGTTGATTCTAGTGGGTTTGGCCGTGAACACTCCATTGCGAGAGGGGGGACGGCTCAAGAAACCCTAGGTGATAAACCTCGTGACATTCCATGGGAGTGTCGGGCAGCATTGCTTAGACTCGTCTCTCGATGAACCACTTAAAACATGCCAAGACAGTCGATAGGAGGTGGACACATTACAACTTGTATCAGAGCGAAACCTCGTGATGTTGCGTGATTGATTAATGTATGGATTGTAGACATATCCTAAAGAGAATAACAGAAGTGCTATGGCTTGATTGTCACGCACCTTTTGCACACACGAATGCTGATATGCAAGAGAAGAAATTAAAGCAAATTAAGGCACCCAAGTTTGATGGAGAAGGGATAGACGTCGTAGAAGAGGCGGAGATATGGATTGAGTCGATGGATGATTATTTCTCTGCTTTGGGAACTGCCTCTACCAATCAAGCAATGATAGCCAAGTTGACTAGGCTCCGATATGGTGGAAGCAGTGGTGCAAAGACCGAGGTGTCTATGGAGCCGTTGTGACTTGGGCTCAGTTGAAAGATGCTGTATGCAGACGATATGTTCTGCAAACCTACCAGACTTTGAGGAATAATGAATTCTTCAAACTCAAGTAGCTAGAATTGACCTTGGAAGCCTATTATGTACTCGAAATTTGTAACCCTACTAAAATATGCGCCACCTATGGATATTTTGTAGCAAGTATCCAAGTTTTGCCATGGCTTGAATACTCCTCTGATTCCATTGCCTTGAAGTAATGCGTCCAACAGAATTGCAAGATGCATTACTTCGAGCAAAGCCAATCGTTCAAGAACATCGATCTGACAATTGTGACAAAGATGATACAAGTGGAGCTCGATATCTCAACAATAATAGCATTCCAAGGTATTGTCAACTCTCCTTTTAGTGAAAATAATAGATAGGTATTTTCCCGCACTGAAAGTATGTTGTAGCTTGCACACTTGACAGATTGCATGATAAGTAATCTAGCCTAGGGAAAATTCAATCTCAAATCTCTAAGATCTTTGCCCAAGCTCTCGCTAATATCACAAATCTATTAGTTCATTGGGATCTTGATGATGTGTGCAGTTAACACAAACAATGGCCATAAGGGTTAAAACTAAGATGCCTTGAGATCCGCTTGATAGCGACTATGTTTATCAATCCTATTCGGGGTTGGGCTAGATGCAAACAACAACTCTAGGAAAAATGAAGAGCTCAAGGAATTAGGAAACCCTAAGTCAAAGGAAAGGCCGATGATTTTGTACTTGTTGGGAAGAAAACTGGGTTATCGATCAATGTAAGTGACTCATAGAACTTATGTCTTGTATAGTGTTTGAAACCTTAACATATGCCTTAGCCAAAGGAAGGGAGTGTTAAGTAAATTTTGCGTATAATTGCTCTTCAAGGGGGAGAGCAAATGTGCGATGGGAATGTTATCTCGACTATTCTTGAAATGTTTGGAAAAGAATACCATTGTTTTTGTTGGTTGATCAAACAATGTCCTAATTGCTTTTTCATTAAACTGATTGTTGGGATGTGATTGGATGATTATTCCAAGTGGATGTGTTTGATGGTAAATGCATGGCAGGGATTTGTGATGACAAATTGCCATGGGAATAAAGGAATGTTTTCTGAGAGATGATATTAGGCTAATTGCCCTGATTGTGCTTGATTACTAATTGGATTAATTAAGAAAAGGATATTTTGCACGGGTGGATCATCTCCAAGGTCGCATTGCGGATAAACCCAAAAAGGGTATTGCTCGACTCACGGGCCAAAGATCAAGTGGTGAAAAGGCCAACCACAAAAATTGTGTTTCACTCCTAGGCCACTTGGGGTCAGGTGGAGCTCTGGATACCCCTTGCTAGTCCGAAACGGAGTTGAAGACTGTCGTGAGCCCAATGTCTGTGGCATTGGAAGATCCTATTCTAGATAATGGATGGAAATTATGGTGCCATGTGATTTGGACTGGGTATATGGGAGTTTTCACTCAACCGCCAAGAGCCACGGACCACTTATTGTTTCAAGCGTTCCAAGCCGAGCACTAATGGCTACCTCTCACATAGCCGACGCGCAATGCATACCTTATGGGTGTAGTGAGCTTACCTCCATGCCGTTCGAGTTACCTTCTCTCCCACGCACTCCGGTAGCTCCATGATCCAAGTGCAAGCTTCAAGCAAGCTCCATCCTCAAGCTCCATGCTCCAAGCTCCATGTCCGCGAGTAAGACAAGAGAAGAGAGGAGAAGAGAAGAAGATGGAGAGCTTCTCCTCCTCGGTTCCTTACCCTCACACACTCGCTCCCTCACACTCTCACACTCCCTCTCTCAAGCACAAGCTCAAGCAAGCAAGAATAAGAAGAAGAAGAAGAAGAAGAAGAGGAGAGCTACTTTTGGCCACACACAAGAATGAGCTTCTCATTCACTTTTCAACTTTATATACAAAACCCTAAATCCCTTTTGGGCGGTCATCCCCTTTTTCCCTTTTTACATGGCTGACCATAGCCTAGGCCCTTTTTCCCATTGTCCTTCTATCTTCCTAGCTTCCTGTCCTCTGCCCGTCTACATTTACAAATTGCACGGGTGAGAGCCCGGCGCTCTTTTACAAGATTTTCGGGTGCGCCTTTTTATTTTAAAATGCGCCTTTCCCCTTTTGCCTTTGCCTTGGACTTTTAAGGTTGCCCTTGCGCTTTCGGCCTTTTCTCCTTTTCTTTCTTCAGTCGGGCTACCTTTTTTCTGCCTTTGCCCTGCGTCTTTTCCACTTCCTTTTGCTTTCTTCGTGTTGGGGTTAACATTACCCCCTCCTAGACGAGTGCCAGTCCCATGGCACTCACCGTTGTAGGTAGCAGGCTGTAGCATGCACCGAAGACGTGGGTGACAAGGATGCCTGTGGTTTCCGTGGAGGCGTGTTGGTGGTGGTGTGGCAGAAGGTCCTGGGGGCCTGTTGGTGGCCAAGGTGGCTAGTGGAAGGGTTGTTGGAGTTGGTGGTAGGGCTGTTCGGTGTTGGGGATTGCATTGATGGCCATCACAAGTGTAGCTTTGTTGGGGATTCTGTACATGTTGATTCTTGGCAGGCTTATAGGGTGATAAGGATAGGAATTCAGAGCTGAGTGTTGATAAAGAGCGAACGACACCTTCGTTGGAGTCTTCAATACCTGCAATTGAAAACCTCTCATGTGGTCTCTCCCTAAGGGTAGTGCTAGGCTTCTCATCGTGCACAAGACATATTTTGATTAGTTTGGGAGACATGTCAAACTCTAAGTAAGCCTAGAGTATTGTCCTGCACTTGAGGACCCAAACTGTGGATACACTTCGGTGCAAATATTATGCGAGTGCTCATGCATACTTAGATATTACATAGTTAGAAGACCGTGGGCTAGTTTCTCATAACAGTTCGTGGATGAAGCAAAGTTGTCCATGTGGAGAAGGAGTACGCGTGAAGGCATATGAGACATCTTTTGCATTGTGACTGCACGATGTAGCATAATGGAATACAAGGACACCGCACTTTCAGTAGCTGGAAACCATTGGACTTGCTTGATGAGTAGGGTGTACTTTTCATGGCCAATTGTGCGGTGCTTATCACCACTGATTGCAATGGTACGTAGGCAGAGTGCAAAATAAAATTGTGCAAGTGGATTAGGGTGATATGTCGAACCCTAGGCGAGACAAGCTCCCCAAGTATGTCCTGCCCTTGATGTGCCCTGAACAATTGTGGGTGAGTGTAAGGGGCTAGGGGATTAGGGACGAAGCCGGTCGACCAAGCACCAGACGTACCTAATTTGAGGACCCCTAGGTGCTGTGCTGTGATCGTGGGTGCTTGTTATTTTGCCATTCAATTTTTTTCTTTTCTTTTTCTTCTGTTCTTTTCTTTTCCTTTCTGTTCTTTTCTTTTCTTTTCTGTTCTTTTTTTTTTTTTTTTTTGCCTGAGTATAACCATTACAATATTTTGAGGCTATCAACCTTTCAATGGGGTGGAAAATGTCAAGCTTCGAAGGCTCAGAAAATGGATAGTACAATGATGATTGTGCCCTAGCCTCGTTGTTAGAGAAGCAGTTGGCGAAAGGGGGAGATACACTGGAGATATTGCAATCCTGCTTGCGGCACATGCGATGTGGGTACAATTGAGGTAGCAACTGCCGAGGGCCAACGATAGAGCTTGACCCAGAAAAGGGGCGTGGCCCAGGAATGTTTTGTGGGCCATGCAATGTGGGCGATTGGCAAGGGTGCTTTCGGCAGTGTGGCTTTGCCGTGGCTCGCTGTGGGGTTGTGGGTGTTGTGTGATTGGGCATTGAGCATTTTCGCACAGGGACCTGTATTATCCTACATCCACTTGTCGCTTCATGAGAGCATATGCATTGTGTATGCCGCAACTATAATAAACCAGTGAAATGCAAGGAGACATCACTTATTTGAATTCTATGGTGTTGGCTAGACATTTCTCACCTGCGCTTGATTAGGTTTTTCTTTTGCTAAAGGCGTAGCATATATTAAATGCAGATATGATAAGTTCATACAAATCAGGAACATGTCAACACTTAACAAGTCGGGAACACTCAACCATTAAAAAAAAAAAGTCCTGGCCAGTTATCCTTTGATAAGTCCCTTATGCATTATGGGCTACTCGATTTGTACGAGGCGGAGAGAGTCTGGATGGCCGGGTGATTGGGGCTCTGCTGGTGTGGGACTCCCGTGGGGGTGAGCAGGGAACATGTCGGCCAGGATATGAATGGTGTAATCCTGGCTTGCTACCATCTCCGGAATTTCTTTAAATAATTCATCAAATTCTTCTCGTTCCCGAGCTGCCCTTTCTGCCTTTGAGCGTCTAGGGCCCGAGCAGGAGCTGGGAGTGCGTACCACTAGTGCTGCGGCCTGTTGCAGGTTTCGAGTCTCGACTTTCTTGACTCGAGGGTTCTTCGGCCTTTGCCCTGGGCAATGTCGCTTAGGGCCCCGCTTCTTGGCATACCGCTTGATGGTGGGCACATAGCGCTCTGGTGGAGGGGCGCGTGCCACATGCTCCTGCCTTCTGTGAAGAGCGTCTTTGCAAGCCAACTCTCCATGATTCTCCATGCGTTCCGTAGCAAAAGGAAACCTGCAAGACGTAATCTAAGGGTTTAGACCTTGATACATGATACAACTGTTTGCATGGAAGGGATTTCAGTGTGGTTTATGAAGCGCATATGACAAGAAGGGGAGGGGTGAGGCATGCAATGCTTCATCGTAAAGGGATGGCCCCCATGATGATGTTCGTGTTGCCTCCAGCCATTAGCCAATATTGGCTTATGCTAAGTTGCGTGGACTGGTTGTCGTGGAGTGGGACAGGGTACATCCTCGGGAGGATAGACTAAAAAGGGAAGAAGGTGTATAGGGAGGGACTACACCCTGTCTACACCATCAGAGTTGTTGGTCAAGGCCTCCTATGGCGGCAATATGGGTTGCATGCCCTTCACTTGGAGATGGGGCTGGTCACCCGACTTGTAAAAGTGTGATGTGAGGAGGACCTAAGGAGCTTGGCCTATCAAACCCAACTCTTCTCCCTACGCTTGACTATCATTGCTTGTGTGTGTTGATATTGTTTATACATGGTGACACAAAAATCACTGTTTATTTATATACATATCTATGAATCCATGTCACATCACGAGGATAAGAACCAAGTGTAGAACTCGGGGTTGTACCGGAGCGTGGCACACGCATCTAGCATTCGTGGCAGCTGACTTAATACTGATAGATATTTTGCCATGTCGAGTAGTATGAAACCTTGACCGAGTCTACTGGCAATATGTAACTCCTCCTCGGTGAGAACCTTATCAATCAAAGGGCCCTGTAGCCTAGTCCCAGCCAAGTCTGCACCCCGAATGTCAGTGAGCACTTGAAGGGAAGTTGGTGCCACGTAGGTTGGGTCTCTTTGAGACCGCCATTTGGCCAATCGCTCTTCTGAGACCGTCATGATTTGAGCCCCTAGTTCGGCCATCACAATGCGGCTTTCGCACCAACGCTGCTCAAATTGACTCTGGCCTGCTGTCAGTCGCTTTAGTAGCTCTATGTCTACAAGATTTGGTCGGCAGAGCACTTCATTGAATGTGACGGTTAAGCGCAGTTCGTCAGCCTCCTTGTCAGGGATGAGTCGCATATGTTCATGCAGGAGCCTGTCGTAGTGCCCATTAAGATGTTATTGTTCTTCCCATGATAGAGGAAATGTCAAGTAATCTCCAAGCTGCTCCTTGGGGATCGTGCCCATGTCCGCAAGGACGTAGATACGTGCGACCACTTTGAGCTTAGCCTCCAACTCAGTTAAGCATTCTGCGACACTTCTATGTTCAATGAGGGCTTGCTTGGTTGCTATCTCATGCAAAGTTCTAAGAGTTTCCTTAGGCTTTAGCATGGCTGGGGGCTCAGGCCTAGATGAGCAAGATTGGTCAACGCTAGGATTTCTTATGCTCTTAGGGTTCTCACCTTTCTCCTGAGGTTTTGTTGCTATTTTGTCATGGTTCTTCCCGGATGTGATTGGTATAGATTTGTCACCCTGTTGTGATAGCGTTGTATCCACTCTTGATTGATCGATGTGAGTTCTATTGTTAGTGGATAGAGTATTGTAAGCAACTATTGATGGCAGCTGTTGCTTTGGTTTGTCAGAGCACACAGATGTGTTTGAGGTTTCACCACTATTAGGAGAGGCATCAGTGGGTTCATTGGTGGATGGACTCGATGCTTTATTCATCAGCTCTCTCATGCCCTTCGTCTCAATGTTCTTGGGGTCCACAACCACCTGCAACTGTTGCTGTTTTCTCTGCTTTCTCCTCTTTTTCTTGGTCAATGAAGGTGCCTCTCTCGACGACTCAGGACCCTGGGCTATATCGACCGTTGATATGCTTGGTCGGGCCTTAGCATTTCCCTTCTCTAGTGTGTCCTTATGGGACATAGCCGTGGTTTGCTGAATAGCCTTGCCCGGTTGCGAGGGCACAACTGCCGCTCTTTTCAAAGAGTCTAGCTTTTCAACCGACCCCCTTGTGTTTGACTCCTCCGTCCTAGGCTTTAGGCACTTTGAAAGTGCTGGAGTTGTTGAGGGATTTGGTTGCAACACCTCCTCCACAGGTAAATTACTAAGGATACGTTCCACAAGGGGCATTGTCACGGCCAAGGGCTGTGACTGCTGTGATCCCTGATTAGAAGTAGTGGCAGCTAGTTTAGTGGGCTGGCCACCCTTGGTGGATTGCGGTGTCAAGTCCCTAGGGCGATCGGAAGTGGTTGTGTCTTTTGTTGGCCTTTGAGCACTCATCTGTGTAGATCAAGGATGAGTTGATTTAGTCACATTAGGCTGCTCATGCATATCCTTGGGTCGAGAGATACAGATGGCATCATGTCCCACCTCTTTGACGGTTGGAAGCTTAGATGGAGATAGAGATTGGAATTGAGCAGTCGCCCTTGACAGCTGTTGTAGTGCTTCCTGTGTCCGTTTAGGGGAAGAGGGTGTAGGAGACTTGGGACTCCTAAGTGGCATTGACACAGGCTTGGAGATTTGCTCATGGCTGTTAGATGATTTTGCTATTTGCTTTGTTGAGCATTTAACCTTGCCATGAGCAATGTTGTGCCTATGATGCCTGCTATCCTCTTGGGGAATCAAAGGCTCCTTGGGCACTAGTGGCTTTTGCACATACTCAACGATTACATCTGATCTCTGCTTGTCAAGCACACTAGGCTGAGGATCTACCCTCCAATTGGTCCCGTTGGGTTTCTTGATTTCGACCATGAGGGGCTTGGTCACTCCACTGTTTTTGACTTGGGGCTTGGTTTTTCGTTTAGATCTCCTCCTACGCTTCTTTGCTCTTGATACGTCCTGACCTTCAGTCGACAAAGGAGGTCTAACAGGGGGTTTTGGTACCCAAATCCATCGGTTGCCTGCATAATACCCTTGAGCATGTAGCAACGCCTTGGATATCCATCGTGGCGTTGTGCTGGCTCTCCATCGACGCCTTCGTCGATAAGGCTTGGGCTTCTTTTGGGGTCTTCTACGATATTTGTAAGTCCAAAGCCCGTCCTTGGCATTGTCTCTTGACCTTTTTGTTTCAAGCATGGCCTCACTCACTGGTCCTCGTTGTTTGACCTGTGCTTGTATCAAATCTTCCAACAAGTCCTTGCCCTCGTTAGTAGGCTTGATTGTTGCGTCATCACCTTCCTTGCCTTTCCCTTGAGGTTCGATGAGGTCACCCTTGCTAAAGGTGGTGACTATCCTCACACCCGGTAGTGTCAGGTGTATCCTTTGTGCTACATAGTCAGCCTCACATTTGGTAGCCCTTTTGAAGGGTCTTCCTAGGAGGGTTTCTTTCCTACAGCTAGCACTTTTTGGAGGAACATGAAATAGGATAGGCAAGCTTTCCATTTCAATTGTCACAAGGATTTTGCACTTCCCTATGAGTGCTTGTGGGTGTCCCCCATAAGGGCTAAGAGTTGCACTAGTCAGTGTGAGCTCTGGTTGGCCTAGTTGGGTCCATGATTCATAGGTCAAGATATTAAAATCTGCTCCATCAATTAGAGCATCAATAGTATGCTCTCTTTTCGCGGTGAGTTTGACCCTAAGATAAGCAGGTGGTACTATGTCTTCATCTTCCGGGTCTTGGCTTGTAAATTTAAGCCTTTTGACAGATGCCCTTGAGTTCTCGACTGCACGACCAGATGTGGATTCTCCACTGTTGTCTTGGATTGTCAGTGCAGTGCTATTCAAGGTACATCTCTCGTCAAGAGTGTCATGTCTAGTCATCTTCGCATTTGTAGCTTGTTGAAGTTGCATTTTTCTTTGACTAGACACGGTTTGAACACAATGTCTTTGTGTTCTCGTGATGTGGCCTTTTTGCCCTTGATGGCTAGATTGGCCCATTGATGTTCTAGGGTCTCTGTTTCTCTCTGTTCGGGTATGGGCTTTTGGTTGCTCTATTGCAAGTGAGACTCCATGCTGGTGCAGTCATTACTTCACTAGGGTCCAATTTGGAAGACCTGTCACGGCGCATGTTTTCTCTCCAACCTACTCGGGGGAGGTGTGGAGGGGGCAGAGCCCCCTCTGTGGGGGTCCGGGGGGGGGGGCAGTCCCCCCCGGCCCGCAGGGCCATTACAGTAGACGCCATATGCAAATTGGAGGACCGTTTATAGCCAAATTTTGAACTACGTGCTCTAAATTTTAGCTCGGTTATGGATTTGTGATGTGCCTTTAGCTCTACGTGGTCTTTGGGGTCAATCTCGAGGTCTAGATATGTCAAAATTTGTGTTCAAGATACCTGTCCGATTTTGATAGTTTTTGGTCCGATTCTAAGATGTCCGATTTTCAGGAGTCCGATTATCAGAATCGGACGTTCGATTTTGGGTTGGTCCGATCGGCCCAGTGGTCCGATTTTGGTCACGTCCGATTCTAGGACTCGGATAAAAAAAGTGGTCCAATTTTCAAAGTGGTCTGATTTTGGGAATCGGATCGGACAGGGTGGTCCGATTCTGAGCTGGTTCGATTCTGACTAGTTCGATTCTGACTGGTCTGATTCTGGACTGGTCTGATTCTGGACTGGTCCGATTCTGGACTGGTCCGATTCTGGGTGGTCTGAGTGTCCGAGTCTGACGGGTTGGTCCGATCGGACGGTTGTCCGAACATTCGATTCTCAAAATTGGACGTCCGATTCTGGGACTCGGACGGCCTGGTCCGACTACGCGGCTGACGGCCCGCGAGTTGCACGCGGTGCCTCTAGACTGACGTCCACCACACCGAATAGTCCAGCGCCTTCCAAATAGGTGCGAGACACTACAAGGGAATGCCAGACATGCTTGGAACCACTGTGGTGCTCGAATCGAATGGCACTCCAAGGATCTGTGCCCCTATTTCCCTATTTTAACCTGTTATACAGCAACAGAGAACCCTACTGTTTGTTTCTTTTTCTTTGTCTTTTCCTATCCTAAATGCATCCAAAACACAAAGTAAATGCCTACACTACTCCATCTCACAACATAAATCTCGAAAAATCAAAAAACCTACTTGCCAAGGAGATCGAATACCCTCTTCAACCCCCTCGCTTCCTACCTATCTACCTCAAGCACCGGTTCGAGGAAAACCCCTTACTTTGATGCTCGATTTGAAGTGCGCAAGCGCTCAAGGCTTGAATCCGTTGGTCCCGGCAACGGAACCAAAATGTGGGAGCTTTCACTCAACCGCCAAGACCCACGGACCGCTTATTGTTTCAAGCGTTCCAAGCCAAGCACTAATGGCTACCTCTCACATAGCCGACGCGCGATGCATACCTTACGGGTGTAGTGAGCTTACCTCTGTGCCGTTTGAGTTACCTTCTCTCCCGCGCACTCCGGTAGCTCCACGATCCAAGTGCAAGCTTCAAGCAAGCTCCATCCTCAAGCTCCATGCTCCAAGCTCCATGTCCGCAAGCAAGACAAGAGAAGAGAGGAGAATAGAAGAAGAGAGGAGAAGATGGAGAGCTTTTCCTCCTCGGTCCCTCACCCTCACACACTCACTCTCTCATACTCTCACACTCCCTCTCTCAAGCACAAGCTCAAGCAAACAAGAATAAGAAGAAGAAGAAGAAGAGGAGAGCTACTTTTGGCCACACACAAGAATGAGCTTCTCATTCACTTTTCAACTTTATATACAAAACCCTAAATCCCTTTTGGGCGGTCATCCCCTTTTCCCCTTTTTACATGGCCGGCCATAGCCTAGGCCCTTTTTCCCATTGTCCTTCTATCTTCCTAGCTTCCTGTCCTCCACCCGTCTACATTTACAAATTGCACGGGTGAGAGCCCAACGCTCTTTTACAAGATTTTCAGGTGCGCCTTTTTATTTTAAAATGTGCATTTCCCCGTTTGCCTTTGCCTTGGACTTTTAAGGTTGCCCTTGCGCTTTCGGCCTTTTCTCCTTTTCTTTCTTCAGTTGGGCTACCTTTTTTCTGCCTTTGCCCTGCGTCTTTTCCACTTCCTTTTGCTTTCTTCGTGTTGGGGTTAACAGGGTACTTCTGCAAGGGAGAAGGGAAATATAAATTCTCCTGTATGGGTAGGAGATAAAGATTAACTTGAACATAAGTCAAGGAACTTGTTTGACAAAAGGACTGCTTGTTGCTGCGCTTTCATGTTAGTGCTGTAAATTATGAAAACGAGCCTCATTCCCTAAAAGGCCTAATTAAGGAAGCCGATTTTAAATGTCACACATAAATGTGATATGATCTAATTAGAAAACTAAAGCTACAAAGGGAAGTGGGTGGGTAGAACCCCTGAGGGCTTGTCCTATGGCAAGGTGGCCGTAGAGAACTAGGAGGCTTCTCACAAGGTTTTTTACTGTTATTTTAGGTATTATTAGGTTAGAATCCCCGTTCATGCTATTTTAGGGACCAGAATGGAACTATGCCCTACAGATAGAGAGGATGAGCGGAGTATCCCTCTCGTTTCCCATTCTCTTTGAACCAAGTACAGCATGGGTCTGCTTCAGCTTGGGTATCTCTACATAAAGTAGGATGTCTAGGACCCGATGCTAGAATGTTGTCAGGAGAACTTTACCACTAGGGGCCCAAGTTTTAGGCAGATCCTAGTGGGTTTGGCCGCGAACGTTCCATTACAAGAGGCGAACTTGAGAAACCCTAGGCGACAAAGCTTGTGACATTCCATGGGAGTGCCTGGCGATGTTGCTTAAACTCATCTCTCCATGGATTGCTAAAAACGTGCCCAGATAGCTGATAGGCGATGGGCACGTTACAATTGGTATCGGAGTGAAACATCATGATATTATGTGACTAATTAATGTATGGATGGTAGACATATCCTAAACAGAATAATCAAAGTGGTATGACTTGATTGTTAGTCACCTTTTGCACCCATGAATGGTGATGTGCAAGTGAAGAAAATCATTCTCAAGCAAATTAAGGCACCGAAGTTTGATGGAGAAGGGATAGACGTTGCAGCAGAGGTGGAGATATGGATTGAGTCGATGGATGATTATTTCTCTGATTTGGGAACTGCCTCTACCAATCAAGCAATGATAGCAAAAACTTAAGTTAATTGGCCAAGGTCGGATATGATGGAAGTAATGGTGCAAAGACCGAGGTGTTTCTGGGATCGCTGTCACTTGGGCTCAACTGAAAGATGCTGTACACAGATGATACGTTCTGCCAACCCACCAAACTTTGAGGATGAATGAATTCTTCAAGCTCAAGCAGTTGGAATTGACCTTGGAAGCCTATTACTTGAAATTTGTAACCCTACTAAAATACGAGCCACCTATGTCCATTGGCAGTAAGTATCCAAGTTTTGCCATGGCGTGAACACTCCTCTGAACCACTGCCTTGAAGCAATGCATCCAAAGAGTTGCAAAATGCATTATTTTGAGCAAAGGCAATCATTCAAGAACTTGCTTTCGAAAATTGTGACAAAGATGATTCCCAAGATTAGGACAAGAGATGCCACATGTGCGGAGAGATAGGGCACATCCATAGGAAATGTTTCTACTGTCAATGCTTCCATTGCAATGAGCTAGGACATGTCCAAGCAGACTGCCTTGACTTAAGTCTAGAAGATATGGAGCCTCCAAGAAAAGGAAGCTACACAAGTGTAGTCTTTGGACATATAGAGGAATCAGATGAAGACGAAGAGCTAGAACCTACTATATCTCTTCAGGATAAATGAAAATCCTAGAAATTTTATTGAAATAATAATACAACTTATATTGGGAATAAACCTTACTCTTGTACTTATGGTTAATTACAATAAAATGAGTTGAACTACTTAAGTCATTAATAGTAGCGCAGTGGACCCATGGTGCATCCTAACCCACATGCCTTAAGCCCCATTAATGCTTGTCTTCCCTAGTTCTTTCGAGATGAGGACATCTTGAGTTCTCTAAGGGGGAGAGGATGTAATATTCCTCACCTACGAGGCTTAGGAACCCCACCCCCCTTTAAAGCTAATTCAAAAATTTTTAATCTTTCCTTGCTCTCTTATCGCTAATAGGTGGTGGGGGGGAAAGAAGAGGAAGTGAAGGATGATGTGACAATGACTAAGAGGGAGAGGTGATGTGGGTGACGATGGAGAAGAAGCGAGAGATGAGGATGATGATACCGAGGCCACATGGCCAAATACTCCCCCACTATCTCTTTATTCCCCCCCAACACTGACTGCATGGGGATAGGGCATTCCTAGCCGCCCAAGTGGATGTGGAGAGAAGCCCAATAATACCCACCTCTCCCCCTTATAACCCCCTCCCCTGCCACCCAATTGCAATGTGAATAGGAAGCCTTAAGGAGCTCGACACAGAGAGAGAGAGAGAGAGAGAGAGAGAGAGAGAGAGAGAGAGAGAGAGAGAGAGAGAGAGAGAGAGAGAGAGAGAGAGAGAGAGAGAGAGAGAGAGAGAGAGAGAGAGAGAGAGAGAGAGAGAGAGAGAGAGAGAGAGAGAGAGAGAGAGAGAGAGAGAGAGAGAGAGAGAGAGAGAGAGAGAGAGAGAGAGAGAGAGAGAGAACCCTCCAGAACATTGTCCTTCTCTTCCCCTCCCTAGAGGGTGTCCACATGTGTTCTTTATTTCCTTGTTGTCATGAACCCATACCTTGTTTTTGCAAGATTATCCTTCATCCACAAGCTCAATTCTCTCCCCAATTGGCCCTCGCTAATCAAGGAAAAGGCGCTGAAGTCTTGTGCAAGTTAAGTCTAAAAGAGGAGAAGATCAAGGATGGCCACCAATTGGAAAATGTCACATGTAGATGGCCATCCCTCAATGAGCAACGAAGCCTCAGGTGAGTGCACCACTACCAATCCAACAATGGTACTAGTTGTAAGTAATGAATTTCCAGACTAGTAAGATACTTTTTTTGGTTCCGACATGAGGTACATTAGATGCCGCATGAGAGTAGGTCATGGAAAGGGATAGGTTTTATCTCATTCATTCGAAAGATAGAGTTGAAAATCGTGGGTATCAAGAGAAGTAAATTGCATCTAGATGCTATGCGAAAAGTTTGTACATAGCATAATAGCATTCCAAGGTATTGTCGACTCTCCTTTTCGTGAAAATAATAGATAGGTATTTCTCCACATTGAAAGTATGTTATAGCTTGCACGCTTGACAGATTGCATGTAAGTAATATAGCCTAGGGGAAATTCAATCTCGAATCTCTAAGATCTTTTCCCAAGCTCTCGCTAATATCATGAATCTATTAGTTCATTGGGATCTTGATGATGTGCGTAGTTAACACAAACAATGGCCCTAAGGGTTAAAACTAAGATGCCTTGAGATCCACTCGATAGCAACTATGTTTATCAATCCTTTTTGAGGTTGGGCTAGATGTGAACAACAACTCTAGGGCAAATGAAGAGCTCAAGGAATTAGGAAACCCTAAGTCAAAGGAAAGACCGATGATTTTGTACTTGTTGAAAAGAAAACTAGGTTATCGATCAATGTAAGTGACTCATAGAACTTATGTCTTGTACAATGTTTGAAACCTTAACATATGCCTTAGCCAAGGGACGGGAGTGTTAAGTAAATTTTGCATAGAATTTCTCTTCGATCCCAAGGGGGAGAGAAAATGTGTGATGGGAACATTATCATGACTATTCTTGAAATGTTTGGAAAAGAATACCATTGTTTTTGTTGGTTGATCAAACAATGTCCTAAATGCTTTTACATTAAATTGATTGTTGGGATGTGATTGGATGATTATTCCAAGTGGTTGTGTTTGACGGCAAATGCATGGCAGGGGTTTGTGATGACAAATTTCCATGGGAATAAAGGAAATTTTTTGCAGAGATGATATTAGGTTGATTGCCTTGATTATGCTTGATTCCTAATTGGATTAATTAAGGAAAGGATATATTGCACTGGTGGATAATCTCCAAGGTCACATCATGGATTAACTCGCAAATGGCACTGCTTGATTCATGGGTTGAAGGTGGAGTGGTGAAAATGCCAACCACAGAAGTTGTGTTTCACTCCTAGGCCGCTTGGGGTCAGCTTTGGACAACCTTGCCAGTCCGGAATGGAGTTGAAGACAATTGTGAGCCCGATGTCTATGGCATTAGAAGATCCTTTTCTAGATAATGGATGAAAATTATGGTGCCGTGTGATTTGGACTAGGTACTTTCGCAAGGCAGAAATGAAATATAATTTCTCTTGTATGGGTAGGAGACAAATATTAACTTGAAGATAAGTTAAGGAACTTGTTTAATAAAATGACTCGTTGCTTTGTTTTCGTGTTAGTACTGTAAATTAAAAAACGAACCTCGTTCCCTAAAAGGTGTAATTAAGGAAGTAGATTTTGAATGTCACACATAAATGTGATAGGACCTGATTAGAAAACTAAAGCTTCCAACCAAGTTTTGACATGGGTTGAACACTCCTTTGAACCACCGCCTTGAAGCAATGCATCCAATAGATTTGCAAGATGCATTACTTCAAGCAAAGCCAATCGTCCAAGAACTTGGATCGGACAATTGTGACAAAGATGATTCCTGAGATCAGGACAAGAGATGCCACACGGGTGGAGAGATAGGGCACATCCATAGGAAATGACCCTACTATCAATGCTTCCATTGCAATGAGCTAGGACATGTCCAAGCAGACTGCCCTGATTGACTAAGTTTTGAAGATATGGAGCCTCCAAGGAAGCGAAGCTACACAAGTGTAGTCTTCGGATATATAGAGGAATTATATGAAGACGAGGACCTAGATCCTACTATATCTCTTCACGATGATTGGAAATCCTAGAAATTTTTTTGACATGTAATACAACTTATATTAGGAATAAACTCTACTCTTGTACCTATTGTTAATTGCAATAATATGAGTTACACTACTTAAGTCATTACTAGTAGCGCACCGGATGCATGGTGGGTCCTTACCCATAGGCCTTAAGCCCCATTAATGCTTGTCTTCCCCAGTTCGTCTTCCCCAGTTCTTCAAAGATGAGGATATCTCGAGTTCTCTAAGGGGGAGAGGATGTAATATTCCCCACCCGCCGCGGGGCATAGGAAACCCCCCCCCCCCCCCCCCCCCCCCCCCCCCCCCCCCCCCTTTAAAGGTAATTCAAAATTTTTTAATCTTCCCCTCCCTATTGTTGGCAATAGGTGGTGGGGGGTAAGAAGAGATAGTGGAGGATGACATGATGATGACTAAGAGGGAGAGGTGACATGGGTGATGACGGAGCAGAAGCGGGAGATGAGGACGATGACACTGAGCCGACATGGCAAAATACTCCCCCACTATCTCTTTATTCCCCCCCAACACTAACTGCATGGGGGCAGGTCATTCTTGGCCACCCAAGTGGAGGTTGAGAGAAGCCCAATAATACCCACCTCTCCCCATTATAAACCCCCCTTCCAATTGCAATGATAATAGGAGACCTTGAGGGGCTTGACATGCAAAGAGAGAGAGAGAGAGAGAGAGAGAGAGAGAGAGAGAGAGAGAGAGAGAGAGAGAGAGAGAGAGAGAGAGAGAGAGAGAGAGAGAGAGAGAGAGAGAGAGAGAGAGAGAGAGAGAGAGAGAGAGAGAGAGAGAGGGAGAGAGCACTCCAAAAGGTTCTCCTTCTCTTCCCCTCCTTAGAGAGTTCCACATTCCTCGTTGCTGCGAACCCATACCTCGTCTCCGCAAGATTATCCTCCATCCGCAAGCTCAATTCTCTCCCCAATTGGCCACCGATAATCAACAAAAAGGCGTTGAAGTCTTGTCCATGTCGCGTCTAAAGGAGGAGAAGACCAAGGATGCCCCCCCCCCCCCCCCCCCCCCCCAAGCGGAAAATGTCACGCGCAGATGGCCATCCCTCAACGAGTAATGAAGCCTTAGGCGAGGGCATCACGGCCAATCCAATTACGATACCGGTCGTAAGTAATGAATTTCCAAACTAATAAGATGCTTGTTTTGATTCCCGCATGAGGTACATTAGATGCCACACGAGAGTAGGTCATGGAAAGGGATAGGTTTCATCTCATACATTCAAAAGATAGAGTTGCAAATCGTGGGTATCAAGAGAAGTAAATTGCATCTAGATGTTATGCGACAAATTCATACATAGCATAATAGCATTCCAAGGTATTTTTGACTCTCCTTTTCATGAAAATAATAGATAGGTATTTCCCCACACTGAAAGTATGTTGTAGCTTGCACGCTTGACAGACTGCATGATAAGTAATCTAGCCTAGGGGAAATTCAATCTCAAATCTCTAAGATCTTTGCCCAAGCTCTCGCTAATATCACGAATCTATTAGTTCATTGGGATCTTGATGATGTGTGCAGTTAACACAAACAATGGCCATAAGAGTTAAAACTAAGATGCCTTGAGATCTGCCCAATAGCAACTATGTTTATCAATCCTATTCGGGGTTGGGCGAGATGTAAAAAAAAACTCCAGGGAAAATGAAGAGTTCAAGGAGTTAGGAAACCCTAAGTCAAAGGAAAGACCAATGCTTTTGTACTTGTTGGGAAGAAGGCTGGGTTATCGATCAATGTAAGTGACTAATAGAACTTATGTCTTGTATATGTTTGAAACCTTAACATATGCCTTAGCCAAAGGAAGGGAGTGTTAAGTAAATTTTGCATAGAATTTCTCTTCGATCCAGAGCTCTGGACACCCCTTGCCAGTCCGGAACGGAGTTGAAGTGAGCCCAACGTCTGTGGCGTTGGAAGATCCTATTCTAGATAATAGATGGAAATTATGGTGCCATGTGATTTGGACCGGGTAATTCTGCAAGGGAGAAGGGAAATATAATTTTTCCTATATGGATAGGAGGCAAAGATTAACTTGAAGATAAGTTAAGGAACTTGCTGACAAAAGGACTAGTTGCTGTGTTTTCGTAGTAGTGCTGTAAATTATGCAAACGAACCTCGTTCCCTAAAAGGCCTAATTAAGGAAGCTAATTTTGAATGTCACACATAAATGTGATAGGACCTAATTGGAAAACTAAAGCTACCAAGGGAAGTGGGTGGACAGAACCCCCGACAGATCCATCCTATGGCAGGGTGGTCCCAGAGAATTGGGAGGCTTCTCACAAGGTTTTATTGTCGTTCGACCTTTAGGTATTGTTAGGCTAGAACTCCTATTTATTCCATTTTAGGGGATCAGAATGGAACTATGCCCTACGGGTAGAGAGGATGAGCGGTGTATCTCTCTCGTTTCCCATTCTATTTGAACCAAGTGGGACATGGGTCTGCTTCGGCTTGGGTATCTTTGCGTAAAGTTCTTCCAAGATAAGGACATCTCGAGTTCTCTAAGGGAGAAAGGATGTAATATTCCCTGCCCGCGGGGCATAGGAACCCCCTCCTCCCCTTTTAAATCTTATTCAAAAATTTTTAATCTTTCTCCCCTTTCATTGTCGATAGGTTGGGCAGGAAAGAAGAGGAAGTGGAGGATGAGGTGACGATGACTATGGGGGAGAGGTGACATGGGTGATGATGGAGTAGAAGCGAGTGATGAGGACAATGATGCTAAGGCCACGTGGCCAAATACTCCCCCACTATCTCTTTCTCCCCCCCCAACGTTGATTGCATGGTGGAAGGACATTCCTGGCTGCCTAGGTGGAGGTGGAGAGAAGCCCGATAATACCCACCTCTCCCCCTTATAACCCCCCCCCCCCCCCCCCCCCCCCCCCCCCCCAATCGCAATGTGAATAGGAGGCCTTGAGGGGCCAACATGCCGAGAGAGAGAGAGAGAGAGAGAGAGAGAGAGAGAGAGAGAGAGAGAGAGAGAGAGAGAGAGAGAGAGAGAGAGAGAGAGAGAGAGAGAGAGAGAGAGAGAGAGAGAGAGAGAGAGAGAGAGAGAGAGAGAGAGAGAGAGAGAGAGAGAGAGAGAGAGAGAGAGAAGGTGTGACAGAGAAGGAGAGAGAGAGAGAGGCAGAGAGCGATAGAGAACCCTCCAGAAGGTTCTCCTTCTCTTCCCCTCCTTAGAGGGTCTCCACATGTGTTCTTTCTTTGCTCGTTGCTGCGAACCCATACCTCGTTTCTGTAAGATTATTCTCCACCCGCAAGCTCAATTCTCTACCCAATTGGCCCCCGCTAATCAGGGAAAAGGCACTGAAGTCTTGTGCAAGTGGCATCTAAAAGAGGAGAAGACCAAGAATGTCCCCCAAGCGGAAAATGTCACGTGTAAATGGCCATCCCTCAACGAGGAATGAAACCTCAAGCGAGGGCATCACTGCCATTCCAATTGTGATACCGATCGTAAGTAACGAATTTCCAAACTAATAAGATGCTTGTTTTGATTCCCGCATGAGGTATATTAGATGCTGCACGAGAGTAGATCATGGAAAGGGATAGGTTTCATCTCATACATTCAAAAGATAGAATTGCAAAGCACGGGTATATCAAGAGAAGTAAATTGCATCTAGATGCTATGCGACAAATTTGTACATAGCATAATAGCTTTGCAAGGTATTGTCGACTCTCCTTTTTGTGACAATAATAGATAGGTATTTTCCCACACTAAAAGTATGTTGTAGCTTGCATGCTTGACAGATTGCATGATAAGTAATCTAGCCTAGGGAAAATTCAATCTCAAATCTCTAAGATCTTTGCCCAAGGTCTTGCTAATATCACGAATCTGCTAGTTCATTGGGATCTTGATGATGTGCATAAGTAACACAAACAAGGACCATAAGGATTAAAACTAAGATGCCTTGAGATCTGCCCGATAGCGACTATGTTTATCAATCTTATTTTGGGGTTGGGCTAGATGCAAAAAACAACTCGAGGGAAAATGAAGAGCTCAAGGAATTAGGAAACCCTAAGTCAAAGGAAAGACATATGCTTTTGTACTTGTTGGGAAGAAGGATGGGTCATCAATCAATGTAAGTGACTAATAGAACTTATGTCTTGTACAATGTTTGAAACCTTAACATATGCCTTAGCCAAAGGAAGGGAGTGTTAAGTAAATTTTGCATAGAATTTCTCTTTGATCCCAAGGGGGAGAGCAAATGTGCGATGGGAACATTATCGCTCAAAACTATGAGTATCCTAGATTCAGTTAAAATAGGGATGTTGTAGTAAAGAACCCATGACTTTTGGTAGAAACCTCTGATTGGGACAAATAAAGTATAGTAGATACCATAATTTATCTATCAAATACATAAATGCAAAACTTTGATAAAGTTAGGGAGATTAAATTCATGATAGGAATTTAGTACAATAAACACTCTTGTTTTGTGAGTTAAGAATCTTCTTTCACAAGCCACGGAAAAGAATCCAAATATGAAGCTGGATGCCAAGTAGACTTCTCTAAACGAAAACCCTACCGTTTAATGAGTTATTCCATCATGGATCGGTCCCTTAAAAAATTTTCACACTTGCTAATGATTTTCTTAAGTTCATATACCATTAAACCCTCCTCATCAATAGGAGGTAAGTCTTCAAGAACTTGGATATCTAGACCCACATACTTCTTAAGTTGAGAAACATGAAATAGATCATGAATAAGTGTGGAAGGAGGCAATTCGAGGTTGTAGGCGAGATCACCAACTCTCTTTATGATTTGGTATGGACCATAAAATTGGTGAGCCAGTTTGTTGTGTCCACCCTTAAGAGACATATAACAAGATTTGGGAACCTTCAAGAAGACCCAATCTCCCTCACCAAAGTTTAAGTGCCTTCTTTGCTCATCAGCATATGATTTCATAATCTCTTGGGCTATGTGAATATTATCCTTGCATTGTTTCATAAGTGCTTCTATCCTCTCAAGCTTTTCTTTAGCTTGAAGATTCACATGATCATTGAATAGGGTTGAGGGTATGTGAATCTTATGTCCAAATAGCGCTTCAAAAAGTCACATGCCAATACTTATATGATGAGTATTACGGTAACAGAACACCATAAAACGAGTCCATTGGTTCAAAGAAGATTGAGTATTATGACAAAAATGTCTCAAATATACTTCCAACCATTTGTTAACCCTTTTGGGTTGTCCATTTGTTTGAGGATGATGAGATGGTGCTTGGAGTTGATGCAATACCCATCAAAGCAAATAAACTTCTCCAAAAATTACCCATAAACTTGGTATTCCAATGGGACAAAATCTTCATAGGAATACCATGAAGCTTGAACACTCCTTTCATGAATTGATCAACTTGGTTGAATATTGGACCTTGGTTGGAATAAAATGGGAAAAATTAGTCAACCAGTGAACAAGCACAAATATATTATTCCATCCATGCTTGGTGAAAGGAAGCAAAGATCCCTTAATGACCTATGTAAAATTAGAAGGACTATCTATAATTTTATGTTATAGAATATGTGGCTAATGTTCTACCTTAGACTTTTAGAAAGTGAGGTGATTTTTTTTTCTAAATATTTTTGAATAATTTTTTTAGCAAATAATTTTAAAAGTGTATGATAAAGATATATAACTTTGAAAATGTTGTTTTAAGACTAATAATGGTATAATTTTCTTGATACTAAGATAGCAAAAGCATAGAATTTAAGATAAACCATGTTAATGGAAATAAAACATATAACTAAAGCAAGGTAAATCATGAAATACAAAATTATCAAAGCTCAACCTTTTTGCAAACAAATATCCATAGATAATATATTCATTTGATATAGTGCAACATTGACCTACATTTTCTATTAAAGAGCATTTCTATTTAGGTTTGTCATATATAAAGAAAAATGCTTGAATGTGCCATCTAATCAGGGTAAAAATTAAGGACCAAGTCATGAGTTTTAAATTCATGTACTTTGGATTTTTTTTCAATATCTATGAATCCAACCTACAATTTTTTTAATGGGAGAATCCTTTTTGGGTCCAAATTTGAAAGTAAAGAACATGGGTGAATCCTTTTGCCTCTAGAAGTCCCCAAACCAATACCACAAGAGAAAACCAAGGATCTCCCTACTAATAGTCTCATCTAAGCAATCCAATAGTAGCCATATCAAACTCTTGATCAATTCAACTATCTCTTGAACTAAAAAATAGAGTCAAGGATAACATATTCCTATGCTTGTGGACAAGTCTAATTATTCTACCAAAGCTCAAGGACTGGTGGCACTTTAGATCAATAGGTCTACATATTCCTCCACATTTTGCTATCATGATTAGGGAGCTTTCTAGCTTGAAGATCTTTTTCTTGTATTTCCCATGTAAGGTTCTAACTCCAGTATAGCTTATTACAATCAAAATTACAATAGATCTAGGTTGGATTTAAACTTAGCCATTGAGTTGCTTTAGAATATGAAAAAAACATTCAATTCAAGTTCGAAGATATGATATTCCAATTTTAGAAGTGGCATGCTCTTACAATTTCAAAGACAAAAGATGTTTTCAAAAGGTTTTGATTCAATATTAAACTATCATGAAATTTAATACAAAAGGTTAAAAAGTATCTAGATATAACAACATACTCTAAAATATATTTTATAAGCCAAAAATGATTATCATTTGTTATTGAAAAAATTGTAGGAGTTTTCTTAAGGATTCCTTATCTACAAGGTCCTCATTATAGCAATTCAAAAACTACTATATACACACATAACCATTTTCATTTCTTTGATAAAAAATGTTGTGGATTTTAGTATCTTGTTGAGTCTTTCAACATACACTAGATAGCAAATAAATTCCCATTTCAATGTTTGTAAACCAATCATTTTAGACCAGCATATAGACAACTTGAGCCTCATTGAATATTGTTATTGAGTTGCAATTTCTACATTTTTAAGTCCTCTTACTACACTTGAACAACACTATTCCTTCCTCAAGTGCCTTGTTAGAATAGGGTGTAGCAATGGAGGCATGAGGATTTGTTGTAATAAATTGCACAAACTTAAGAAAGAAGAGAAACATTGCAAATAAATAAGAATACTACAAAAGAAGATAGATGCTCAAGAAATGGAATCCCTATACCAATATAAGAGAATACACAACCAAAAACGAGTCATTGGTTGTGGGCATTGGCTCCCTGTTTCCACATGACTTGAATTTATGAAGCATGCTAATGATGAGTGAATAATTAGGAGGGAGAGAATGCTTAAATATAAGCCCCAAACATGAACTAATCGGTTGGAATAATCCACCTCATAAATGTGGGTTGGCCAATACAAAAAGTTAGTGCAAATAATGTAGCTAGCTGCAATAAATGTTAGTTGGCCATAAATTTCTCTTAGATCATGGGTGATCTAGTATAGATACATGACCATGGATTCCCTACCTTCATCCAGACTATCCAAGTGTCCCCTCATGTGAGCTCAAACTAGGAGTAAGGCCCGCTCTCCCTCAACAAGCAAAAGAACTCATCATCAACATGGGTCTCAATCCCAACTCCAAGATTTCAGACTTTTTGGACTTTGTTGATGTGTAAGGGAAGCCAATATTTGGGTCCTTTTCATCTGCATATGGATGAGGCTCAATAGCCCCATCATCACCCTCTCACACTTCCTCTCTGGCACTGGAGAGTTGTAAGGGATGACCCCATCACTGAAACTAAAAGTTAAAAGAGGGGCCCAATATGGCCTTCCCCTACCAAACACGAGCCTTTCTAAGCCCCGTGGACTTCACCCTTGTTTGAAGGTTAAATCAGAGTTGAATGAGGATGAGGATGAGGATGACAAGTCATTGGAGAAGTCTATATCCTACTTCACTGTTGTTGGAAGCTTAAATCACAATCGAATGAGGATGAGGATGACAACTCATTGGAGGAGTTTGTATCCTGCTTCTTCTCATTCTCCTTCCAAAATACCGCTAGTTCCTTGTAATCTTTGCAAAGATTTCCCTTTTTACCATAGTGATAATACTAGGCCTTCATTTTCTTCTTCTTCTTGTCACCCATTTGTGAAGTTGCAAAAGCCTCTTGTTTGTCTCCATATCAAGAGTTCAATCTTGAGGGGAAGAGAGAGAGGATGTAATGTCTATTTTGATCTTTTGTGTGCAATTGGTTCATAGTCAATTTGTATGTAAGAAGAGGGTTTTCAACTTCTTCTTTGCTAGTTTTATTTGGTCTGCAAGGGCACTTGGGGCCTCCCTTGCTCAAGTTTTGCATTGTTTGGAAGGCCACTATCATTGGCGAAAATGAGAAGCCCAATGGATGCACCAAAATTTGCCAAAAAAATAGGCCTCGAAGCAACATCTACAATCCCTAGTTCATCAAGACTTGTCAAGGAGAGTGCTTTTAACCATCACACAAGACTCTTACAATGATTTGCATATTCACACTCATCCTCATCACAATCCATGGAAGCTGAAGCATAAGACGAAAACTAGAGATTACATTGAGCTAGAAGAGAGAGAGAGAAAGAAATAATGCATGCAAAGATAAGGGTGAGAGGTGGTTACATCACCCCCAACTACCTTCCTTCACATAGCCCTTATGACTTCTCTTTTCTTTTATTATTCTTAAAAATTATTCACATGATCTAGACTTTTGAACTAGATATTTTAGTTAAAAGGAAATGAAATAGAACCGACACACCCATCTCCTATTCCGCCTTTAGGCCGTGCTTTTACAATTTCAAACTAAAACAACTACATCTTGAGGGGCTAACATTTCTCCTCTGCTTGATTTGCAAATGTCCTTGTGAGTATTTGAAAGAAAGCTTTGCCTTGGAATGTACATCATGAACATGTTGTTGAAGAATCCACACCATGAACACAACACTGCACTTTGCCTTGGGACTTGCTCAACGAGTACCAGTCCTAGATTCACTTTGCAAAACTCTTTACTTTCCTTTTTATTTAGACTTTTAAAGATCTTACAGAACAGCAAGCTCTTGCAAGTCAAAAAATTGGATTGTTTTTACAAGCAACAAATCCTAAGCTTCAAGAGAAGCTTGATGATTTGTTAGAGATCAGACTAGAGAGACAAGGCTTAAAATAGAGTGGAAGCATATTAAGGAAGTTGTTTTACTACATTGGTGAAAAAGCATAGAAGGAGAGAAAGATCGCATGTATCTAGCTTGCCCACTGTTACAGGAAAAATAGTTGATATATCTAGTAAGCCATCCACTTTTGTGGCTAACTCTATGGTTGCACATGCTATTCCCACTATTAGGGAAGATGTATTAGATGAATTGGTTAAAGGCATGTGGGATCTTCAGTTCAAGGTTGCAAAATTGAATGAAAAAAGACAAGAGAAAAGGGGATGGGCAGCAACCCCTAAACCAGGGAAAAGATGTATGTGGTGTGATAGTTTGTAGCATGAAATGAAAGATTATGATGCTTATCAGGAGGCCTTGGCACGACAACTCATCTTTTGGAAAGATGGCAAGATCCATGCACAAGAAACGGGATTGCCTCTTGCTTTGAATTTTGGAAAGGGAGGTATGGAAAAGTTGTTGGAAGACTTGGCTGTTTGAAATGCTTATGTAGTTGTACATGCTTATACTTTTGGTCTACAATTGGATAGAATGTCTAGCTAGGAGATGGTTGGTTTGAAGGCTGCAATATGGACACACAATTTGCATGTAGTTGAAAAAAGGAAAGTTACTAATAGTGAAATGTCTCATGCAAGGCAAGACATTCATGAGATAACTGATTGGGAATCACCGATAGATTTATATTCACCAAATCAGCCACCTCTCGAGCATGTTACGGAAGAGGTTGGCCAAGAGAAAAAACAACATAGCAAGCAAGAGAGCAAAAAGTAGGGCAAACAGTCGGGATATAAGCTACAATCTAATATTGAGATAACCATGGATGCATTTGAAGATCCTCTAGTGGAAGATTCAGCCAATGCGTATATAGGTTTTCTTAGTGTATTTGAATAGGTTTACAAAGCTCATGTTTTACTTGATGTAGGGACTCAGAGGGAGATTTGATGAAGTGTTGGATACACATGATTTGCTGGATACAGTTATCATTTCTGAGACAATCCATGAGCTCAAGGATATGCCTTTAGAGGATATTAGATGTAATGCTCCACAGTTGAAAACTGTTTCAGATGCTTTGTCAAAGGCATTGATAGGCAATTCAAAGCTACTTCAAGATATGGATTGATTTACTATTTTCGGTGATGGTCAACATATGTTGAATGCAAGTGAGGCTCAGTTTATATTTGATATGGTACATAATTGTCAATATAAGTAGATTTCCATACGTTGGACTTTGAAAGAGCAGCCATCTTGCTATGTCTTTGTTGATGGGTGCATTGATAGCATGTATATGGAGATTCAATAGCCTCTAGTATAGAATGCATACCCAAGGCTTGATGACCCCCAGGAGTGGATGCTTGGTGTGGTGTTAGACTTGTGCAAATGCTACTCATTTTGTTCTATGATCTAGGGGGATCCTTCTTATGTGCATGATGAGCGACAAGTTGATGTTATGGGTGTTTGATCGGGTGGTGCAGTGGTGGCATATACTAGAGGATGTGCAAGTTTAGAGGGGGTGGATGTCATGTCGCTACACAGACACAGCGTGAAAAAATCTATAGTGCATCATCATCCAACCTTCTTATGAATCTAAAGAGTCAATGTCATCTTAGTCATTAACGCTAGTGTCCTTAGTATGGTTAGTGCAAAATATAGAAATTTTGGACGAGTTTAGCCTATTTTTGATATTATTTCTTGTAAATATCCTAAAAGGTGTAGAAAACTTCTAGAATAGAGTGACATGCAAAAAACAAGTGACTTTTTAGCCAATTTTGAAAGATCTCATGAAAAAAGACGAGGGCTTCCAAACTTGCGAGGCATTGTCGTGCTGTTGTGCATTCTAGGTGTGGAATCCACCAAAAAGTTTATGTGTGTGACAATTGTTACTTTGTGCATACTTAGTTGTTGTGATTACATTTTTGTTTTGCGTGGGCTGGAGATTGAACATCACTGTTTAGTAGATGATTTGTTGTTCACCCAAAAGCACACCTACAGACCCCATGGAGGTGGGCAGCATAATGATGAACAGGAGACCAGCAAAACTAGAGAACGGAGTAGTTGATCAACAGCTTCATGAAGAAAATGGAGAGCTTGGTCAAGGTAAGACGCAGACGACTGGAAAATTCCATCACAAAGTATACAACGATGAAGAAGAAGAGGAGGAGGAGAAGGAAGAGGATGAAATATTGACTCTTGTGGCTTTATTGAAGCATTGTGCCAAGCAAAAGGATCTGCAGAGAGATAGTATTATACATGCTGATATTGCTAGGATGGGATTGTTGGACAATAATCTCTTTGTTGGTAACGCTTTAGTCCATATGTATGCCAAATGTGGCTTGATTGCAAAAGCACAAGACGTGTATGAAAAGCTTCCCGTTCGGGATGTAGTATCATGGAATGGTCTTATTGCAGGATATGTTGAATGTGGCCATGGTGAGAAAGCTTTGAATTGCTTTGAAAGACTGATACTTGAGGGCATCTCTCCAAATGCAGTCACCTTCCTTAGTGTCTTGAAAGCATGTGGTTGACTAGGAGCCATAGACAAGGGCCAAGTGATACATGCTGAGATCCTTAGAGAAGGTTTACTGGAAAATTATGTTGTCATTGGTACTGTTTTGGTAGACATGTATGCTAAATGTGGTTTTCTTGGAGAAGCACAAGAAGTATTTGATCAGCTTCTAGCCCGAGATGTAGTGTCATGGAATGTACTAATCACAAGTTATGCTCAATGTGGACATGGTGAGCAGGCACTAGATTTGTTTAAACAGATGCAACTCAAGGGGCCCTCGCCAGATGAGTCAGCGTGAATGAAGGAAGATGCCGCTTTTTTGTATGCTAAAACTATGTGTTGTATGCTAAAAAAGGCAAGACTAGAAAAACTGCGCAGAAAGAAAAAGCTCCTACAATTACATGCTGTAATGCTTTACCTGTCACGAGAAGCAGCTCTCCAGCTCTGAGCCCTATATCTGCAAGGCAACGGAAAATCATCAAAAAGAGAATAAAAAGCATAGCCTCATAAATGTAATTGCCGAGAAATGGCTTCCAATGCTTTCGTTGGATGGCTACATGCAGCTGAAACACCAAGCTTTGAGGAAACTGCAGAGTCCAAGATGACTAGTAGAAGAACATATGAGAAGTTTTCCAACGAGATCGTCTTGCTCCTCGCTCTATTTGCTGGTTTGCCTTCATCCATCATTGATATACAGATCAGTGTGGTAGTATATCAATCATGGAACAGAAAGGATGGAAGATAGAAAAGGATGAGTTAGGCTGTCAGCCTCCTCAAGGACCTGTATTGTGCACCAATAATTGTGGGTTTTTTTTTGGGAGTGCTAGCACTATGAACCTTTGCTCACAGTGTTATCAAGTAGCTGTACTGAAGCGAGCTAAGGCATTAGAAGCTGTAGCAACCATTTCAGTAGCCCATGCCAAGCAATTTACCCCACAGGTGTCAAGTAAGCCTCGAATAGAGGCTGTTTCTCCTGAGGCAGAAGCATTGACTCAATCTGGGGAGAGGGAGAACTTGGACAGAGCCCTAACTCCTAGTCAGATGCCATCACATCCAAACAGGTGCTCTGCATTCAGTAAGTGAATTGGTCTTATAGGATTCAAGTGTTGATGTGGGAATGTGTTTTGCTCTCTCCATCGGTATAATGAAAAGCACAACTGTCCCTATGATTATAGAGCTGCTGCACAAGAGGCCATAGCCGAGGCCAATCCTATTGTCAAAGCAGATAAAATTGACAAAGTCTGATCCAAGCCTTTTGTTGCTTTCAGGAATTTTTTGGGCAAGGCAATACAAAGCATCTTCGATCTTCTGCAATCAGGGATTATCTAGATGGCTATGCCAAAGTTCCTTTAGTTAGGGATTTCCCGGATGTTTGCACCAAAGTTTCATCTGTTCCTCCAATGGGTAGTTCAGTGAATGCTTTGTTTGTAGCTGCGAAAATTTCCTTTGTGGAACCAGGCCAGGACATTCTTGATGTGGAAAAAGAAGGGTCTTCTAGAGACCGGCCTTTTGAGGAGTCTTTTGTTAAGGATATGGCTGTGGATTTGAACATAGACAATAATTACCTGTCTGAATAAAAAGATCATGTTGTCACAATAGAGTTCAACTCTTCTGATGTAAAAGAGGGAGTTTCTAAGCTAGAAAGCTGTTTGTCTCATCAGTCTTCTGAAGAGTTGTTGGAATGTAAGCATGAACCAATTTGCAACAAGAAAGAGAAATCAGTTCTAAGTAAGAACAGCTCCCCTTCAAAGAAGTCAAGGCTTCGAAATTCTTTTGGGAAAAATTTTGATGCAAGAGCAGTCCAAATCAGTAGAAATCATGAGACTGGTAGTGGAGGAGGTGTTGTGGAGGTTGCCACTGCAATCTAATTTGGCTTTCTATTTGTCTTCAATTATTGGCAGAAATAAAAACAGAGACTTGACATCATTTTCTCATCTTGCTTATTCGCTCGATTAATCTTCTATCTTGGACCTCTGTGGTCGCGACTTTGCTTTCGAAAACCCTTCGACATCTTTGGTAAACCCGACGTGAAAGCGTCGCATTTTAAAAATTTTCAGGATGGGAGACACTTCAGCATCAATTTCAGCCCCTTCTACGATTCCTGCTTTGTCCTCTACTTCAACTCCATCATCGACTTTTGCTTCAAGTACTTCAACGGATAATTTAAAGCAGATTTTGCAGAATATGTCTATGTATATGCAACTCCTGTTCAGATTCAAAGAGGCAGAGTGATGAAAGGCAGAGTGAAGCAACAAGCTTCCTCTCTCACACACTATATTCAAACCACACTGAATAGTGAAAGATACAACCTACGGTCATAAGACCATTCACACCAAAGGCACCGACTTATTTAATGTATCTAACTACTATGGCTAGACTAGCTGTGTCCAGCTCATGTCGGTCAACACACACTAAATGAGCTTGATATTCTAACACTCCCCCTCAAGCTCAAGACAGCATATGTACTCCAAGTAGCTGTCTAAAACCACAGAACTTATCTTTACCCAGAGACTTGGTAAAGATATCTGCTACCTGCTCATCAGTCCTCACATGCATAAGATCAACCTTTCCTGCAAGGACCATCTCACGAATAAAGTGGTAGTGTACCTCTATGTGTTTTGTCCTGGCATGGTAAACTGGATTCATGGCCAGGAGTACACTACTCAGATTATCACATAACAGTTTCACTGGAGCATCAACCTGAATATCCAAGTCAGCCATAAGCTTGAGCAGCCAAGCAATCTCACATGCTGCCAATGCAGCCCCCCTGTACTCTGCCTCAGTACTAGATAAAGCAACCGTAGGCTGCTTCTTGCTGCTCCAACTGATCATGCCGCTACCAAAACCAAAGGCATAGCCACTCGTAGATCGTCTGTCAGTTGAGCATCCTGCCCAATCTGCATCTGTGTATCCAATCAGTATCAAGGGCTTATCTCTAACATAGAACAGCCCATAGTCTACAGTGGACTTAACATACCTCATGATGCGTCTAACTGCATCCAAGTGCGGCTTTCTCGGCTTTTGCATAAACTGGCTTATCAGCCCTACTGCATAGCTCAAGTCAGGCCTAGTGATGGTTAAGTAAATCAGACTGCCGACCATCTGCCTGTACATAGTCACATCTTCTACTTCAGCCCCAGTGTTCATGTCTAGCTTTACATTCTGGTCCAGAGGTGTATCCAGTGGTTTGCATTCAGCCATGCCATACTTCTTAAGCATTTCCATGGCATAGTGCTTCTGCATCAGCCATAAGCCATTTTCAGCTGGTACGACCTCAATACCCAAGAAATACTTCAGATCTCCCAGATCTTTCATGTCAAATTCAGATTTCAGCATCTTCATAGCATGCTGAATTCCCAAGTCATCATTTCCAGTGATTATCAGGTCATCAACATATATGACCAGCACTACCAAGCCACTGTCAGTCTTCTTTGTAAACAAGCTGTGATCAGCCCTGCCAACAACAAATCCAAGACTCTGCAAGTAACTGCTGATCCTAGCATGCCAGGCTCTCGGAGCCTGCTTCAGCCCATACAGTGCCTTTTTCAGCCTGCACACATAATGCTGAAAATCAGGGTGCTCATACCCTTCCGGCTGAACCATGTATACATCCTCTATTAAATCACCATTGAGGAATGCATTCTTAACATCCATCTGCTGCAATTTCCAGCCTTTTGCAGCAGCCAAGGCAATAATAGTTCGTATGGTTGCCATTTTTGCAACCGGGCTGAATGTTTCATCATAATCCAAGCCATACTGCTGAGCATATCCTTTAGCGACCAGCCTTGCTTTGTACCTTTCTACACTGCCATCAGACTTACATTTGATTTTATAAACCCATTTGCAGCCAACAGGCTTTTTTCCTTCAGGCAGTGGTACCAAATCCCAAGTCTGATTTTCAGCCAAGGCTTTCATCTCTTCGTCCATAGCCATGCACCAGTTTTCATCCTTTGCTGCTTCAGCATAAGTACCTGGTTCTTTGATCTCCATCACTTTTGTCATGTATGCATAATGCTTTGCAGAATAACCAGAGTACGTCAACCTGTCAACAGGGTATCTGACCCTCTGCGATCGTCTAGGCTGTGGTGCACTACTCGATTCACCTCTCTCATGAGGCGGAATGTACCTGTTCTGCCTCGTGCCAGGCGTATAGACGGTCGGAATACCAAGTTCGCTGTCTAACGTATCACTAGACTCATAGCCCGAAGTCATTCTGCCAGGTGTCATCATACCATCCTCACTAACTTTCTCTTTTCCTTTGCTGTCCAAGACATCATGTCTCCCCCTCACTGACATACCTGTGTCAGTGGACGGTGAGCTCCTCAATCTCCCTGTCCATGGGGATACTGTCTGACTGATAGGTCCTGTCATAGCAGTGCTCTGCTGCATATCAACTGTAGATACATGAGTGGAAGGCAGATCGGATGGCACTGCAACTGGTGAGACATACCAAGAGCCCAGCTCATCAAAGATGACATCCCTGCTTACCAAAGTCTCCCTGGTAGAGGGATCATAACATTTGTATGCCTTCTTCTCCTGCGAGTATCCAATGAATACACTCTTATGCGCTTTGGGATCCAACTTTTTCCTTTTCTCATCTGGAATGTGCACATAAGCAAGGCAGCCAAAGACCTTCATGTGTCTTACATCCGGCTTATAGCCATAGAGCCTCTCAAACGGTGTCATGTCATGAATGCCTGCAGTGGGAGTCCTGTTTAGAATATATGCGGCTGTCACAACAGCCTCTGCCCAATAGTAAAGCGGCATATGCTTCTCATTCATCATGGCCCTAGCAGCTTCCATCAGAACCCTGCTCTTCCTTTCAGTTACTCCGTTTTGCTGCGGAGTGTAGCTGCAGGTTAGCTGCCTACGAATGCCATTTTCAGCCAAAAAATCAGCAAATTCATTGGAGACATACTCCCCACCGCTATCAGATCTCAAGCAAGAGATGTAACACTCAAATTCCTTCTCAACCTGTGCCTTAAATTTCTGAAAAACAGCAAAGACCTCATCTTTTGTTTTCAATATGTGAAGCCAGGTATATCGACTGTAGTCATCAATGAAGGATACATAGTATCTGGAACCCCCCATAGATGCATTATGAGCTGGTCCCCAAACATCAGAGTGCACTAACTGCAGTGGTCGTGTACTCTGTCTTACATGCCTGACAAACGGCAATCGTGACTGCTTACCAAACTGGCAAGCCTCGCAGACATGACCAATATCTGAATATTGGAATCTAGGTAGCCCTGTTACCAGCTGCTTCTTCTGCATGGTCTGCAGCCTCTGCAAATTGACATGCCCCACTCTCTTGTGCCAAATCTCTAAGTCCCTGATAGTGCCAGAGCCCTGAGCAAACATAGCGGAATTCAGCTCTGGCAGTGTAGCATCAAGAGTGAACATTCTTCCATTTCTGTGGCCTTTCGCGATCAACTTGCATCCATTGCCAAACTCTTCAATAAAGCATCCATGCTTATTGAAGCGAACCTGCAAGTTCTGCTCTGTCATTTGACCCACAGACAATAGGTTCTTCGTAATCGAAGGAACATGCAAAACATCATGAAGATTCTTCTTCCTGCCATCATGTACAACTAGAGGCACTTTGCCTTTATGCTCAATGCTATGCTGCGTGTCATCACCTGTGCATACATAGCCATGCTTTTCAGCCACCATATCTGTGAACCAATCGCCATGAGGGGTCATGTGATTCGACGCCCCCGAGTCAATGTACCACACTGCATCATCAGATGATTTTTCAGTAGCCTTATCTTTGACATATTGCATGGCAAACAGTCTATCACCAGAGTCATCTGCCTGACTGGACGTAGCATAATGTCCATGCTGCTTGCCCTTCTGATTTCCCTGCTTCTTCCAGCAATCCTTTGCAATATGCCCATACTTTCCGCAGTAGTGACAATCCTTGTCCTTATTTGGATTGTCTGACTGACGCTGCTGCTGCCATGAGCCTCTGCCACGGGAGTTCGATCTCCCCCTGCCTCGAAAGTTGCCACTACCTCTTGCATTTGATGACTGCTGATTGCTATTACTATAGGATGCATTCTGCTGGCCTCCTCTGCCAGATCCATAGCCTCTACCACGGCTACCACGACCACGCTGATTCGAATAAAAAACTGCATCCTTATTCTTAGAGCTGCTTGACCCTGTAGCTAAGCCAAGCTTCACCTCTTCATGAATCAATAATGCAACCAGCTCATTAAAATCAGGCATCTCAGCCCGCACAGATACTGAAGTGTCAAAAGACTTATACTCCGGACCCAAGCCATTTAAGGTCACTGCAACCATATCCTCATCTTCTACCTGTGAGCCAACAGATGCGAGCTGATCTGCTAAGGTTTTAATTTCCGTGACATAGTCCTGTATGGATCTGTTCCTCCTCTCTATGTTGTTGAATTTTTGCTTCAGTTGTATCTTCCTGGCACTCGTAGTTGTGCCATAGTACCTGACCAATATGTTCCATGCATCTGCTGGGGATTTACAGTTCATGATCTGCATCACCATAGCATCCGAGATACATAATGATAGCCAATGTAAAACTCTGCGAGCTCTTTCCGTCCAAGCTCGATGTGCTCGTCTTTGATCAGCTGTAGGATTCCTATCTGGAACTTCAGGTTCAGCCTCAACACCTGTCACTAAGTCCCAGTATCCTTTGCCTATCAGAAAGTTCTCCATGCGGAACTTCCATATTGCATAATTGTTGCTATCAAGCTTTTCTCCCACAATCTGGGTTACATTATCAGTTCTATCAGCATTTGCCATGTTGCAGACCTTGCCTGACTACCTGCAAACCAAGATTTTCTTAACAGTTCAACTTAGCCCGGAACTGTTTATGACAGTTTTCTGCAATTAATTGCAGTAAAAAACCAGGGTATTTCAGCCCACTAACAATCCAAAACAGCTCACACCAAGTGGCTTAACCTGTGAGTAAAGTAGTCAATGCAAATACTATGTATTCACTTCGGTTTGAACTCCTGCAACCTCACTGCCAGGGTACATATATGCAGTCTGAAAACTGTAATTCTGTGAGTGACCAGCAGTGATTTCAAGCTCAAAACTGAGTAGTATACATGGCATACATATCCCAAACCTTCATAGACATTTGCTAGTACATGTAGCAAACTGAGCATAACCAATGGGGCACAAATCAGTGCATAAATAGCAAGTATAAGTATCAAGCCTTCTGCTTACAGATTGCAGTTAGCAACTTCTCTGTAAACCACAATCAAACCAGCTCCAAAAATAGCCTCAAATCATGTTAGACATTCACTTTGAAGTTTTAGGTTCAATACATGAGCATTCGGGTAACTATAGGCATCCTGTCTTCATGAATCCAATTTATATATATTGCATTTACCGCTTGCAACCACTGAGACAATGTCACTGTAGTAATCACCAGCCTTAGACTTCAACTTCCATGATCCCTTGATGCTCAGCCCAATCCATAAACCTCCAGCATACATATCCCATGTCATACATATGGTAGATCCCAGCCAAGTGTCAAGTAATGCTTCAGTGAAAGCTAATGCTTGCTGCCCACTGTTCTGAGACAGGTTTCCAGCCTGTTTACACTTCCAAATCTGAGTATTTTCTTCAAGGAACTTCAGCTCAAAGTCCTGAGAACTGATACTTATGTCTTCTAGAATGCTCCTAGGCTCTAGTGAGATCCATAAAGCATGTCAGAGAGCTTCAAGGCTCTTCCAAAGTATTGCATATGCTGTATATACACTGTATACAGCAGTTCAGCCTTCTGTTCCAGGTCTGTGTACTCTGATTTTAGCTCATAAGAGAACTCCAACACAAGCAATGACTTCTTGTAACCCTGAACTACCTTCCAGTGTCTGCTCACTAGCATTTGATGACCTTTTGTACAGTGCTCATGTCAGTTTTGCTTCAGCAGAAGCCATGCCTTCAGCAGGCGCAAACACGCAGCCTGGGCAGATCTGTGCTGTTGCACATCTTGCTCATTACTATGATAATGATGCACTCCCTGGTGCTCAATCAGTCCTTGGAAGACTCCTCAGCAAGCCACAACCCTGCTTTAAGCCATGAGACTCCAATGCTTCACAGTACATACCTCTAGTGTGACCTTTGATGAAAATGACAGTCAGTCCTCTTCTTTTTCCAGCTCTTCAGTTCACTCTTCAAGTCTTCTTATTGAGTGCATTCCACCAGTGAGCCCATTCATGGCTCTGATACCATGTTCAGATTCAAAGAGGCAGAGTGATGAAAGGCAGAGTGAAGCAACAAGCTTCCTCTCTCACACACTATATTCAAACCACACTGAATAGTGAAAGATACAACCTACGGTCATAAGACCATTCACACCAAAGGCACCGACTTATTTAATGTATCTAACTACTATGGCTAGACTAGCTGTGTCCAGCTCATGTCGGTCAACACACACTAAATGAGCTTGATATTCTAACAACTCCAAAATCAACAGACACAATTGTATATGCAGCAGCAGCAGCAGTTACATCAACAACAGTTGTCTCAACAAAGGCAACTATATTCGGAGCAAGAGAATGCAATCAGTGCGACTAAGGTGATTGAAGCAGTTGAAAATGAAAAGAAGCTATTTGATGGCCGTAATGTATCGGCTTATTTGAAGACGTATGAGATTAAGATGGGATTTTTTGGAGTACTGACAGGACTTATGAGTAAATATTTTCTTCGCCTTGTCACACCCGCCTTGAGGGTAAAAGTGACTGATCTTTTCCTTCAAAATTCACATTGGCAAGTTTTTAAGAAGGCCCTGAAAGAGGAGTATTTTCTTGAGGACTTTGGGATGGCTACACGGCGGTCATTCCGAGAGTGGGTCTACATGCCAAACAAAGGTCTAGTTGCTTCAGAATTGATACGAGAATTTGAAGAGAGGTATAGTCACCTTGATGCCATTGAACAAAGAGCATTGGATATTGAGAAAGTTGAGCTTTTCTTACAAGTTGCAGATCCTGCTCTTCAGGAAGAATTAGGAGAGCTTCTTGAGGATCACACGAAGCCTATGGGTCTTAAAACAGATTGGCAAGATGCCCAGGATGCAGTCTCGACTTTGACCAAGAGGAGGATATGGAAGACCCGCCTCTACAGAATGGATCTATGACACCGACGCCGTCTTCTGCTCCTATGTCAGCTTCTACCCCTGCCATTTCTTCTCTTCCTTAGCCAGTTACTTGGCCTATGCCAGTGCCTACTATTTCTAATCCTCCTGTTCCTCCTGTTCCAAGACTGATGCCGGCTCCTTCTGCTCCAAAATCATCCGCTCCTTTGGTTTCTTCCTCTCTTGATGACATAATCAAAGGCATAACGGATTTGACACTGGAGTCAATTAAAGCAGAATTGGTGGGAAAATTAAAAGAGCAGTTTGCCTCGACCACGCCTACTATTTCTTCTAGTACTCCTAGTGCACTTAGGAGTGCTCCTAGTGCACCTAGAAGAGATCGAAGATGTATTTGGTGTGATAGTACACAAACAATCAGCATTGCAGGGATTGTGAATCTTTTTAAGATGCAAGGAGGAAGAATTTGGTATTTTGGGGACAAGATGGCAAGATCTGGTTGATTGAAATAGGAGCTCCGCTTGCTACCAATTTTGGGAAAGGAAGAATGAAGAAATTAGTAGACGACATGGCTGCGCGTACTTCTTATGTGGCAACTAGAGGAGATGCTTCTGCATATGGAGTCCAGATTGAGAAAGGTTCGGAGAGTCAGGCAGCATTATGGACCTATGCTATGGAGACATCAAACAAGGGGAAAATTCAGCAAACTGTTTTGATTAGTGCAGGTTCTAGTATCAGATCTGAGACAGGTTGGGATATTTATGCCTACTTGGCTAAGTCTCAGGGAGTAGATGTACTTGTTGAGGAGAAGCATAAGAGAGATGAAGAGAATCCGAATGCAGCTAAAAAGACTAGAGGGGGTGAGTTTGTTACTCCACCTACAACAGGGCCGTCTTCGAGACCAGGGCCAGAACGACAAATGGAAGATGCTCAAAAGAAAGAAAAGAGGCAGGAACCTAAACATAGAAAGTAGCCAGGATTTAGATTAATGTCCGATATTGAGACATCTACGGACATGAAGAAAATCTTTAATGACAAGATACTTGGCAGCGAGGTGACTTTTACTATTTCTGAGGTTTTGGGCATCTCGAAAAGAGAGTTTCAAGATCAGTTCCAAGATGTCCTGAAGAGAAAAGGACATACATTGCCTACTACTGATACACAGGGAGTTTTGATTAGGAAGTTGGATGAGGATGAGGATGAGGTTATGGTCGACAATGCTTCTGTTTTTCCGCAGACAGAGAAGAGAGTTCCACCTATGCATTATGCTAAAACTGATGAGCCTATCTTGGTAGCGCATAGTCATTTTTCGCGGAGTCATTGGGCTAGGGCAACTACAGAAACAATGGTAAAAATTGGAGAGAAACATGTGCCTTATCTTGCTTTGGTGGATCATGGTTCAGATATTAATCTCATAGTTTGTGGAGTTTATGAAAGTAATAGATGGCCTATGGATGCGTATGAGAGCCGCCAACAATACTGCAGGTGATTTGTATGCTGCCTGTCCCAGTGTCAGGATTTCTATTGGAGATGTAGAGGAGGATTTCCATTTCTTTGTGCAGGATTCATGCTCTTACGTCATCACAGAGATGTGCATGGAGACAAAAGTAATGGATGATGGATCTGCTTATGCACGGATTCGTAGTAAAGATGGTATGAGAGTAGTCTAGTTTATGATTGTGTGCAAATCATGCTAGAAACAGGGATACTCTTCGAGATGTGCCTTTGTCCACTGTGAGGGATTCGGGTTTTCATTAGGTACCGCTGTTCCGTGAGACGACGGTGGTACAGAGCAGAGGAGATTGGAGTTCTCGCCTCCTGGCAGCCACACCAGAGGGCAGAATTGCTGATTTATAGCATGATTTGAGTAATGCAGAGGATCATAATGAAACCAGGGTTGACACGAAATACAAGACTGTGGATAAGAAGGTGAAGCTGGTAGCTGGACCGCTTCCACTTGACAGTGATCAGCAAATAGAGAGGGCTTCCAAGTAGCCAATTTTGAGGAATCCAGAGCATATAGGCCATGAATTTTCAACAGAGACTCTTGCTAAATTAAAAATTGGAAATGGCGATTTCTTGCTACCCTCAAAGAAGTAATGCTTTCAAGATATGCTTGAGCGACATGGAAGGGGGTTTGCTTTTTTTTCGCATGAGATTGGATGTGTGAATCCGGATATTGTTGCCCCTATGGTGATCTTTACTATTCCTCATATTCCATGGAACCTCCAACCTATTCCAGTGCCTAGGGCACACCTACCAAAGCTAGTTGACTTGTTGAATGAGAAAATCAGGATGGGAATCCTAGAGCCATCATTTGCACCATACTCAAATAGGTGGTTTCCGTTCCAAAGAAGAATGGTACTCTCCGATTTATACAAGACATGCAGCTAGTAAATAGAGTTACTATCAGGAATGTTGGTATAGGTCCAGTTGTGGATGAGTTTGCAGAAGCATTTGCTAGACATGCCATCTATTCTTTAGGTGACTTGTATTCGGGATATGATCAGTTTCAGCTGGCCTTGGAAAGCAGGGACATAACCACTATGAGAACTCCTATTGGGCTTGTCAGGATGTGTACCTTGCCTCAAGGTGCCACTAATTCTGTTGCGCATATGATGAATGCCATGCATAAGGTCCTTTGTGAGTACATACCTCAACTTACCATGCCTTTCTTGGATGATGTGCCCATTAAGGGGTGTATAGAAGAAGAGAAGAATGAGAGTCTAAATGAGCAGGGATGCAGATACTTTGTGGCTGATCATATTGCATCTTATGAAAAGATTTTGGCTAGGTTAGAAGAAGTGAACTTGACACTATTAGGGCAGAAATTTGTTTTTGGAGTAAATGAGGTTGTCATTGTTGGATATATGTGTGGGTATTATGGCAGGAAACCTTCACCTGCGAAGGTGGATGCTATAGGAAAGATTACGGAGTATTGTTCTACCACTTTAGAGGTACGGAGATTCATTGGAGCCTTTGTGTTTTATATGATTTGGATACCCCATTTTGCACACATAGCAGATTGTTTATATCAGCTGCTTCGAAAGAGGCAAAAATTTTATTGGGATGAGAGCCACACTAGAGCCATGCAAAAATTGAAGAAGTTATTACAGATTGCTCCTACTCTTAGGAAAGTGGATTATACTTGCGGAAGGCCTATTGTATTGACAGTTGACGCTAGTCCAATGGGCATAGGTTGGGCTGTGGGTCAAGATGATGCAGATGGAAACATGTACACTATTTGGTTTGGGGCGAAAGTCCTAAATGAGAGACAGAGGAGGTATCCGCAAATCAAGAGTGAATTACTGGGAATTGTTATAGCTCTCAAATGTGACAAGGAGTATTTTATTGGAGCCCCAGTTGTGGTAGAGACAGATTGCTTGCCATTGATAGGTATGATTACGAGTTGCTCTACTCCAGAGATGAATCGCATACATCAAGTCATTAAATCCATAAATTAAACACATAGCAGGGAAGGATAATCCAGTGGCGGATATGCTGTATAGAGCTAGATATGATGATGACGAGACACTACTTACAGAAGAGGATGATGCAGAAATTTCAGCCGTTATGGTTGATCATGTTTGCCATGTCTATGATATTGTGGCTTTCATAGAAGAACTCTTTGTTGGAGATTGGTTAGATTGGCAAGTACCTTAGTACACTAAGCAAAAGAGATGAATGGACAGATGAAGAGTTCAAGAAGATCAGAAGAAAAGCCTATGGTTATTTTCTCAAGGACGGATTTCTTTGGAAGCACCCGAAGAAAAGAGGTGGATTACCCTTGCGGGTTGTCTGCAATAAAGAGACCCAGTACATGTGATGAGAGAGTTTCATGAGAGTCCTTGGGCTGGTCATAGAGGAGTGTGGGCTACTTATGAGAAAATCAAGGAAAAATATTGGTGGAAAGACATGTACAGAGATATTTCTCACTTTGTAGAGACTGTTAGATGTATTCCGTAGTGCGCCATCGAGATGAGCTTCATCCGACCTATTCGCTATGCATTTATTAGAAGTGGGTAGTTGACTTGGTTACTATGCTGATGGGTCTATGGCAGATGAGGTATATTCTTTTGGCTAGAGAGGATCTTACCAATCATGTCGAGGGCAGACCTTTGAGAACGAAGACCACTAGTGCAGTGTGTAAGTTCTTATTGGAAGAAATTTTTTGCAGGTATGACTGTGTGGGTAAGATCATTGCAGATCATGGTGAATTAGATGCACATGAAGCTAGGGAGTTTTTCTCTCAACTAGGAATCAAGTTGGCTCTAACCACAGCATACAATCTAGAGGGAAATGGAAAGAGTGAAAGAGGGCATCTGCTGATAGTGAAAGCATTAGCCAAAGCATACAGAGGACGGATTGGAGAATGGTCAAGACTTCTACCATTTGCTTTGTGGGCTGATCGTACGACTCACAGTGTTACCACATGATATATGCCCGCAGAGTTGATGTATGGTCAGAAACCGGTTATGCCGACTGAGACTTGTGCTTTGACTTGGTCAGTTTTACGTTGGCAGGAGGATTTGACAAGAGAGGAGCTCTTATCTCTTTGGATCCGGCAGTTGGAGAGAAGACCAGAGGATATTCAACTAGCTATTGACAGGTTGAAGGTTGCTAGACTTAGAAATAAGGATAGGTTTGACAGCAGGTATCGCTTGCGGCCTAGAGCAATAGAAGAGGGAGATTGGGTATTAGTCTTTGATAGAAGCCTTGAAAATCAGCATACTGCACTTTGGAAGATGGTGAAAAGATGGTTTGGGCCAGACATGTCTTTGACAGTGCAACATATGAGCTGATAGAATTGGATGGGACAATGCTTAGAGTGCCCATTGCAGGAAAAAGAATCAAGATTTTCAAGAAAAGAGATGTTGAAAATTATGCATTGGAAGAATTTGTAAGAGAAGAGCAATGAGAAGAAACTCCAGTAGAAGAGACAGATGATATGACAGATAACCTTGCTGATATACCAGAAATAGTCAATGAAGAGATTGATCTATTCGTGGATCTTGATGACAATGATCATGGGTAGTTGGCTCATCCGGAGGATGCACAGGATCAGAGGGGGTGGATGTTGTACTGCTGCGCATCCAAGGTGTGGAATCCACCAAAAAGTTGTGTGTGTGACATTTGTTACTTTGTACATACTTAGACGTCATGCTTTGCTCTGCCTGAACATTTTTCCTTCAATTGGTTCATGTTCAATTTTACAGAAGAGACAAGTGCTGTTTGGGAGTGACTCTGATATTTGTTACAAATAATTTAGAAGGAGAATGGGCTATAAAATATTAGGTTCACATTCATTTTATGGTATTGAAAGCCACAGGTGTATGGAGACATGCAATACAATAATCAATATTCTTTGTGATTTTGGGAATATGGTCGAGGGAGGTAGGATCCTTCATCATATGGTGCACTAAGAAGTAGATGCAGACTTTAGTGCCTACCATGCACTTTTGATTGGCTTTTGCAAGGCAGACAACAATGAGAAGGTCCAACAATGTCTAAACTCAAAAAAATAAAGTACAGCTCTCTTGAGTCTGATACATATTACTTAGTTGTGTGTGACCTCTATAAGTCAGAAAGTTTTTATGGAGGCTTCAAGCTTCTTGCAGGAAATGGTAGAGATAGGCCTAGTTCCTCCTTTGCCCCCCTACAATGAACTCATCAATAGACTTCAGACTTTTCTTGGGAACAAAGGAGATAATATTGTGACCAAGTTAGAGGATGCAGCTGCTAAGCTTTCAGTGCAAGAGATTACAAGCACCTAATCTACCAGGGCATGCAATTGGCGGTTGTTGACACATCCAAGATTGCAAGACAGAAGGAGCTTGCAGGTGATGCACTGTGCAAACTGTGATGTGTTTGAAAGACATAGCCATGCTACTGAACAGTACTGGCATGACAGGAAGGACTTTACTACTATCTTAGTGGAGTATTGTTTGCTTGATCTGGTATAGAAGCTTGGTCGGAAGTTGTGGATCAGTTTCATCCTACAAAAGAGATTATTTCTCTTTAGGTTGAAACATGGCAATGCAAAAGATATGCAAGTTAAAGGATGTCTTCAGGGGCATGCTAATATGCTCATGCAAAGGCTGTAGAATTGGTACTTTTCTTGAAAAGAAAGACCTGACCAAGTTTGAGGCCTTATAGTTGATCACCTGCTATTTGCAGACTTCTGGGAGATTCTTTGAAGGCACTTCGGAAAAAGCAGAAAGAATGGGGGGGACGGACGGCTATTTCCAGATGAGGCTTTCCTGCTTAATCACAGAGAGTTTAGACCCCTCCTTGCTAAAGAGGAATCAGAGTTTGGACAGTTGCTCTAAGCTAATTCCGGTTATGATTTGAGTTTCTTCATGCATCTTTGCGACCAACAGCCTTCCCACCATAGCTTTGTAGCTAAAGCTGCAGGACCTACGATGAATGCATAGATGACCCTTCATTATCAACAGTAGCATCAACACACACAACATCACCAGCAACACCATCATCAGAAGCAAAGCTTCCAATAGGACAAGCAACAGCTAGTACAGCCCTATTGCCATGACGAACGGCATACACAACAATCCATACCTACTGTTATGTCATCGCAACATCCTCAGTTCAATACTGTAGTCTCTTTGTCTGCTATCTTGGAGAACATCCTTGAAGCTCCTCTAGACAACTTCGGTGCATCCCTACCTGTGATGCGCTATCATTTTGCCCCTAGCTCTATCTTGGCTAGCCTTCTGGAAGAAGAGGCTTTCGACTTGCTTTGATTCTTGTGGAAGAGAACGATCATTTGGTGGATTCCACACCTCGGATGCACAGCAGTATGATAGCGTGCGATCACAATTTTTAAGTAGTAAATAACACTTTGAACAACAGGGAGAAGACGGAGCAATTTGGAAGAATTTTGACTAGGTGTCCTAGTGTCCTGAGGTTTTACCCCCTTCAGAGCCAATGGAACCATGAGATTTACGATCTGAGGTAGCAAAGAAGAAGCTAGTGTTTGGTGCACATTTTTGGTCTACCAGGCATCTCTAGGAGATCTAATGCTTGGAGATTGCTTTCAAGTAGTCCCAAACAATGATTTTGTTTATCTTCTCAAGTTCTATCAATACATAGTGCTTTGATTTATTGAGCTTTGTCTTTATCTTTTATACCTCTTGTCTATTCTTTTTCTTCTTTTTTATCTCCTATTCTCTATTTTCTTCTCTCTTTGATCCTCGGTGGATACAACCTTTTGAGTAAAACCCCTTCGACAACACTTCGTCCTCTAGTGGCTCCTCTACAAAGTGTATCAGAGCATTGCTTGGTTGATGGGTCACTATGGGTCCATGTGGCCTAGGTATTGCCATCAGGTTGATATCCATCCTAGGGGCATCTAGCTTCAAATCATTGGGTGTTGGTAGAGCTAATGGAGTTATTCTTCCAAAGTTGGGTTGCCTATTCCTTGGATTGTAGGATTGAGTGTAGGGTTGTGGGTATGGGAGCCTTCTTGGCAATCGGCACTGCATCACATCATGTCCAAACCTATCACAGTTAGCATAGGGCTGTGATCTAGGGTTCTTGGCAATCGACAGTGCATCACATCATGTCCAAACATATCACAGTTAGCATAGGGTTGTGGGTATGGGAGCCTTCTTGGGCAGTGCATCACATCATGTCCAAACCTATCACAGTTAGCATAGGGCTGTGATCTAGGGTTGAGACATTCAACTGGAAGATGATTCCCACAACAATGCACACACTAAATGTTGGGTCACACTAACCTTGTCAAACATCTCTTGTATCTTGGCCAACTCTAACTTGAGGTCCACTATTTCTTGATTTTGGTCGATGTTTTTTCACTTACCTTTCGTGCCATGGCTTGATTGCTCACTAAGTATTGTAGTTCTCTCAGTGTCCCTAGAGGTGATGTTCTCTTGCGGTGTGACTTTTGAGCTTCTCTCTCTCAATAAGTCATCCACATGTATTGCCTCTTCAAAGACATTGGCTAATGCATCCCTTTGTAAGTTCAAGTTACTAGCTAAGGCCTTATAGAGCTATTCATTTTAGATTCCGTTGATAAAAATAGTGGAGACTGCTCTCTCATTGGGTCGCTCTTTCAATTGGAATCCTCTTATAGAGACTTCTCACGTGAGTGACATAGTCTCGAATTTCCTTCTTGCCCTTTTGGCTGACATTCATCAACCTAAAAATGAGGTTGTTTGAGTATCCTACTTCAAAAAAACTCTTAATGAAAAGATTTTTCAAGATATTAAAGTTGTTGCACTCAACATTTTCTAGGCTAATAAACCAAGTTCGTCCCTTGTCTCCTAGGTAGAGTCCAAAAGCTTGTGCAAAGGCTGAGTGGGGTTCATGAGGCTATTTTCCTCACACACTTGCTCAAACTGCTCAATGAATATTTAACATCATTATCTGTCATTTGAGTGGGCTTAAGTAACTAGTTAGGACTCAACCATTTGAGTCCAAGGATGCCATTCAAGCAGCACTAAAAACACCCTAATTGACAAAAATTAATGACAATGAATCACTTAATGACATGTGCTTTCAACTATGATGCTATCCTTATTGTTGAGTCAGCAAGAGAGGTTTTGAGCATCCTAGAACCACTGCAAGAGATGCTACAATGGAAGTTTACTACTGTTGCTCTCCTGGCATACTGCTCTCTCCTAACTTGCTACTTTCACTCTCAATCTCTCACAAACTCAAATGAGCTATTCCCCTCATTTTTTTTCTTTTAATGCTCTCTCTCTTTCTTCCCTTACTATTTGTTTTCCTTTCCAAATATTCAAATTCTCTTTTCTTTTCTATCTCTGCTCCTTTGTTTCCTACTTGTTATTGAGACTTATCTTTTCTTTATTTCCCAAACCTTAATGCATCCTACTAATGAAAAACAACATATCACTGATCTAACTAACGTTTCTAAATCTTCCAACAGCTAAACTATCAAGCAAAGGAGATCAAACACCCTCCGACTCCCTCACTTACTTTCTAAACCAAGCATCATTTCAGAGACAAACACCTACTCCATCACTTGATTTGGAGCATGCAAGCACTCAATCTCGAATTCATTGGTCCTAACAATAGTATCAAAATGTTGTTGCTATCACTAGCAACCACCGAGACCCTACGGTCCTCTTATCAAGTCAAGTGTTTTAAGTAAGTGGCTATGGTTACCTCTCACATAGCCATGCACACTCTCACACAAGGATGTTGTGAGCTTACCCATTGAATTTGATCATCATAGTCCTCCTCCTTGAATCCTTCAATGGATCCACATTTCAAGATGCTATCAAACAAGCTCGATCTTTATACTCCAAGCTCCATCCTCCATAGCCGCATGCACGAGAAAACAGAAGAGAAGAGAGGAGAAGAGAGGAGAGGAGAAGAAGAGCTTCTTTATGGTCCATCAATCTCATACACTTACGCTTTCCCTCTCTCACACTCGCTCTCTCCCTCTCTCATGCACAAGAAGGAAGCAAGAGCAAGAACAAGAAGAGGGCTAGTTTGCACACACACCAAGAATGAACGTATCCATTCACTTTTTCAATTTTATATATGCTCTTGTCCCCTTGGGCACCCAACCCTTTTCCATGATGGACCATCCGGTCTTGGTCCTCTTTTCCACTTTCTTTCCTATTCTTTTCCTATTCTCATGGTTCTTTTGCGTGTGCTTTTCATTTACAACTTATGCAGGAGGGATCCTGGTGCTCTTTTTAAAGGGGCTAAAGTGCACTTTATTTCTTTTGTGTCTTGTTCTTGATTTTTAAAAAGTTTCCCATGCTTCTTGGTATTCTTTTTTCAACAAATTGTCCTTTTATGCTCCTTATTAAATCTTCTTTGCGCCTCGTGTCGTTCTGAGGTTAACAGAGATACAAAAAACATTGAAACCTAATATCTCAAGTGGGCTAAGTAAGATTACTTTGTTTATGCCTATTAATGTGTTTATTGATTTCTTTTCCAATGATAAGATATGAAGATCAAAGGCCATGTTGCGAGTCAAGAGATATGATCATGTCCTAGAAATTGTTGATGAGGGGTGATAGAAGGCAAGATGTACTTAGTACCAAATGATATCTCATCACTGTTAAATTTCATGGAAGCAGGAAGGAGAGCAACACAGAGTGAAGCAACATGCTTCCTCTCTCTATTCTTCTTATTATTCATTTAGCACACACATAGTGCATATACAACCTAAGGTCATAAAGACCATTCACACTAGAAGTAACACCGACTTATTTAATACACCTAACTGATCTAGCCAGACTAGTTGTGTCCGGTCAAACACACATGTATGAGCTTGATATTCTAACACTCCCCCTCAAGCTCAAGATAGCATATGTACTCTAAGCAGCTGTCTAAAACCACAAAACTTATCTTTACCCAAGGACTTGGTAAAGATATCTGCTACCTGTTCATCAGTCTTCACATGCATAAGATCAACTCGTCCTGCAAGAACCATCTCTCTGATGAAATGGTAGTGTACCTCTATGTGTTTCGTCCTGGCATGATAGACTGGATTCATAGCCAAGAGTACACTACTCAGATTATCACATAGTAACTTCACTAGAGCATCTACTTGTATGTCCAAATCAGCCATAAGCTTGAGCAACCATGAAATCTCGCATGCTGCCAATGCAGCACCCCTGTACTCTGCCTCAGTACTCGACAAAGCAACCGTAGGCTACTTCTTGCTGCTCCAACTAATCATGCTGCTACCAAATCCAAATGCATATCCACTTGTAGATCTACGATCATATGAGCAACCTGCCCAATCTGCATCCGTGTATCCAGTCAATATCAAGGGCTTATCTCTGACATAGAACAGCCCATACTCTATAGTGGACTTAACATATCTCATAATGCGTCTAACTGCATCCAAGTGCGGCTTTCTAGGCTTTTGCATAAACTGGCTTATGAGACCTACAACATAGCTCAAGTCAGGCCTAGTAATGGTCAAGTAAATCAAACTGCCAACCATCTGCCTGTACATAGTCACATCCTCTACTTCAGCCCCAGTATTCATGTCTAGCTTGACATTCTGATCAAGAGATGTATCCAGTGGTGAGAGCGGAATTTAGGTGACGGGAAGTGCTTAAAAATAGCTAAAAATTATGAATATCAAGGGAAAAATATTCACTGTCAAAGGCGGCGGCTCGATCTGGGACGATTTTAAGCGCCAAAGTGCTTTAAAGGCGCCCGAGCGACACTTGTTGATTTTTCATAATTTCTCAGACAGTCGTGTGGGTTGACACGAGCTACTGGCCAATGCGGGATGCTAAGCCAGACGCCCAGGATTTTTCAGAGCTCGATTCCGAGTCCGGACGGGGAAATAACCACAAAGTGGGCAAGATTTGAAAAGGTGGACCAAAGTTTGGCCAAAATGGGCATGACCCTTGGGATCCCAAATTAAAATGTAGCATGAAACTTTTGAGGAGGGAGATGGAAAAAAACGTGAGGAGGATGAAGGCGCCATCACGTCCGAAATTTGCGCTCCATGCTCTTGATGGTGATCTCCAGCCTCAATGCAACCCATGTCAATCATCATTGGCCCTCATTCCCTCCTGGATGCTGGTCATTTCGCCGCCCTTCGCCCGTCAAATGATGCTCTCTTTGAAGATCTCTGATTTCAGTCTTTCTCTCTCCTCCCTCTCTCTCTTCTAAAGGCAAGTTCATGTGGGGAGAAGAAGGAAGAAGAAAGAATGATGGAGGCTTCTCCGGCATGGATCGGATTGCTCCACGGGCTGGAAATGGTGATTGGTGATTGTGCTAGACATGAAGTGCTGCTGATTTCCAAATTTGCAGCCATGGACATGAAACCAGAAACACGCAAATAAGCGGTAATTTAAAATTTTCAAAGGAAATTTGAGATTCTATAGCTTTTGATTGATGAAATGTTGTTCATGTGGGCTAAAAATTGTTCATGTTGCTGTTTTCCATGAGTTCTTGCTGGTCATAATCAGAGAATCAGAAAAATATGCATCTTGTGGTTCAAAATAATACATTAAAACACGAAAAACATGAAAAATCAAGGGAAAATGATGGTTTTTTGGCATAAAAATGGGCAAGTAAATAGGAACATCAACTAAACTTTCATTTTTCTGCAAGAAGGAACTAAGGGCCACAGCCCCTAATCTGTTCTTAATTTTTAGTAATTAAATAATACAGGAAAATAAGGGAAAATACAAGAAAAGGGTGGAAAAATCCTAAAAAATAGGGAAAAAATACATTTTGGGTTCCGAAAAATAAGGATAAATAAGAGCAATGTTTGTGAATGTTTGTGGGGACTGAAGCATGAGGATTTGCCTCAGTTCAACCCCACCTTCTTGTGCTAGTGTGGTTTTTTCCGCTTGTTATACATAAAATGATGGCAAAATGCCCTATAAATCCATACAACGATGCAATATTTAAACGGGGAAGGGTAGAGGAGTTGAAATATGTCTAAATGCCGTGTGAGATGATGGGAAAGTTGCTGATTTCTATGCATAGCATTTAGGGCGGATGATAATTAAAATTAAGAGCTTAGTAGCACGAGGATCACCTCGGTGCTAAGCCCATGCAACGAAGCACGAACGGTAGTTGGAAACCATTAAAAGAATGTTTTTGCACTTGTGCACAATACTGTTTGCTAAATGTTTGAGCACTAGGCATCCACTAAATGCATAGAGCATGAAAAGAATGGAAAAAAAGTATCAGTGATCAGCTCCTGGACATGCATTGCAATTGGTTTATTAGAACATGACCTACGATGAGAGGCAGTGAGGTACCCATGCTGTAGGTAGACACGGGTCCCAAAGGGGAAATTAAGTAAGGACAATGGTACACTCCTGGACACGCTTATTTGGTACCTTGAGCGACTTTTGTGTGATGTGTCTATTTGTTGAGCGACGCACTGAGGGGCCAATCCCCAAGGTGTATGTGATTCGAGCCTTTTGGCTATGTGAAAGGGACTCCCTCTGAGGAGTAATATTGGGTTAGGATCAGTTGGACTACAACGTATTACAAACGCAATGTTTAGGAAGGCAGAGATTTTGATAGACGCTCCTGGCCGCGAGGCCGAGGGGTTGTCTTGTGCGTAGTGACGAGGCCCGGCTAGTGCATGAGCTAGTGCCGACCGTTTTTAGGTCCATCAGTGGTGCATCTGCCAGGAGCCACTTAAAAGTGGCGGTTCTCGAATCTTGGTTGTTTAGGGACCAACTAGTAGTTTATGCCAAAGGATACTGAGATTGATCCGTTATTTATTGATAAGCATCGTCTAGCAGAAATCCAAAAGCAAGAAAGAGACGAAAGAGCTAGGCGACGTGCTGAAATTTTTAGGAGATATTCCCCTAAGCGTAGCGGTGCTGAACCCTTACGAGGGAGTGGATCTAGTGGTCTTGGGGCCACAAGCAGTAAGTTAGGAGAAGGTGGAAGCTCTAGTGCTTCCCTTCCTTCTATAAGCCAGTCCACGTCAAGTACGGGAGGTGTAACCCCACCGTCTCCTATTCCTAGTGCAAATTCAATCCTTGTCATGGCGCAGCCTATTGCAATTCCAGCAGGAACGACGGATTTTCCGGCTCTAGGTTACCCACTACCCATTTTTAATGGGCTAGTTGAGGAAGATGCGGAACTCCACATTAGGGAGTTTCAAAAGCTGATGTTTAACTGTCGCATCCAAGAAGAAGGACATTTAATGATGTTCTTCAATATGACTCTCAAAGGAAGAGTTGCTATATGGTATCATGGTTTAGAAGCCGGAACCATATTGAACATTGATGCATTTTATGGAGCTTTTCGAAGGGAGTTTGCCCCTGAAAGGGGTGGGCAATATTGGTTGCATGTACTCAACGTGACCCGCTAGGAACCACACGAGGATATTCGTGCTTATGCGAAGAAGATAAAAGAGGTTTTCCGTAAGTTGGACACCTCTATTCCTATCCCCGCAGCTACCCAATTGCAATATTTCCTACATGGTTTGGACTTTAATATCCAATTGCAGTTGAGTGGTGTCCCCTTGGGGGATATAGATACTGCCATTACACGAGCACAAGAGGTGGAATCCCGACTACAAGCAGCCTATGCTTCTCGAGGCAATTCGAACATGGGTTTAGTATTGGGAAATAATGTGGCAATGGCCAATGGCAGTAATGGTCAAGGGATAGCGCTGGCTAACCCTAATGGGAGAGGAAATATGATGCAGAATGTCCCTTTATTACCAGCTCCCCCTAGCATGTCGATGCCTACGGGCAGTCAAATGGCTCCAAATGATGGAGGCCAGGCGGTTAATTCTAATACCATGCCTGTGGCTCAACAACCAGTGCTTAATCGAATTGTTAGGCGGATGGAACGACATGGTAATGACCAAGGCTATGAGTCGAGTTCTTCCAATGTTCTTGGCGAGGTTAAGGACATGATGAAGCATTATACCAATATGATTACGGAGCAGTATCGACAAATAGCCGTTGATGTCAATTTCCTAAAAAAACAACAAAATTTAATAGGAAGTAGATACCTAGAGGAGGGTGCACCTTCGAGGTTTAGTTGCAAATGGTGTGGTGGGTAGCACTATCCAAGAAATTGCCCAAATGTTAAGTGCGACATTTGTGGAAAATCTGGCCATTTAGCAGCTACTTGCTGGAGTAAGATCAGTTCCCTCCAACACGGTAGTTGGCAACCAGGGCCTGTTAATCATCGTGCCCAAGGAAATGATTCCCAGCGAGAGGACGGGCCTAAACAAATACTTCAACGACCAAAGACTATAGTGGAGGAGCTACCAAGTGGTAGTGGGGTTAGTTTGATTGAGGCTGTACGCATTAACGATGCTGAAACCTCTAATCTGCGAGCTGTTCTTACAAGAGGTCAAAAGGGTAGAGAAGCCGACAAGGATAAGCCTGTCGACGGAAACCCTAAACAAGGTGACAAAGGAACGCAAGTTTTGGACCCTTCCATGGAAGGGGGACCTTTGAAGCCCGTAGAAAGTAAAGCCGATAAGGAACCACCAAAGAAGAAGGTGAAAGTTAAGAAAGAGGCAATAAAGCCGGTTCAGCGACCTAAAGAGCAGATGGTTTGGCGTGAAAAGCGAGCTCTATCGAACTATCATGAATTCGATTTGGCGAGCTCTCTTTGCGAAGTCAAGCCGAATGTGAATTTTTTACAGCTTATTAAGCTTTCCCTAGGAGTACGTAAGGAATTTAGAAAGATTTTACGTACCGGGTATATCGTAGAACCTTGGGTATTGCGCGAGTTGGTAATGACTGGTTCGAGCATGCTGAGAAGCATTGCCCAAGGGTTGCAGCCTATGTCAATGGGATATTAGCAGATTATGCCATTGTCGACACGGGATCATCGGTTAACATTATGAGTTCTGAACTGATGGAAAAGTTGGGTCTTGCGATTCAGAAAGATACCTCCACAATTCTCAGAATGGTAGATGATAGTTTGAGATAGCCAGAAGGCTGCATTACTAAGGTCCATGTCACTGTTGCAAATGTAGAATGCCTATTGGACTTTAGGGTGATTCGTTTTGCAGGCCGTCCAAGTTACCAAGTATTACTCAGACGACCTTGGATCTTGCAAGCAGATTGCCAAGTAGATATACCTGCCGGTCGACTGATATTCGGCAGAGGTGCCCAGTGTGTGGTGGTTGATGCTTATCTTGAGTCCCCGCAGAGTGAGAGAGCTCCTCTATCTTCTACAGAATTGGAGACATTAGAAGATTTATCTGCCAGTGAGACATCATAGAGTGATGAGTCCAAAGAGGGATCCACCACAGAGGACATCTATCAAATCACTTTGAACGAGCCGATAGAGGGCCAAGATCGTATAAGAGATGCAGATGTTATCGAGCTAGACCTTGGTACGCCTGATGATTCGCGGCCAATCAAATTAGGCTCTATGCTCAGTTCAATAGAAAGGGAGGACTATGTGGCCTTGATCCAGGAATTCCGTGATATCTTTGCCTGGAGTTATGATGAGTTGAGAGGCATCCCTCCTAGTCTTGCTGTGCATACAATTCCGTTGAAAGAGGGCAGTCGTCCTGTACGGCAGAAAGTAAGGCGTATGCCTTTCGAACTAAGGGACGGGTTGTTTGAAGAGTTACAGAAGCTTCGAAAAGCAGGTTTGATTTTTCTTGTGCAACACACGGAATGGTGTTCGCCGGTTGTGATAAGAAAGAAGAAGAATAATCAAATCTGATTATGTGTAGACTTTAGGGAACTGAATAAGCAGATGGTTAAGGACTACTACCCGTTGCCATTTATTGACCAGATTTTGGATCAATTAGCGGGTAGGGAGATATATTCGTTCATGGATTGCTTTGCAGGATATAACCAGATGGCAATTGCAGAAGAGGACAAGTTGAAAACAATTTTCATCACTATATTTGGTACTTTTGCGTACCATGTGATGGCCTTTGGTTTATGCAATGCATCTGGTTCGTGGCAACGAACAGCAGATAAGACATTCGGTGACATATCCCCTGAAGAGTTGAAGGTGTTTATTGATGACTTAGGGGCTGCCACCGTGAGAGAAAGGCAGTTGATCATTCTAAGAAAATGCTTTGAGCGCTGTAGACAATTTTGCATCGCCCTAAACCCACGGAAGTGTGTTTTTGGAGTACCTTATGGGCTATTACTGGGTCATGTGGTCAGTTTGGTGGGAATTGCGACAGACCCCGAGAAGGTCAAAGTTATAGTTGCCATGGGTCCACCACGCACTTCGAAGGAAGTTCATAGCTTTCTGTCTTCGGTTGGTTACTACCGTAGATTCATCAATGCCTTAGCAGAAAGAACGTTGCCGCTTACAAATTTATTGTCCTTTAGCTGTTCGTTTGTATGGGGTGACCCTTGTAAGGTAGCATTCGAGGATGTGAAACAAGAGCTAGCAAGAGCGCCCGTTTTAAAAGCACCTAAAAGAGGTGAGGTGTTCTATATATTTTTGGCAGCCACCATGTATAGTATCAGCTGCTGTTTAGCCCAAATTTGGGAAGAGAAGTGGTACCACCCGATTGCTTTTGCTAGCCGGAAGCTGGGGATATCCGAAATCAACTATACTTACATGGAGAAATTGTGTCTAGTGATGGTCTTTGGGACCAAGAAATTCAGGCATTACATTCTCTATGAGAAAGTCGTGCTTTATACGAAGGCGGAGGGACTTCGATTATTGATGAATAAGCTACAGCTGCCTGATCGTCTAGCAAAGTGGTTGATCACTTTGCAGGAATTTGATTATGAAATCAGGAGTAAGCCACCAAGGTTGCAAGGCATCGTGGAATGTCTTGTGGACTTTGGGGAACCGAAAGAATCTGTGGCTGAAGGTAGTGACATGGAGTTGTTATTTAAAATAGATACGGCATCTATTCCCTCCTGGTATGCTGCAATAACACATTATTTATCAACAGGAGAGGCGGGATCCGAATTATCTAAGGCTGAGAAAAGGAAAATTAAGCAACAAGCGTTAAAGTTTGCTTTGATCGCAGGTACATTATATCGGCAAGGGGTTGATGATATCTATCACCGGTGTGTGATGCCTGACGAGGTGCCATTCATTTTGGAAGAGTGCCATGATTCTGCTTGCGGTGGCCATTTTGCTGGACGGCTTACAACACAAAAGGCTTTAAGAGCAGGTTATTGGTGGCCTGCCATCTTCCAGGATGCGTTTGCGTATGTTAAGCGATGCGATATTTGCCAACGACATGATAGTCGAGAGAATAGGAAACGACCACTCACCCCTATTATGGCGATACTTCCATTTGAGAAGTGGGGAATAGACTTTGTGGGTCCTATTACTCCGTCGTCGACTACGCAAAAGAGGTACATCATTGTAGCAACCGACTACTTCACGAAGTGGTCAGAAGCACGTGCAACAAGGAAGGATGATGCTAAAGAAACTGCTAGTTTCCTTTTAGAGTAGATAATATGCCGGTTTGGTCCGCCGAAAGAATTAGTGTCGGACCGCGGAACCCATTTCCTGAATAAGGTGATTAAATGTTTGATAGAGATGTGGCAAATTAAGCATAACAAGACAACCCCATATAATCTGCAAGCCAATGGGCAAGTTGAAAGCACCAACAAGCAGCTTGTGGGCATCCTGTCCAAAATTATGTCGGAAAAGAAACGAGATTGGGATAAAAAGTTATACGTGGCAGTGTGGGCCTACAATACGACTTTCAAACGAGCCACTGGCCATACCCCGTTCAAGTTAGTATATGGGGAGGAGTGTGTCTTGCCTTTAGAAATTGAGCTGCCGACTATTCGGTTTGCCATCAATCATTCTTTGAGTGATGAAGACGCACTTTTTGAGCGCTTGACGACACTGGCACATTTAGATGAGCTTAAGTTGCAGAGCTTATTGCACCAAGAAGTGGCGAAGCGCCGAATGAAGCAGCTACACGACCTCAAAGCCAAGAAATACACCTTCAAGAAAGGACAGCTTGTTCTGTATTATGACGCACGATGTGAATTATTTCCAGGCAAGTTAGAGCCTAAATGGGATGGGCCCTATAGGATTGTTAGAATAGGAAAGAATAAATCCACAGTCTTGTTAGCTGACCTTGAGGGGATAGAATTTAAAAGTAAGGTTAATCTTAATAAGATTAAACCTTATTATTTCTGATTGCACTAATGCTATGACTGCCTTGTAGGTCTAGGCGAGATCGATCAAACATCTGCAAGGAAATCGTGATAGAGGTTGATGGGTCGTCAGATCCCTTATTTAGAACACCCATATTTAGAACAGAGGTCTCATCAGGGAAAGCTCATTTGGTGGAGCAAAGGATATAAGGTGACTGAGCAAGAAGGCGGGACATTTATTTGGGAGATCAAGGTCTTCTGCCATCACTGCCTGCAAATTTTGACGAGCATCCTTGTTGAATTCAATGACGATGGAGGGATGGAACCTACAGTCCACCCGTTGAATATGCTGAATTTCGATTACCATAATTACGAGTAGAGTTCCGGATGGCGGGATATGTAAACCCTTTATGGACGCACACCTTGTACTTTGATGGGGTGTCCAGGGGTCCATGCAAAAAAGAAAGTGTAGGAGTTGTTATCCGAGACCCCCGACGACGCATTGTCATGAAGCTAGCTGCTTATCTCGGGGCGAATTTTACCAATAATATGGCAGAATACAAAGCCCTGATTATGGGTTTGAATATTGCGAAGAAGGGTGGTATCTGCGAGTTGTTGGTGAAAGGGGACTCTCAGTTGGTTTTAAATCAACTCAATGGGATATACATGGTACGAAACCCCATCCTTTGTATGTACCATCATACTGCCATAGCCCTGCTAGACGAATTCGATAGAGTGTCTTTTCAGCTGATTCCACGGAATTGGAATCAGTTTGCCGATTCATTGGCTAATTTTGTGTATGAAGAGGGCCTCTTCTTTAATTGTGGCCCTTGTCCCGATATATCTATTGATAGTGAGACAGGACCCGGTCGTTTGTGGGGTATGCTTTCTGAACATGCCCTCTTTGGCAGACGATGGTTGATTTGGGTGATGCAGAGGGTAAGCGAGACTCATCTGCCTTTATTATCTTGGACCCACAGACTGATTCGACGACATGTGATGCGAACACCTCTTGCGATCTACGCAGGAGGGATAAGTCATAATTTAATGCACCTAGTTTAGGGCTATGAGCCTTTGTTCCCCTGGGAATAGTATGCTTTGATGTCTATCATGGTTGTTTCCAGGAGGATGTTATGCGTAGTATTGTTTGATTTCATTAGGCCAAGAGGGCCGATTCATTTTTGTAGCAAAGTCAAGTTTCGTTTCATTAGGCCAAGAGGGCATTTCCCTGTCTAGTGCGGGTGCGTTTAATTGGGTTTTTGTTTTAAGTGTTGTGCTGGACAGATTTCGTGGTTAGTGAACTTTGGTTGAGCCTGGAGGAGCCTTTGCTGCGATGGAAGCTTCTTGTGGCCGATCCAGGTGATACCTCTCCTTTACGAGTACCTTTCTTTCCTGTTATATGTGTATTTGTACTTGTCGAGGGGATACATTTTGGTTGGGGACCGGCAGCTAAGGCATGAAGTCCCAGGTTTAGGTTAAGTATGTTTGAGGGAGGTCGGAGTAGTAATTGCCTCCTGTAAAGACATTGTCAGACATTGAAAGACTTGTTTTAGAAGGAAGTCTTAGTGGCCTTGTTTTGCTAGCCTGCTAGGCAGCCGTTCTAGGAGTTCTTGTTAGTAGTGAGGCAGTTAGAGAAGCCTGCCAGAAGCTAATAATGATGATGCCAAGAAACCCTAGACATCCTAAAAGATGAATATAAATACGCAGATGTGTAAAAAGGGGTTCTAACCCCTATCAAAGAAAAGAAAAGAAAAGAAAATATATAAGCAGTTGATCATTGCCTTGAGAAGGCCTGGTAGGTTCCTGGGGACGAATCAGACCTGGGCCGATACCTTGTCTTCCTAGGGGTGGCTTCTTGCCAAATATAATGACAAAACAAGGAAGGTTGGAGCGAAAATAAAAGTGAGCGTTAGAAAAGGATTAAGTGTCACCTTGCGAGGGCTTGGTAGGTTCTTGGGTGCCGAGACAGGTCCTGAGGCCGATGCCCTGTTCTCCTTGGGTCACTACGCTCAACTCCCTCCTTTTTACATGCCCAAGTATATTGATTAAATAAAAATCCTCACAGAAGAACTATACTGAAAGAAAATACTCTTTGATCAGGCTATAGGAGTCCTCGCCTTGTAGGAGCTTCTAGTTGTGTTGTCTTTAGTTGGTAAGTAGTGCAGACTACCACTTAGGGCAACCTCTTTCATAGGTTTTTTTAGTTTGGCTGTGTTGGAGCAGCTGGTTAGTGACTCACTTCGGATCTTCTATTAGATGATGCTAGGCCTACTCCTTGTGGATGTCATGCCTTGGTTCTGTCCAGGGGTTGGGGGAGCATTGTGCTGAGTTTTATTATATAATTGTTTTGTATCAGTTTGATGCTTCCTTGGTTGTTTATGTGCAGATATGTTCGTGGATTCGACGGGCTAAGTCGCCCTATCCCGTGGTCACCAATGAGAGCGGAATTTAGGTGATGAGAAGTGCTTAAAAATAGCTAAAAATTATGAATATCAAGGGAAAAATATTCACTGTCAAAGGCGGCGGCTCGATCTGGGACGATTTTAAGTGCCAAAGTGCTTTAAAGGCACCCGAGCGACACTTGTTGATTTTTCATAATTTTTCAGACAGTCGTGCGGGTTGACACGAGCTACTGGCCAATGCGGGATGCTAAGCCAGACGCCCAGGATTTTTCAGAGCTCGATTCCGAGTCCGGACGAGGAAATAGCCACAAAGTGGGCAAGATTTGAAAAGGTGGACCAATGTTTGGCCAAAATGGGCAGGACCCTTGGGAGCCCAAATTAAAATGTAGCATGAAACTTTTGAGGAGAGAGATGGAAAAAAATGTGAGGAGGATGAAGGCGCCATCATGTCCGAAATTTGCGCTCCATGCTCTTGATGGTGATCTCCAGCCTCAATGCAACCCATGTCAATCATCATTGGCCCTCATTCCCTCCTGGATGCTGGTCATTTCGCCGCCCTTCACCCGTAAAATGATGCTCTCTTTGAAGATCTCTGATTTCAGTCTTTCTCTCTCCTCCCTCTCTCTCTTCTAAAGGCAAGTTCATGTGGGGAGAAGAAGGAAGAAGAAAGAATGATGGAGGCTTGTCCGGCATGGATCGGATTACTCCACGGGCTGGAAATGGTGATTGGTGATTTTGTTGGACATGAAGTGCTGCTGATTTTCAAATTTGCAGCCATGGACATGAAACCCGAAACACGCAAATAAGCGGTAATTTAAAATTTTCAAAGAAAATTTGAGATTCTATAGCTTTTGATTGATAAAATGTTATTCATGTGGGCTAAAAATTGTTCATGTTGCTGTTTTCCATGAGTTCTTGCTGGTCATAATCAGAGAATCAGAAAAATATGCATCTTGTGGTTCAAAATAATACATTAAAACACGAAAAACATGAAAAATCAAGGGAAAATGATGGTTTTTTGGCATAAAAATGGGCAAGTAAATAGGAACATCAACTAAACTTTCATTTTTCTGCAAGAAGGAACTAAGGGCCACAACCCCTAATCTATTCTTAATTTTTAGTAATTAAATAATGCAAGAAAATAAGGGAAAATACAAGAAAATGATGGAAAAACCCTAAAAAATAGGGGAAAAATACATTTTGGGTTCCGAAAAATAAGGATAAATAAGAGCAATGTTTGTGAATGTTTGTGGGGACTGAAGCATGAGGATTTGCCTCAGTTCAACCCCACCTTCTTGTGCTAGTGTGGTTTTTCCCGCTTGTTATACATAAAATGATGGCAAAATGCCCTATAAATCCATAAAACGATGCAATATTTAAACGGGGAAGGGTAGAGGAGTTGAAATATGTCTAAATGCCGTGTAAGATGATGGAAAAGTTACTGATTTCTATGCATAGCATTTAGGGCGGATGATAATTAAAATTAAGAGCTTAGTAGCACGAGGATCACCTCGGTGCTAAGCCCATGCAACGAAGCACGAACGGTAGTTGGAAACCATTAAAAGAATGTTTTTGCACTTGTGCACAATACTGTTTGCTAAATGTTTGAGCACTAGGCATCCACTAAATGCATAGAGCATGAAAAGAATGGAAAAAAAGTATCAGTGATCAGCTCCTGGACATGCATTGCAATTGGTTTATTAGAACATGACCTACGATGAGAGGCAGTGAGGTACCCATGCTGTAGGTAGACACGGGTCCCAAAGGGAAAATCAAGTAAGGACAATGGTACACTCCTGGACACGCTTATTTGGTACCTTGAGCGACTTTTGTGCGATGTGTCTATTTGTTGAGTGATGCACTGAGGGGCCAATCCCCAAGGTGTAGGAGAGTCGCAGAGGGTTGACGGCATTCAGCCGTAGGAGGAACCCCATGTGTATGTGATTCGAGCCTTTTGGCTATGTGAAAGGGACTCCCTCTGAGGAGTAATATTGGGTTAGGATCAGTTGGACTACAACGTATTACAAACGCAATGTTTAGGAAGGCAGAGATTTTGATAGACGCTCCTGGCCGCGAGGCGGAGGGGTTGTCTTGTGCGTAGTGACGAGGCCCGGCTAGTGCATGAGCCAGTGCCGGCCCGTTTTTAGGTCCATCAAGTGGTTTGCATTCAGCCATGCCATACTTCTTCAGCATCTCTATGGCATAGTGCTTCTGCATCAGCCATAACCCATTGTCAGCTAGAATTACCTCAATGCCTAAGAAATACTTCAGTTCTCCCAGGTATTTCATGTCAAATTCAGATTTCAGCATCTTCATTACATGTTGTATGCCCAAGTCATCATCACCAGTGATTATCAAATCATCAACGTATATGACCAGCACTACTAAACCACTGTCAGTCTTCTTTTAAAATAGGCTATGGTCAGCCTTGCCAATAGCAAAACCCAATCTCTGCAAGTAGTTACTGATCCTAGCATGCCAAGCTCTCGGAGCCTGTTTCAGCCTGTACAATGCCTTTTTCAGCCTGCATACATAATGCTGAAAATCAGCGTGAACATATCCTTCTGGCTGAACCATATAGACATCCTCTGCTAGGTCACCGTTAAGAAATGCATTCTTAACATCCATCTGCTACAATTTCCAGCCTTTAGCAGTAGCCAAGGCAATCACAGTGTGTATAGTTGCCATCTTGGCAACAAGGCTGAATGTTTCCTCATAATCAAGTCCATACTGTTGGGCATACCCCTTTGCAACCAGCCTGGCTTTGTATCTCTCCACACTGCCATCTGACTTGCATTTGATTTTGTAGACCCATTTGCAGCCAATGGTCTTTTTTCCTTTAGGCAGTGGTACTAAATCCCATGTTTTATTTTCAACCAAGGCATTCATTTCTTCATCCATGGCTACACACCAATTCTCATCTTTCACTGCTTCAGCATATGTACTTGGTTCTTTGACCTCCATCACTTTTGTCATGTACGCATAATGCTTTACAGAGTAGCCACTGTACGTCAACCTGTCAACAGGGTATCTGACCCTCTGCGAGCGTCTAAGCTATGGTACACTACTCGATTCCCCTCTCTCATGAGGCGGAATATACCCGCTCTGCTTTGTGCCAGGCGTATAAACAGTCGGAATACCAAGTTCGCTGTCTAAAGTATCACCAGACTCATAGCCAGAAGTCATTTTGCCAGGTGTCATCATACCAGATGCATCCTCAATAACTTTCTCTTTTCCTTTGCTGTCCAAGACATCATGTCTCCCCCTCACTGATGTACCGGTGTCAGTGGACGGCGAGCTCCTCAATCTCCCTGTCCATGGGGATACTGTCTGACTACAAGGTCTTGTCATAACAGTACTCTGCTGTAAATCAATTGTAGAGGCATGAGTGGAAGGAGTATCCGCTGGCATTGCAACTGGTGATACATACCAAGAATCCATCTCATCAAAGATAACATCCCTGCTTACCAAAGTCTCCCTGGTAGAGGGATCATAACATTTGTATGCCTTCTTCTCCTGTGAATATCCAATGAAAACACACTTATGTGTTTTGGGATCCAACTTCTTCCTTTTCTCATCTGGAATATGCACATAAGCAAGACAGCCAAAGACTTTCATGTGACTTACATCCGGCTTATAGCCATACAGCTTCTCAAACGGTGTCATCTCATGAATACATGTGGGAGTCCTGTTCAAAATGTATACTGCTATCATAACAGCCTCTGCCCAATAGTAAAGTGGCATATGCTTTTCATTCATCATAGCCCTAGCAGCTTCCATCAGAATTCTATTCTTCCTTTCAGCTACTCCATTTTACTGCGGAGTGTAGCTGCCTACGAATGCCATTTTCAGCCAAGAAATCATCAAATTCATTTGATACATACTCCCCACCACTATCAGATCTCAAGCAAGAGATGTAGCATTCAAACTCCTTCTCAACTTGTGCTTTATATTGCTGACAAACAGCAAAGACTTCATCTTTTGTTTTCAATATGTAAAGCTAGGTATATCGACTGTAGTCGTCAATGAAGGATACATAATATCTGGAACCTCCCATAGATACATTATGAGCTGGCCCCCAAACATCAGAATGCACTAACTGCAATGGACGTGTACTCTGTCATACATGCTTGACAAATGGCAATCGTGACTGCTTACCGAACTGGCAAGCCTCGCATACATGACCAATATCTGAATATTGGAACTTCGGTAACCCTATAACCAGCTGTTTCTTTTGCATAATTTGCAGCCTTTGCAAATTGACATGTCCCACTCTCTTGTGCCATATTTCCAAATCCCTAACAGTGCTAGAACCATGGGCAAACATAGCTGAATTCAGCTCTGGCAAAGAAGCATCAAGAGTAAACATTTTGCCATTCCTGTGACCACGAGCTATCAACTTGCAGCCATTTCCAAATTCTTCAATAAAGCAGCCATGCTTATTGAATCTAACCTGCAAGTTCTGCTCCGTCATCAATAGATAACAAATTCTTCGTAATTGAAGGGATATGCAATACATCATGCAAATTTTTCTTTCTGCCATTATGGACCATAAGAGGCACTTTGCCTTTATGCTCAATGCTATGCTGCGTGTCATCACCTGTGCATACATAGCCATGCTTTTCAGCCACCATATCCGTGAACCAATTACCGTGAGGGGTCATGTGATTCGACTCTCCTGAATCAATGTACCACACTGCATCATCAGATGATTTTTCAGCAGCCTTTTCTTTGACATACTGCATAGCAAACAGTCTATCACCAGAGTCATCTGCCTGACTGGACGTAGCATAATGTCCATGCTGCTTGCCCTTCTGATTTCCTTGCTTCTTCCAGCAGTCCTTTGCAATATGCCCATACTTTCCGCAGTAGTGACAATCCTTATCTTTATTTGGATTGTCTGACTGACGCTGCTGCTGCCATGAGCCTCTGCCACGGGAGTTAGATCTCCCCCTACCTGGAAAGTTTCCACTACCTCTTGCATTTGATGACTGCTGATTGCTATTACTGTAGGATGTATTCTGCTGGCCTCCTCTGCCAGATCCATAGCCTCTACCACGACCACGCTAATTCGAGTAAAAAACTACATCCTTATTCTTTGATCTGCTTGACCCTGTAGCTAAGCCAAGCTTCACCTCTTCATGAATCAATAATGCAACCAGCTCATTAAAGTCAGGCATCTTAGCCTGCACAGATACTAAAGTGTCAAAAGACTTGTACTCCAGACCCAAGCCATTTAAGGTCACTGCAACCATATCCTCATCTTCTACCTGTGAGCCAACAGATGCCAGCTGATCTGCTATGGTCTTAACCTTTGTGACATAATCTTGTATGGATCTGTTATTCCTCTCCATGTTATTGAATTTCTGCTTCAGTTGTATCTTCCTTGCACTTGTAGTTATGCCATAGTATTTGACCAATATATTCCATGCATTTGCTGGGGATTTACAGTTTATGATTTGCATCATCATAGCATCCGAGATACATAATGACAACCAATGTAAAACCCTGCGAGCTCTTTCCATCCAAGCTCGATGCGCTCGTCTTTGATCAGCTGTAGGAGTCCTATCTGGAACTTCAGGTTCAGCCTCAACACCTGTCACTAAGTCCCAATATCCTTTGCCTATCAGAAAGTTCTCCATGCGGAACTTCCATATTGCATAATTGTTGCTATCAAGCTTTTCTCCCACAATCTGGGTTACATTATCAGTTCTATCAGCGTTTGCCATGTTGTAGACCTTGCCTGACTACCTGCAAACCAAGATCTTCTTAATAGTTCAACTTCATCCCGGAACTGTTTATGACAGTTTTCTGCAATTAATTGTAGTAAAAAAACCAGGGTATTTCAGCCCACTAACAGTCCAAAACAGCTCACAACCAAGTGGCTTAGCTTGTGAGTAAAACAATTAGTGCAAATACTATGCATTCACTTTGGTTTGAACTCCTGCAACCTCACTGCCAGGGTACATATATGCAGTCTGAAAACTGTAATTCTGTGAGTGACCAGCAGTGATTTCAAGCCCAAAACTGAGTAGTATACATGTTATACATGTCCCAAACTTCCATAGATTGCTGCTAGTACATGTGTCAAGCCATGCATAGGCATAGAACCTCAAAACAGTATATAACCAGCATATATGAATATCGTAAATAAATTCCCAGATTTCAAATAGCCAATGCACTAGCAACAGGGATTAATTTCAGTCCCAAAAACCCATAAACCATTTGCATCACTTCCGTTTCCAATGCTCAAGCATTCAACAGTCATAGACCAAGTCTTCAAGTACATGTGGAACAAACCAAGCCAACTAGTTCTTTAGAAATAACCAATTAGTGCTTTATGTCTGCAAAATTTTCTCAGTTTTTAGCCTATCACAGGTTCTCAGATCAGGCCATTCCAAGCTCCAAGTTTATGTCAAAATACCCAAGAAATATGACATGTCTTCTACCAAGTATCAAGTGCTACATTCAAGTTCAATGTACATGCCAAAGAGCATCCAAAAATGCAGACTTTCCAAGTGTATAATGCCACTGTAAGTTCAATGACAGTTTAGCCCTGTGTATTCAAATCTGTACACCTCTATTACAGCTCCCACATGAGCTCCCACAAAAGCAATAGTAAGGTATACCCTTCAAGAACCTTCCTTGGTATGCATCCAAGCTCTATGCCACCTGACAAGTGCTATACTTCTTGAATCTCAGGCAATGAGAGCAGCCTGTTCATAGGCATAGTCCACATAGACTGTTCAGAGTATATTCAGATTAGATTTGCCCACTTGTTGATGCTCAATGGAGCTTTGGTGAGTCTCCAGACAAGCTACACTCTTGGTGATGCTCAATGGAGCCTTGGTGAGCAGTCCATGTGTTGAATCTCAGCCATGGAGTTTAGCCTGAAAACAGGCGCAAACACGCTGGCTGGGCAGATCTGTGTTGCTGCACATCTTGCTTATTACTATAATAATAATGCACTCATTGGTGCTCAATTAGTCCTTGGAAGGTTCCTCAGCAAGCCACAGCTCCTGCTTCAAGCAATGAGACTCCAATGCTTCACAGTACATACCTCTGTGTGACCATTGATGGAAATGACAGTCAGTCCTCTTCTTTTTCCAGCCCTTCAAGTCAGTCTTCAAGTCTTCTTCTTCAGTGCATTCCACCAGTGAGCCCATTCATGGCTCTGATACCATGTTAGATTTCATGGAAGCAGGAAGGAGAGCAACACGGAGTGAAGCAACATGCTTCCTCTCTCTATTCTTCTTATTATTCATTTAGCACACACATAGTGCATATACAACCTAAGGTCATAAAGACCATTCACACTAGAAGTAACACCGACTTATTTAATACACCTAACTGATCTAGCCAGACTAGCTGTGTCCAGCTCATGTCGGTCAAACACACATGTACGAGCTTGATATTCTAACAATCACCAATGTAATGTAATTTGTAATATTCTCTTGAAGTAATGAGAATTGATATTTGTTGGATTTGCATGCAATGTAGTTTATCATACGCATCGTTTATTATTGTTTTTTACTTGAATATTACGTTTATTTATCATATTTATATGTGACATAATTTGTACCCTAAATTTAATACGTAGTGCTTTATCGAGTTCGTGCACAACATGTATTCGTTTTTGAACGCATGTAACGATAGCTTAAAGACAAATAAAATAAATAACAAGTGAATAAACAAAAATAAGATATGCCAAAAAATTTGTATTCATATTCATAACAATTTATATGGGATCCATTACAACCAGGGTTTTACAAAATCTCTTTGGAAGCTACATTTTGTATATGTATTGGTAGTACACCCTTATTGTTGTTGATCTCCGCGAGGACTATCCTTCCATCACTGGAAGACCCTCACTATCCGCAAATCCCTATTGGTGACAGTGACTCTCCTTGCATGTACTGGTGCATAGAATGAGTCTTCGAGCAAGTCAATGACGTAAGCTTTGGAAGCTTCCTGTAGTGCAAGGAGGGCTTGGGCATTCCAGGGATCGGGTTGTTGCAAGTGTGTTCCATCTGGGAAGTGCCTCCTGTTGTTCTTAATGAGTATGCCATCTATAATCTCACACACTATCTTCTAGAATGGAGCCTTTGGTATTAGGAGGTGCGTGGTCTTCTAGTAATGGTGAATCTCATGGAGAACCACTGTGCCTGGCTTCCGTTGACGCTAGCAATGTTGGCATAGTGGTGGTGGTGGTGGAGTTGGGGGAGGTGGCCTCTACATAGGATTTCTAGGGGGTGTCTTTGGGCCACTTGCTTGGTGCATGCATGTCTTCTAAGAGAGAAAACCCAAAACTCAAAAGTGAAATGTGTAAAATGAGGTGAAACTTTAAACTTATAGCAAAACTTTCAAAAAACCCTTAAACTTGAATTAATGTATCTAGACTTTGGAAAAATATGACCAGTGATCCGATTGATGTGAAATTTTACACGTCGACTCCTCTAGGATACATCAACTACCCAAAATTTTTTTTGGCCTCATCAAAAGTCTCAGGGACACCTGTTCGGAGGCTGGTGTCTAGGGCCCTGAATCCCTAGATTTAGGGCCTCAGACACGTGAGCCTCCGAACATGTGTCCCAGAGCCTTCTGATGGGGCCATATTTTTAATATCCATGAGCTTTTATGATGCTCGACATGTGGGTGAAGTTTCACCAGATTTTGATTTATAAAATTTGCGGTTCAATCATTTTTTGAAAATGCATTAACTGGATTATACTTCACTGAAAACAGAAAAACTCACCAATGCATCGAGTGTGCGCAACTGCATATTAAATGTGTTGTCAACCAAACTATGTGAAGTATTGGAAACTTAAAAATTCTCAAAAAATAATTCATGGGTCAAATTGAATATTGCATATTGGATATAGTGTTGCCAAATCGCTAAATATAGTAAAGATATAGTGCATTGGCCCATGTACAAGTGATCACTGATGTGTGTATGATTGCACATTGAATTTATCCTTAACAAAACTACTTTCAAAATTAAAAACTTGGAAATATGCACAATGCAAATCATGGAAAAATAGAATATTAAATATGAGATTTGACATTACAAAACCATGAAATACACGGTAGATAGTGCATTGCACCAAGTACAACTAGAGCTAGGCAAAATTTAGCTCCATTTTGTAGATCACTGCTATCAAATACTTTAAGGTATACTGGAAGGATAAACCAAAACTAAGATCCTTACAATCTACAACCAAACTTGAGCTAAAAACATAGATCCAATTACAAGGTAGCTTCTCAAAGCATATTGTTGACATTAAGATTAAATGCATCCTTGTTGTTGCGGATCCTACGAACAAGAACCATATCTATGGGCTTAATAGTGATACGTCGGGCGTGAATGGCTAAAACTTGAGAATCACCCATTAGATCAATCAAGTAAATTTCAGCTACTTCTTGGAGGGCAAGCAAGACTTGGCTTGACCATCACCCCACATTCCTTGCCTGGTTCCTTGAAAAGAACTTGTGATGATGCCCTAATTGTAGATCTTGCAGTATTTCTCACACCAACCTAGAGAATGGTGCCTTAGGAATAATCAAGTTGACACTATTCTGGAATTTTCTTATCTCATGTAGCATAGCTATGCCTGGTCTCCATCTTCTCATCTTATGTGTTGGAGCACATATATTACCAGCTGAAGTAGTAGTGGGAGAGGTGGAACAACTGGAGCATGTGGACCACCATTTCTTGACAGTGGCAAACCATCATTATTGACCACACTAGGGCCACCATTGTTGGACACAGTAGCACCACCATTATTAGCTACAATAGGGCCAGCGTTGTTGGCCACCAAGGGATCTTTGTCACTCATAGTATGCTCATTAGATTTGGAAGAGTATTGAGCTCTTGTAGGCGCCTTCTTGATAGGAAGCTTGGAGCATGCCATGGTTGTGATAATGAATGATAGAAAGGTGGAGGGTAGAGTGAAGTGTAATGGGAAAAAATGAAAGGAGAGACTTGACTTAAGTATGAAACTTTTAAACTTACTATGGTGTAAATGAACTTTAAAATTAAAAAACATAGTTTAGTGACAAACCTTCTGTAACGTCCCGCGGCCAACCCGCGACCTATTGGACTTCCCCCCCAATTTTTAAAATAAATATTAGAAAAAAAATTTATCCCCCCTGTTGTCGTCAATGATAGGTAGCAAGGGGGGAAAGAAAAGGAGAAGGACGGCATGAAGATGATTGTGAAGGGGGAAGGAAGTCGTCGCGAAGGAGAGGGGAAGTCCATGTGGACGGCAGGGAGATGAGGGTGATGATGAAGCCGAGCTGGATGATGATGGCCAAGTTGGAGTCCCCCATCACCATGCAAAATGGGTGATGGTCATCGCCACCACCACACCACCTTCTCTCCGTATTTCCCCCCCACTATCAGTGTTTCCCCCTAATAATACCCCCCTTCCCACTAAAAAAAAACCCCCATCACAATGAAGGTAGGGCCACATTACCTCTCATCCTCCCCTTGCCATTGTGAGAAGAGAGATAGACCACCTCCTGCCCCCCAATTGTTGTCGGCCTGAGAGTAGGGAGAGAGAGAGAGGGAGAGGATGAGAGAGAGAGAGAGAGGGGGAGAGAGAGAGAGAGAGAGAGAGAGAGAGAGAGAGAGAGAGAAAGAAAGTTATATTAACGTCTTCTAAAGACCAAAACTGGCCTATGAGACAAACTTTGATACAATTGATGAGGTCCAGCTATCCAAAATAAAAGTGCTGAATGAAAAGCTAAAAACTGGAAACTGAAAATACGGTGTTGTGAGTGTGATAAGTGTCGTGTATGTGTATGTGCGTATGTAGCTCTGGTACTCCAGATAATGGCTACAAAAGGGGAACAAATGTCGGCTGTGATAGGGGAACAACTGTCGACTGTGATAAAGTGGTGCGATGTGTATATGTAACAGATGCAGGGAGATATACTATCCTGGGATGTAGTAGAGAGGAGAAGAAGGAAAGAAGAAGAAGAAGAAGAAAAGAAGAGAGGGAGAGAGGGAGGAGAAGAAGAGAAGAAGAGGAAGAAGAGGAAGAAGAGAAGAAGAGAGGGAGAGAGAGGGGAGAAGAAGAAGAAGAAGAAGAAGAAGAAGAAGAAGAAGAAGAAGAAGAAGAAGAAGAAGAAGGAGCCTTTCCCCTCCGTAGAAGGTGTCCACACACATACCTACTCTCCCATTCGCCACAAATAGACACTTCATTTCCGCATGATTGTCCCTCGACCCCAAGCTCATCTCGCTCCCCAATTGGCCCTTGCTAATTGAATACAAGACATGGAAGTCTTGTGCAAAGCACGTCTAAAAGAGAAGAGATCGGGGATGGCACCCAAGCGGAAGTTATCACACCTAGATGGAAATCCCACAACAAAAGCCTTGAGCGAGGACATCACCGCACAACAAAAGCCTTGAGCGAGGACATCACTGCCCATCCAACCGTGGTACAGTCGTAAGTAACATATTTCCAGTTTGATAAATGCTTGCTTTGAGTCCCTCACGAGATGCATTAGATCCGTACGAGGATAGGACATTAAGAAGGATAAATTGCATCGCAAGTATTTGACAGACTGAATTCCCCAAACGCATGTGTCAAGAGAAGACCATTGTATTTAAATGCTATACGATGAATTCATAAAAGACTCAAGCATGGTTAGTTTTTTGTTCTCCCAATAGTAGGTGTAATTTTCGTCATTTCAAAGGTATGCGTTGCAACTTGCATGTCTGATAGATTGCATGGCAAACAACTTATTCTAGAAGAGATTCATTTATGAAGCTTTAGACCTTGGCCAAACTCTTGCTAATAGCTCATGCCATTAGATTGGGAATCTTGATGTTGTACTTAACTCATATAAATAATGATCATAAGGATTAGAGGCTAAATTTTCTTGGGATCCGCCTGATAAACACTATGTTTATCAATCCAAATATGGGGATTAGGTTAGATATAGACAACTCCGGGCATCAAAGGCAAGTAGAGAGCTCAAGGGAAACCCAAGACAAAGGAAAGGCCAATGCTTTCAAACTCGCCGAGAAGAGAGTTAGGTTATTGATCAATATAAGTGCTCAATAGAATTTACATTCTCGCTTAGTTCTATAAGACCTTGGCATGTGTCTTAGCCAAAGGGTTAAGTAGATTTTGCATGAAATCGCTTAGACCCCAAGGGGGGGAGAGAGTATGCGATGGAAGGTTATCGCGATTGTTCCTGCAATGTTGGAAAAGGTTATCATTGTTTTTGTTGAATTGAGCTAACATCTTCTTAAAATGCTTTTGCATTAAATCGATTGTGGGTTGTGATTCGAATGATTATTCCAAGTGGTCATGTTTGATGGTAAATGCATGACAGGGGTCAATGATGACAAGTTGCCATGGGGGAAATAAAGGAATATTTTTCATGAGAGATGATATTAGGCTGATTGCCTTGATTGTGCTTGATCCTTAAATTGGGTTAATTAAGGAAGGATATTTTGCACGGGTGGATCATCTCCAAGGTCACACCGCATTTCAACCTGAGAGGGCACTGCTCGATTCATGGGCTGAAGATCGAGTGGTGAAAATGCCAACCATGGAAAGTGTGTCTCACTCCTAGGTCACTTGGGGTTAGTGGAGCTCTAGACACCTCTTGCTGAGTCTGGAATGGAGATGTAGACTGTGAGCCCAATGTCTGGAGGCGTTGGAAGATCCTATTCTAGATAATGGATAGAAATTATGGTGCCATGTGATTTGGACAAGGACTTCTGTTGGAGAGAAGGGAATATATAATTTCTCCTGTATGGGCAGGAGACAAAGATTAATTGAAAAATAAGTTAAGAAACTTGTTTGTCAAAAGGTTTGCTTGTACTGTTTTTGTGTCTGTGCTATAAGTTACGTGAACAAACCCTGTTCCCTAAAAGGCTTAATTAATGAAGCCGATTTTGAACGTCACACATAAATGTGATAGGACTTAATTAGAAAACTAAAGCTATCAAGGGAAGCCGGTGGGCAGAACCTCGACTTGTTTGTCCTACGACAGGGTGGTCCCAGAGAAGTGGGAGGCTTCTCACAAGGTTTTATCATCGTTTGACTTTAGGTATTGTTAAGTTAGAACCCGATTTATGTCATTTTAGGGGATGAGAATGGGACTATGTCCTACGAGCAGAGAGCTTGAGTAGCGCATCCCTATTGTTTCCCATTCTCTTTGAACCAAGTGTGGCATGGATCTACTTCGGCTTGGGTATCTTTGCGTAAAGTAGGATGTCCAAGTGCCAATGCCAGAATGCTGTGAGGAGACCTTACCCACTAGGAACCCAATTTTTAGGTCGATCCTAGTGAGTTTGACTGCGAACATTCCGTTGCGAGGTGGACTCGGGAAACCCTAAGTGACAAGCCCCGGAACATTCCATGGGAGTGCTGGGCAGTGACGCTTAGATTCTTTTCTTGATGGACCGTTAAAACGTGCTTGGACAGCCGATAGATAGGCATGTTACACCTTCAACATTTTAAACAAAATTTGCAAGACATCTCATGTTAAAGATAGGAGTATTGATGTGTCATATTCTGGGTATCTATGCTCTCTTGTGGACTCTAAATGCATCAAAAGTATTATCTTTATCTAGGTCCCCATTTCTTGCCATCTCTCTCTTGGGTTGGCAACCATTCTGCATGGCGTTCTAGATATGTTGTTTTCATATCTTACTTTTCTCACTTCATATATTGCTCTACTTATAAGTGTGTTATACTGGTTGTAGTCCATGCCTCCACCATGGACTTATGAAATTTAACAACTGTCTCTTTAAATGTATTGGCATTACCATCCCTAAACCTCAACTTTTGTTAGAGAGCTGCTAATCTATCTAGGTGTATCCACACTTTTGCCTTTGCAATCCTCGTTCGTCCCTCGTTGCTTCAATCCAGAATAACAAGGTGCAGCTTTTTCCATGCTTCGTACTTCTCTGGTTGTTTTACAAGTAAATTGCCTTCCTCATCTCGAGGTGGAGATATAAACTTCCTAGCCTTGGTCTACCAAAGCAAGGTTTACAAGGGATATTTTCACTCTTTTCCAAATTTTTATCATCATTTTTTATTTCTACTTGGCCCCCATGCAATGCAACTTGAGAGAGGACTCATTCTACCTTCTTGCATGGCATCAGCTTCTGACATAGGCTGCATCTCGTATGCAAAGCATATATATTCATATACTAGCTTCTCAATTATTCTAACCAAACAATGCAATGTGCAAAACTGAACCCTTATTAGTGATATTTCCAAAATAGGGCACCAGTTTGGATCCACTAGAGCCAGCATTCCATTTCTCATGACTTTTTGATCACGTGTTGGAGCACCTTGTTGTCCTACCTTGGCAAGCCATTCTTTCTTTCCATCTTTCCCTTTCTTCCTAGTTTGCATGCAGTATATGCACAAAAATTTTATATTTGCTGCATTTGATAAACCAAACATACACTTCAATGTTTTTAAATCACCTGCAAGATGCCATTCAACTTGATAGTCCCCAAACCCCTCGATGTATGAAATTGTTCCATTATTTTGTTGCTGAATAACGTTGGGTATATTAGTGAGGTTAGAAAAAACTTTAAGTACCTCATGGTCCTCCTTTGGTACTTCAAATGCTGCAAGCGACCATATTTCATTCTCTGACTGCACACTAAAGTATAAAGGATGATTTTCATCGATGTTGGGATCCAATGCTCAATTCATAAGTGTTATACTCACACGTTCAAGTTTTTACCCCTTAATAATCTCACTCTCATCAAGTTTGAGGACAAACTTAAGCTTGCCTCTACACTCTTCCATAGACATATTGTAGAACTTGACCATAGCAATTTAAACCCTACATATATCCAATACAAAGTTGTTGGATGCATTCAATACAAATGCAACTTCTTTGGAACCATACTTCAATATGTGTGTATTTTCCAGATGCATTGGCTCACCAATTAGTTCTAAAACTTTATCATTTAATTATTTTCGAGCCTTCTTCATGTGAAATGGTTTTGGCAGAGGCATTACTCGCTTAGTTTTGAAGACTTGCTTAAACCCTATATGCAATTATTGATAGAGCATACTATATGACTCAGAACTCATTGCCACCTTGTCACATGATCCCTGAGCATCTGTAGCAGTAAAAAAGTTGCTCACATCCCTAAGATGTTCACTTGCAACACCATTTATAATGTCCCTGAATTTACGATTTTCTAATATAGTTTTGACCATATCCTTGCTTAGGATTTTGGCAATAGTATCATTCTCTGCATGAGGGAACATATTTCTCATTGTAGCAGATTGAGCATATATCAGTCTATGATATTGTCCACTTCCTTTGGTTAATTGTTGAATTGGTTTAACGAATCGGATGCATCGACGTGGTTCTTTGGTTTTTAAAGTGGGTCCAATCTCCAAAGTTTTTGTGAGCTTTCTCTTTATGTTTTGATTCTCCTTCTCCAAGTCCATAACTTTAGACTGTAACTCCATATTTTGCACGTTGTAGCCTGCATATGTTGAGATATCGAGCTCCACTCGTGATACGCCAGGGTGACCGTTGTATATTTATGTCACCGACTTGTCAGTTGCAGACGCGGTTGGTACACCGCCCATGAATAATAGCTACATGATAGCTATCCTTATCTACTCTAGTTCGTGGCTCAGTTAGTATGCCACCTTAGTTAGTTGAGTTTGGTTTGAGATCCATATATAGAGTTCTTTTGGCTTACACAACTAAGAAGAGGAAAACTGTTTTCAGCCTCCACCCTTGTGTGTCTTCCCCCATTGTGCAAGCAAGAAAGCTTCAAGCGAGACTCCTTCCTTCTCTCCCACAATCTTGACATGGTATCAGAGCCTTGTTCGTGGTAAGGAGCTCAAGAAAGCAAGCCAAGCTCGCGGTGGTCTGGTAAGAGGAGCAGTGTTGCTTTCATTTCCTGTTTTGGGAGCAGATCTCTACAGGTAGCACAGCCGGAAATTGCAGGAGTGCATTGTCTCAGGTTGAGACGCCCTTCGCGGTGAAGCAAGAGGGCAGTATATGCTGCGGGATAGGGCTTTAGCCCTTGGCGACCTTGTTTTTTTTATTTGAGGCCATTTCGGGGCCTGTTTTGCAGACGGAAGTTTTTTGCACGCACTCAGGAAAAGGCTCAGTTTTATGCTGTGCGACCACTGTTCTACAGGTCGGTGAAAAGTTACTGTAGAAATTGCATCGTATGCTTGTGCGCAGAGACATTGGGAGTTTCAGAATCATCCTTGGTTCCTGTTTATGCAAAATCGTCACTAGGAAGTGACTGAGTGGTCAAATACCACTTTCGCCAGTTTTGCAGATTTGCCCTTGTGAGGGTGAAGCTGTGTTTTTTGCAGTGACAGAATTTCTTGCAGTATTCTGTAATGGCGTCTGATTCTCTTTCACAGATTGTCACTGAAAAGCTTGACAAGAACAACTTCCAGGCATGGAAGTTTAGAATGACGAATTTCCTTATGGGAAAAGGATATTGGGAATTTGTTGCAGGAAATGAAGAAGAACCAGTTCTTCCTGATGTTCCCAATCAACAACAAATGCAGGCATTTAAAACATGGCATGAGAGAGCCAGGAAAGTTATGTATTGGCTGTCTATCAGTATTTCAGACTCTATGATTGTGCATATTCAGGATGCAAGTACGCCAAAGGAGGCATGGGATACTTTGTCAAAAATGTATAGCACAAATACGCAAGCCAGGAAAATGCAGCTCAAGCAAGAGTTGCATAATGTGCAAAGAGAAAGTATGAGCATCAACGACTACCACATGAAGGTGAAGAAGATTGCAGATGCACTTGCTTCCATTGGGTCGCCAGTGGAAGATGATGATTTAGTTTCCGTGACCTTGAATGGTCTAGGAAAGGATTATGCACAGTTTCGGACATCCATTTCAGTTCGTGAAAGATTTCCTGATTTTGAGGAGTTGATTGCTCTTCTAATTTCTGAGGAACAGAGAAATGGTGGTGCATCTTCTTCAGGAGGAACATCAAAAGAAGCTGTCTTCTACTCAAATGCTGGAAGAGGTAGAGGCAGAGGTAGAGGAGGCCGATTTGGAGGCCGTGGTAGAAATCAGAATATGCAGCAAACTCAAGAAAACCAGTCCTATGGAGGAGGACGTGGTAACTCTAGAGGCAGGGGGAGCCAAAGAGGTCGTGGTGGATGGCAAAGAGGCCAAAATGCAAACAGTAATGTTGAATGCTACTACTGTGGTAAAATGGGTCATATGGCTAAAGACTGCTATAAAAAGCAGAATGACATCATGAATGGAAAACTGCAACAAGGGAATTATGCATCTTCTAGTAGACAGGGTGATGACAGAAATGAGCATTTGTTCATGGTGCAGCACATGAACAATTCTATGACAAGTGCAGAAGAAAGCAATGATGTATGGTATGTTGACTCAGGTGCATCAAACCACATGACAGGTCATGCAGAATGGATGGAGGATGCAAGGAAAATGGAAAAACCAGGATTTGTGGAGACTGGTGATGATACTGCACATCCTATTGTGCAGATTGGAAAAATTCCCTTGTCTATGCAGGGTGGGAAAAAGAAATACCTGTCCGATGTATTTCATGTCCCGAATATCACCAAGAATTTGGTTTCAGTTGGTCAAATGGTTGAACAGGGCTTGCAGGTCAGATTTAATCCTCATGGATGCTTTGTTGAGGATATGAAAAATAAAGGTCGCTTGATAGCAAAAGGAAAGAAGAAGGGCAGAATGTTTACATTGGATGCAGACATGTCTGAATTGAGTGCAGCAATGTTTGCACATGGGACCGGTGTAGTTGCAGATATTGATATCTGGCATAAACGCATTGGTCATGTTAATGTACAGCGACTTAAATCAATGCAGGCCTAAAATATTGTTGCAGGATTGCCCAAATTCAAGGTTGCAGAAATGCATAAGGTATGTGAAGCCTGTCAGTTTGGAAAACAGGCAAGGAAACCATTTCCTAGACATGTTCAAGAGAGTGAGAAGCCATTGGAATTAATTCACTCTGATGTGTGGACAACTAAAGCTGCATCTCTTGGAGGCTGTCATTATTTTGTCAGTTTTATTGATGACTATAGCAGAAAAGTTTGGGTGTATTTTATGAAAAAGAAAAGTGAAGTTTTTGGGCATTTCAAAACTCTTAAAGCTATGGTTGAAAAAGAAACAGGCTTGCAGATAAAATGCCTAAGGTCAGATGGAGGGGGAGAGTACCTCTCAAATGAGTTTGCAAAGTTCTTGCAGGAGCATGGCATAAAGCAGCAATATTCATGCAGTTATACCCCACAACAAAATGGAATTGCAGAAAGGAAAAACAGGCATATTGGAGAGGTATCTCGTGCCATGCTCAATGAAAAAGACTTGCCAGATTTTTATTGGGCTGAAGCAGTTGCTACAGCAGTCTACATAATGAACAGGACTCCCACTGCAGCAATACATGGAATGACTCCAGAGGAGAGGTATACTGGTAGGAAACCAGATATTTCTCATTTGAAAATTTTTGGTTGCATCGCCTATGTACATGTGCCAGATGAGCTGAGATCCAAGTTGGATCCAAAAGCTGAGAAGTGCATCTTTATTGGTTACTCTCTGCAGCAAAAAGGGTATAGATGCTATAACCCTTCTACTCGTAAGTTTACAGTGAGCAGAGATGTTGTTTTTGATGAGATGAGTAGCTGGTATAAACCAGTAAATGTGATTGATGATGAAGATGCACAAAATGGTAATGCTACACAGAATTCACAGCAGCAGTCACAAAATATTAGTGGACCTGGAGCGTCCTCTAGCAGTGGTTCACATTCTTCGCCATGGACAGGCAGATTGAGATCAGGAGAATCTTCTCAAAGCAATGCAGATAGTGGTATGCAGGTATCACGAAAAGGAAAAGAGAAGGTTGATCAACCCATGTTTGATGTGAATGCAGGTCACTCTTATGTGGATGGTGAATCCAGTGGCTCAGAACAGAGCATTGATGATGAGTTGGGTATTCCTTCTATTGTTACACCTGGAGTAAGGAAGACCAGGGATGTTTTGAGAGCACCTGGGAGTGAACCTACTTTGCGCAGGTCTACAAGAGCTAGGTATCCTGTGGATAGGCTGAAATATGATGGATTTACAGCCATTCACTATGCATATATGGTCAAAGTGATACAGGAACCAGAACCCACATCTTTTGAGCAAGCCATGGGAAAAGAAAAATGGGAGAAAGCCATGGATGAAGAAATGGATGCCTTGGAAGCAAATGCTACATGGGAGTTAGTACCTTTGCCTAAAGGTAAGAATGCAATTGGCTGTAAGTGGGTTTATAAGGTGAAGCACAATGCTGATGGTTCTGTGAACAGATACAAGGCAAGATTAGTAGTCAAGGGGTATGCACAAACATATGGCATTGACTATGAAGGAACATTTAGTCCAGTTGCAAGGATGGCAACCGTAAGAGCAGTCATTGCTATGGCTGCATCAAAGGGATGGTCTTTACATCAGATGGATGTAAAGAATGCCTTCTTGCATGGTGATTTGCAAGAAGAGGTCTATATGGAGCAGCCACCAGGTTATGTGCATGCTGTTCATCCTGAGTTTGTTTGCAGGTTGAAGAAAGCCTTGTATGGCTTGAAGCAAGCACCTAGAGCATGGTCTGACAAGATAGGACAGTATCTTGTCACTATTGGCTTTCAGATTTCCAAGGCAGATTTCTCACTTTATGTGAGAAAAACAGAGAAAGGTATTATGCTGCTTGTCATTTATGTTGATGATTTGATTATGACAGGTGATAGTGATGAAGATATCCTTCATGTGAAAATGCTATTGAAGCAGAAGTTTGAAATGAAGGATTTGGGAGAGCTGCGTTATTTCTTGGGCATTGAGGTGATTAGATCACCAAGTGGGATACAGCTCTTGCAGAGGCAGTATGGATTGGACATGCTGTCCAAATATGGGATGACAGGCTATAAGCCTATTTCAGTTCCTTTGGAGCAAAATGTGAAGCTGAGCACAGATGCAGGTGAGCTTCTAGAAGACCCTACTATGTACAGACGCATAGTAGGAAGTTTGATTTATATGACTATTACCAGGCCAGATTTGAGCTATGCTGTTGGATTGGTAAGTCAGTTTATGCAGGCTCCAAGGAAACCACATTTGGATGCGGCTAGACGCATACTTAGGTATGTGAAGTCCACATTGCAGTATGGACTATTTTATGAGACTGGGATTCAGATACAGTTGCATGGATACACTGATGCTGATTGGGCTGGTAGTATTTCTGATAGACGATCTACCAGTGGATATGTATTCTCTTTTGGGAGTGCTGCAGTCACTTGGAGCAGCAAGAAACAGCCTACAGTTGCCTTGTCGAGCACAGAGGCTGAGTACAGGGGTGCAGCAATGGCTGCATGTGAGGTAGCTTGGTTGCATAAGCTACTTTATGATATGCATCAGTCTACAGATGGGCCAGTTGTCATTTATTGTGACAACATGAGTAGTATATACTTGGCAAATAACCCAGTCTATCATGCTAGAACAAAGCACATTGAGGTGCATTATCACTATGTGCGAGAGAGGGTTTTACTAGGTCTTATTGATCTAGTTTATGTCAGCACAGAGGATCAGGTAGCTGACATATTCACGAAGGCATTGGGCGCAGAGAAGCTGCGCAAGTTCAGAGACCTGCTTGGTGTGCAGGAATTGGGATTGAGCTCGAGGGGGAGTGTTGAGATATCGAGCTCCACTCGTGATACGCCAGGGTGACCGTTGTATATTTATGTCACTGACTTGTCAGTTGCAGACGCGGTTGGTACACCGCCCATGAATAATAGCTACATGATAGCTATCCTTATCTACTCTAGTTCGTGGCTCAGTTAGTATGCCACCTTAGTTAGTTGAGTTTGGTTTGAGATCCATATATAGAGTTCTTTTGGCTTACACAACTAAGAAGAGGAAAACTGTTTTCAGCCTCCACCCTTGTGTGTCTTCCCCCATTGTGCAAGCAAGAAAGCTTCAAGCGAGACTCCTTCCTTCTCTCCCACAATCTTGACAGCATAGCATCCTCAATGACAGACATTGCTTGTTGTAGGCTCTAGTTCTCCCTATCCTTCTTAGCCAATAATCTATCCTTTTCCATCAAAGACTGTATATTCCCTTGTAATCTTGTCTGCATATTTGTCAATGTTTGATGAGCCCCTACTAATCCTTGTGTGACAAGTCTGCATGTGTATCCATACAATCCTTCATTGCCTTCACAAATGAGCTTTACAAATGATGTAAGCCCTTCAAATTTTGGTGGCCTTTGAGTGACTGGATCAGGTGGATAAATGCATCCATCAACCCAAAGGTCCACATTTTTTTTCCCTGCATTTCTTTCTTGTTGCATCCTCTATCTTATTGCATCATCCCTTTCTATAGTTCTTTTGAACATTGGTGCATATTCATTCTCCAATTGAATGTGAATATCTCTCTTTGTCTTGGTACGTCCTGTACCTGCATCCTATAAAGAAAAATATATGCCAATTTTAACATTATACAATTACAACCCTTTGTTTAATAGTAAGCTAAGGAGTTGATGCCAATTTTTTGATCAATAGTAAGAACATCTAAATATCTAGAAGCTGCAAGTCAGCATCAATCTAACATCATGCAACTAATTCTGGATTGGCTCAAATCACACAATTACACCCCTTTGATTCACTATATCCGTGTTCTTTTTTGCCAAGTTGGATCTTGTCTCTTTCTCTTGATTTCAGTCATGATAGACCCTAATCAATCCCTAATCTGCTTGTAATCTTAGCTTTTAATCTACCTCTAATTAGCATCCAATCTTATCTTCTATTCTATCCAAAATATTCTCTCTCTCTCTCTCTCTCTTCCTCAAGAAGAATTGATTAAAGATATTTAAACACATTTTATACAGAAGCTTGGCTAGTGGAAAACAATAACATCATCTTATCTTCTACCCTAATTTACTCTCTGTCACTCTATCACTTATTTTCTTAGTTCATCTCACACAGTCCTCTCTCTTCCCCCTCCCTTCTCTCTCTCTCTCTCTCTCTCTCTCTCTCTCTCTCTCTCTCTCTCTCTCTCTCTCTCTCTCTCTCTCTCTCTCTCTCTCTCTCTCTCTCTCTCTCTCTCTCTCTCTCTCCCCCCTCTCTCTCTATGAATTGACACTTAAGGATTAAACAACAACTATGAAGAATAATAGCATCATAGAGATTAAAAAAGTAAAGATACCTCCATTATCACTTGATTGCTTGTAGTATAGAGTGTTGAAGAGGAAGATATCTTATAGCACAATATTGAAGAGGGAGATTACTTGTAGCAGGGTAGAGAGTGTTGTAGATAGAGATTATTTGATTTCAGTGAATGCTATCAAAACCACTCCTGATATTGCTTGTAGTAAGGTAGAGAGTGTTGTAGATAGTACTGAGTATTGCTTCAGAAGAATTCATGTGCAAGAAACCATATTTTGGAGGGAAGGAGAAGAGTACACAAAATTTTAGACAAAATTAGAGCTTTGAGAGGGAATGAAGAAATGCCCAGAAATAGGCATATACTTGTCCAAAAATGATAAAAATTTACAAAGAAACTCTCAAGTCAAAAAGGTATCTCTGGATAAAAAATAATATTAAAATATGATGTGTATGTCATTTTATATCATTTTTAACTTCTGCCCTTTTAAGAAGCAAGAATGAGAATGATTCTAATATATTTTCATGTTGAAAATTCATGAGGGCATTAAAGAGTCGTATATTAATGATTGACTCCGTTTTTACAGATAATAGAATTGTTTTTTTTTAAAGTTATGAGGATTTTGAAAAAAAGTGATCTTAGCCTATAGTTTGAGAATAAAATAATAGGTGAAATCTATTGAAAATACAAATACGAGATTTTCTTGATTGTAGAAGATCTCTTATTCTAATATTATTTTGGAATCTCTTTTTAGAGAGAGAGAGAGGTGAGAGAAACCCCTTAAGGGGAAAAAAAGAGAGTCTATATTTCTCCTAATGATATGAGAAGAAGGGGCTACTCACAAAAGAAGAGTTCTTAGAGGTGCAAAATAGGCTTGGCATTGAGGGCATGGGGTATAAAGACATAGCCATTATAGAAGTCAAAGAACTCAATAAATCTCTATGGTGAGAACCTTCTTGAAGATGATGAAAACCCAAAGGTATTAAAGTTATTTCCAAGATCTTCATAGGCTTAATAGCAGGTATTAAAGATAAGCGACTTTAAGATTTTCATCAATTGACAATGATTTTTTTTTGGCTTCTTATGTAGATTGAAATTGAAGATCCTGATAAGGAAAAGCCAAGGGCTCTAGGTCATGAAGCTTGGAAAACATCAAGGACTTTGCTACTATATTGTAAGCTTGAATAATTAAATTATTGCAATTTATCACAATATATTCTCATGGTCTCCAAGTTTAACATCCAATGATGGCTTTAAAAGCTATTTGCAAAGTCATTGGATCTAAAGTTTTCAAAAGAGGAGTTGAGAATATAATTTTGATAGAGAAGGAAGAAGCCATAAGGGTTTTTGGATACATGCCTAGTTACAATAGGTCTAGAGCTGGATACTTTAGAGTCCTTAGCTCCTATTTACTCTCCCATGTGGGAGATGCAAAATATTTGAAGCTTCTCCTAGGCTACATAAAGCAAGAATTTTTGAAATGTATAAATCCTATTGAGTGGGATGAATCCAAGGATTTCTCTACAACAAAGACATAATGAAAAATACTAAAGAATCAAAGGTTTCTTGAAATCTATCTTTTGCATCCTCTTCATTTAGTTTGTAACCATTCTTAAAACCTCTGTTTTGCACAAGATTTTAGATATCTCTCTTTCCTTTTTTGTGCAACCATTTAATATATGGTTTTTGCCAAAGATAATATATTTGTCGGGACCTAAAACAGGTCTGACACTAGCTCTATGGCACTAGCTGGGCCTCTACTACTCACCTCAAACCACCCCACCCGGCCTCGCAGCCAAGAGCATCTAAGGGGTATACTACCCAAACATCAAATACATCACTTTGCACTGTACGAATTGTAATCCAACGGATATCCTTCCCTACACTCCTTAGAGGGGGTCACTACTTATATCAATGTTATACACCAAGTAAGCACATACAAAGGGAGTACACCTTGGCTAATTACTGTGGCTTCACTATGGCTCAGGTAAGTTACTCTCATGAATATATGTGTGCATCACGTGGGTTCAAAATAAGGTATTTTTAAAATACCATTTTTATATATTTTTTACATACAGAAGGGTATAATATAAATAGATTATTTAACAATTGAATAAAAAAAGATTATGTTTTATTTAAAAAATTCATAGATAAGAATATTTATAAATAATCCTTGAACACACGTGATGTAGAGGATATACATATAGTAACTTTCCCGAGCATTATGGCTCTTCTACACCTCAGGGATTGGCCCCAAGATGCGACGTGAACACATAGAACACATTCGAAACAAGCTCCACTCTTTTGATGAATCGATCCAGGAGATAATAGATAGTCCTCATTGAGTATCTCCCAAGGAAATGAACCTCTAACCCTATAGCTTAGGGTGCCTCACACTCTCAAGGTAGGTCATCGCTCATCTAAAATAATTGCTATGCATCCAGGATGATACCATATGGTGCGTGCAATGCAATTGTGTATGACTACCATGCTCAAACAAGTTTATTCATTAACAATTAGTATCGTGAAAGTGCAAAAATAGTTCTTTCCATGCTTTTCTTCTAATCTGCAATTGCTGCGATGCTTAGGACTAGTACCAAGTATTCTTGTGCTACTAGACCCCTTTTTAATTTTAGAAAACAACGTACCCTATTTGCCATGCATCATAAAATATCAAAATTTAGCATACTTTAAGTACTTAATATCCCCCTTCTCCCCAGCGCTTAGAGTTATGCATTTGGTGGTAGGTTTTAAGGTATATTTTTCTTTCACAAAAGCAATAAAAACCCACTTTAACATAGAGATAGGGTTGAACTGAGGCTAAACCTCATGCTTCGGCTCTACCATACATTCATGAACATAAATCTTATTTTCATTTTTTTCGAATGCAAAAAAATTATTTTTCTTTTTTTCTTAAATTTGGCTATTTATTTATAGATAATTATTGATAATTACTAATTTATTGATTTAGATTGATTGATTTTATTGAGAATGATTTTCTTATCATATTTTAATCCATAGGAATAGCATACGCACGACAAAACCCCAAAAAACACAATTTTCCTTAAATGGCAATATTGCAGATTTTGTGTATTTAGCATAAAATTATTATATGACTAAATTTTCTTGATTACTTCAACATGGCTGGTAAATCAGAGCATTAGCAACCAAATACAATCATTTCCAACCATTTGCAACCATTTCCAACCAAAATTTATCATAAAACAATGAAATCTATGACTTACTCATCATGAAAGTAGATTTCATTGGAGGCCCGTTGACGCTTCCCAATAGCTGCAGACAATCCTTCCAACCTAGATCTATGCTTCTTTGTGCTTTAGTATAATCACACGATCAAAATCTTCCATCTTAGCTTGTCCCCTTCTCTCATACATTAACCCATAGAAACATACAACAAGACAAGAGAGGAGAGAGGAGAGAGAAAGACTAAAATTAGATCTTTTCATTCAATGCATCAATTTTTGATATGTTTGGAGCAATAGATGGCGAGAAAATTATTCTCCTTGCTGCCTTCTTCATTCCTCTTGACTCCATCAGGCTAGAAATGCCATTTTTAAGCCATTTTGGGGGCAACGAAAAAAATGGTCCCCCTCTCCCCCCCTCGTTTCATGATTCATGCCCTTTCATTCCTCATACAATCTTATTAGCTTTAAACAACAAACACTAGTTCCAACTTTCTTGTTCACACTTTGTATAAGTGGTTTTTTACATTTTAGTGAGGCAAACAATCTCGATTTTGAGATCCGACTAGTTGACTAGCTTCATGACTTCGAAATCTATAAACTTGGCCTCTGTCATGCACTTTTCAGCCATTGAATCACACAGTTGCTTTATAATGCCAAACCTCGCGGGGATTAAATGAGGGGTCAAACAGACTCCGATCGACAAACTGAGACTTGTGTTGGGTTCTTATCATCGAGCTCCATCTAGAAAAGACACAATATTAGTGAGTTTGGGAATCTCCCAATTTTCATTTTTTGAATACTAAAAAGGTGGCACCCGGATAACATGCCCCTAAGTTTGTCAAAACTATATGATGTATCCTATCATTGGAAAGCACTTGAAAAATGGAATCTATTGAGCTATAGAGTGCTTGATTTGGAGTTATAGTGTTCAAGTTACGACAAATCCAAAGATTTGACCACGTGTCCCAAACTTATGAGAAATTTCCATATTCCCTAATATGGTGTTAAAAATTCTAGCTCGTCGATGCACAACCATTTCACTTTGCATGAAAAATTGGTCTTTTATGCCTCTCGAGCCACGTTTCCACTAAAAAATGGGCCCTAAAAATTTGCTCTCATTGGCAACCACAGGATAGGGTGACTTAACCCATCAAATCCCAAAAATTGAGCTACACAAACAACAACTATAAATTCATTGAGCTACCACAAAGAATATACACAACAAAGCACAAGAACAACTGTCACCCTACCCCTTGACAAAATCAAGGCATGAAAATCCTCAAAGGGGATAGGCCCATCATAATCAGACAAAAATCTAGAGTGAGTCACGAACCAACTTGTCCAGCATCATGGACTGGCTAAAAGAGCTTCCAAAGAAGTCATCCTAGGTGGTGGTTTGAACTACCTACCCAACTTAGGATAACTGGACCAGGACCTCCTATTAGGCGAGGACTCCTATAGCTTTGGTAATCATAAATTGTCTTTGAACACATTTTTCTTTCAAAGTTTCCATACTTGGGTGTGTAAAAAGGAGGGAGTTGAGCATAGTGACCCAAGGAGAATACGTCATTGGCCTCAGGTATCCTAACTTGGCACCCAAGAACCTACCAAGCCGTCTCGCTGCAAGGCAACACTTACCGCCGTAAAACTCAACAATGACACCCACCTGAATCCTTTTCATTGTGCTCACTTTTATTTTCAGTCCAACCTTCCTTATTACTTTATTTTGGCTAGCTCCTATCCCAAGGAAGAAAAAGCATCGGCCCCTCAGGTCAGGTTCATCCCCAAGAACCTACCAGGCCTGCGCAAGAGGTGATAATCAACTGCTCTTAAGATTTCTTTCATTTCTTTTCTAGTGTAGGGGTTAGAACCCCTTTTTACACACCCTGTATTGTTTTATCTTTAAAGTATATTAAAATTTTACTCATCTTTATACTTTGGTAGACTTCTCTAATTACCTCACTCTAGTAGGGACTCCTGGAACAACTGCCTAGTAGGCTAGCAGAAAGGGGTCATAAGACTACCTTCCAAAAATAGGTCTTTCATTGCCTGGCAATGCTGTTACAGGAGGTAGACAACTACTTGAACCTCCCTTAGATATAACTAACCTAACCCTAGGACTTTATGTCTTGATTGCCAATCCCCAACCAAAGAACAATTCTCTCCAAAAGTAGGTAAACATATATAACAGAAAATAATAATACTCATAAAGGAAGAACATCACTTGGACTGGGCCACAAAGAAGCTTTTCACACAGCAAGAGGCTCCCTCCAGGTCCTTTATCAAACTTGTCTGATGCAATCACTAAAACAGAAAACTATTAAATGCACCTGCACCAAACAGACACATGGCCCTATTAGCCTAATAAGATAGTCCACTTCACTACCATTCAGTAGCATACTATAGAAATAAACCCTTGGTCCTAACATAACTCTATGAAAGCACAAGACCGACCAAGGATAAGGGTGCCACAAGCCCTACATTAAATACATTAGGTTATTGGCTAATCCCCTTGCATAAATAGCAAGGGGTGTCCAACGAATATGACGATAAACAATCCTATGCGTCCATGACAAAGTAGGAAGGTGCTCAATTGCTACCTAACTCATAACCCAAACTAACCTTCAGTGGCCAAAATAGGACGTGTCAAAAAGAAGACCCCAAAGTAGTCCTCGACTAATGTAAGAAGGTAATTGTAAGAGCTCCCATGGACCACAATTGAAAAAGACATCTTCGATGAAAGCATAATTGACTAGGAAATTTGCAAAGTGATTCCATTGTCGAGAAACTAACTGACAAGTCACCATCTAAAACATATCTAGGATGCCTTGAGATTCATCCGATAGCTACTATGTTTATCATTCCTATTCGGGGATTGGGCTAGATACAAACAACAACTCCAGGCCTCAAAGGCAAGTAGAGAGCTCTAGGGGTTAAGAAAACCCGAGTCAAGGGAAAGACTGATGCTTTTGTACTTGTTGGGAAGAAGGCTGGGTTATCAATCAATGTAAGTGATTAATAGAACTTATGTCTTGTACAATGGTTGAAACTGTAACATATGCCTTAGCCGAAAGAAGGGCGTGTTGAGTAAATTTTACATAGAACCACTCCTCACCCCAAGGGGGAGAGCAAATACATGATGGAAAGGTTACCGCAACTATTCCTGCAATGTTTGGAAAAGGGTACCATTGTTTTTGTTAATTGATCAAATAACATCCTAAATGCTTTTGCATTAAATTGATTGTTGGGATGTGATTTGGATGATTATTCCAAGTGCTTGTATTTGATGGTAAATGCATGGCAGGGGTTAGTGATGACAAGTTGCCATGGGGAATAAATGAATGTTTTCTTGGAAGATGACATTAGGCTGATTGCCTTGATTGTGCTTGATTATTAATTGGATTAATTAAGGAAATATATTTTGCACGGGTGGATCATCTCCAAGGTTACACCGCGCTTCAACTCGAGAGGGCACTGCTTAATTCACGGGCCAAAGGTCGAGTGGTGAAAAGGCCAACCACGGAAGTTTTGTCTCACTCCTAGGTCGCTTGGGGTTAGGTGGAGCTCTGGACACCCCTTGCCTAGTCTAGAACAGAGTTGAAGACTACCGTGAGCCCAACATTTGTGACATTGGAAGATCCTATTCTAGATAATGAATGGAAATTATGGTGCCATGTGATTTGGACCGGGTACTTCTATTGGACAGAAGGGATACATAATTTCTCCTGTATGGATAGGAGACAAATATTAACATGAAGATAAGTTAAGGAATATGCTTGAACTTGTTTGTCAAAGGTTTGCTTACTCTGTTTTCGTATCAGTGCTATAAGTTACATGAACGAACCCTATTCCTTAAAAGGCTTAATTAAGGAAGCTGATTTTAAATGTCACACATAAATGTGATAGGACCTAATTAGATAACTAAAGAATGCCTACTGAGGGAAGCGGGTGGGCGGAACCTTCGACAAGTCTATCCTATGGCAAGTGGTCCTAGGGAACTGGGAGGCTTCTCACAAGGTTTTATCATCGTTCGACCTTTAGGTATTGTTAAGTTAGAACCTGATGCATGCCGTTTTAGGGGACCGGAACGAGACTATTGGCAAAGAGGTTGAGTGACACAGCCCTCTCATTTCCCATTCTCTTTGAACCAAGTGCCGCATGGGTTTGCTCTAGCTTGGGTATCTCTGCGTGAAGTAGGATGTCCGAAACCCGACCTAAGCATGCTGTCAGGAGACCTTGGCCACTAGGGACCCAGATTTCAGGTCGATCCTAGTGGGTTCACCGCAAACGTTCCATTGTGAGGACTTGGGAAACCCTAGGCAACAAACCCTGAAACATTCCATGGGAGTAACAGGCAGTGACACTTAGATTCGTTTCTTGATGGATTGCTAAAACATGCTTGGACAGTGGGCACATTATAGTTGGTATTAGAGCAAAAATTCGTAACGATGTGTGATTGATTAATGTATGATTCGTAGACATATCCTAAATAGAACAAACCTTACTCTTGTAACCAAAGTTAACACGTGTAATATGAGTTGCATCTGTTTTGAGCCTAGAACTTGCAAATGATTAGAGATACACTAGCAAGGAATGATAGTTATAACTTAGAATGAATTCTCTTAAGATGTTTCTTCTCAACTAATATGGATTGGGTCTTACCAGAATGTCGAAGCTTGGAAGTATTCTTTAGTATTACATGAAAAGCTGATTGTCCATGGGTCTCGATCTAGATCTAAGAATAGGACAATATGGGAACAGAGTTTTCAAGATAAAAGACCACTTTGATCCACTAAAACGATCGTAGGACAATTTGGTCTAAAGAAGAAAATCCTGCCAAGGACAATTAGGAATCTTGTGACCACAAGTGATAAATCTTCGCACCGTTTCTATTGTAGGGAGTTAGGTCATTTCAAAAGGGAATGTCCAAAGCACCCTAAACACCAATGCTCCAAGTGCCACAACATTGGACATATCCACATCAATTGTCCCAATAGGACTCGAAGAGAACTTGGACTACGGGACTCATGATGGGGAGAGATGGTACTCGAGCCTTCGCCCAAGAAAGGATCTGTTCTTGAGCTTCTTCTCCCTCTCTCTCCCTTTCTCTCTACATTTCCCCTCACTCTCTTACTCTCTCTCTCTCTCTCTCTCTCTCTCTCTCTCTCTCTCTCTCTCTCTCTCTCTCTCTCTCTCTCTCTCTCTCTCTCTCTCTCTCTCTCTCTCTTACTATCCTTTACTACCTCTTCCTCTCCTTCTCTTCTTCACAAGGTGGAAACAAGGGGGGGGGGGGAGAAGAATAGCGTGTCAGTGGTAAGGGGGGGGGGGGGGGGGGAGATTTACAAAGGAAGAACGATAATAGTTAGGGAGAAAAAGAAGAGAAGAATTATCGTCCCTCTTAAGGAGGGGGTGTTTATAAGGGGAGGAAAGAAGGGTATTATGGGGGTATTGAAATGGGCCCCCCTCCCTGTGCCTTCACCCCGGTGGCCAGATTGGCCCTCTTGCCATGCAAACTATGACTCTTGGAAGGAGAAGGAGGGATAGTGGGGGTTGGAGATGGGACACGTGTGCCCCTCCCCCATCAAAATCCCCGTCGCCCTTGTGATCTTCAGCAGTTCTTCTAGTTGCCACGTCGACTCCTTTCTGTCATCATGATCTCTTCCTCCATCGTCGTCTTCTTTGCCTACATGGACACTAAGTTCAACTCCCCCTCCCTCTGCCAATCGACGGCATTGACAAGGGGGGAGATGTAATTACATTTTTTTTTGGTTTTACTTGATTAAAAAGGGGGAGGGTCCTCATAATGCCGATGGGTTATTACAAACCTCATCTATAAAATAGTGCTCATTAGCTCCATCGCATATCAAAACAAACACATCAAGCAAGTCGGATTCATAATGACTAGTCATCTACTAAATGATCTTAAGCTAATGAAATGGCATAATCACATATACATCTCACTCTTGCCATGAAACCACAACTTCTCTCATCAAATGTTCTCCTCTATCTTATCTCAATAAAGATCAACATATATTTCTAGATCTATGTTAAGCTTTACACTTACTAAAATGTCAAAGTCAGCTTGTGTTACTAGAGGCTCTTTGTCTCCAAGCTCCACTCTAGGATGTTATGAAGTTGGACAATAGGGTTAGGGGTGAATGGGACAAGGTCCCCATTTTTTAAATACTTTAGAGTAATCCATTTTATAAATGTACACTCTATTCAATTGATGCCTATATTTATGCCTATTTAACATGGTTCCTGAGAATTTTGATATTTTCACATTTAAGAATTTTCTCTACTATTGATATGTCTTTAATGCTTATGTGGATACTAGCTTCTTCATATTAGGATTTTGTTATTGATATTCTTGCTATAATTATGTGGGTAGGGAGGGTGTAAGACACTAGGAGAGTGGAGGGCCTACAGACAATGATACTAATGTTAATGCCAATGAAGATGAGGATATTGATGATGATGATGTTGATATTGATGCAAATGAGGATGATGATGAATGAAGTGTCCCTTGGACAAGATAATTGAGTGGAGTGGCCCTTGGACAAGGGATTTTAAAAAAACCCACTATGGCACTTGTCTAAGGGCCGCTTTAAGGTTTGTACACTTCTAGGTCGGTACACAAACAAGTGTGTGAGAGGCATATGTCCATGTATACTAGGTCTCCAATAGGTGATAAATCTACAAGTATAATAAGTTGATGTTGATAAATATGAGGATGATACTAATATTGGTGTTGATGAGGATGATGATGATACTATGTGCTTGAGTGAAGTAGCCCTTAGAGAAGATAATTAAGTGGACTGGCCCTTAGAAAAGGGTTTTCAAAAAAACCCACTATAAGGTTGGGCCTCCAATGGATCAAGGCAAAGTTAAGAAGCACAATAAATCCTACTATCCAGCCTAGCTTTGATATGCTCCATGCAAATGCCAATCACTATTGTAAATAAATTAACATCTAAGGAGTATTAGAAATCAACATCAACATCAAGGGTAATATTTTTAGTCAAGTGCATCACATGTTGCAAACACTACAAAAACCCTTAACCTAGTCTCAAATATATTAAGGTTTTTAATATTTTAATTATGATTTAATTAATGGCATCATGTCTTCAATTGTTGCCTACACGACTCAAAGAAAAACATGATTGAGATTGCATCATTGCACATACAAGTCATGTAGAAAGAAGAAAACACACTATTCCAAACATTTTAATATAAAGTGGCTTCATAGCGAGACACCAATGTAACTTGTAGTGGCAATATAAAAGCAATTGATTTGGTTTCAAAAGGAAACTTTTAAATGGCTTTACTAAAATTCAATCAATAATTGTCTACCAACACTCTAAAATAATATATGTAAGTATCAAACTGAAGCTAACACGCATGTAATTGTATGCTAACATACATGTAGTATTTATATACTACCATATAAGTACCTTGAAGTATATCACCATATACATAGCTTCCATTATGCTTCCATAGATGTTGACTTACATGCACAATGGTTGAGACATTGAATGGAATCTTATTGTTTCAAGAGTTTCAATACTCATTGTTGGCATTATCAGCTCTCTCATATTGATCTCATATTCCAATCTTAAACCTATGAGCTCTCTCCTCACTATATCTCAAGAAAACAAGAAAGCATAACGATTAAGACCTTGTAGTAGCCTCATCTTCATATATTTTAGTACAAATGCCTTGGAAGGTCTATCAATGGCCTCACAATTCAAACATTTCTCCTTGATCCACCCCCATCACTCCTTTATAACAAATCCAATCTACAAGGGCTCCAACAAAGAAAGGAAATATAGAGAACAAGGAGAAGCATCAACCTCCACCTTGTACTCTACCTCTCTGACCATTCAATAAATGAAAGAAGAAGGAGAAAAAGAGATGAGATTTGGTTTTATGCGAAAAATTCAAGCCATTTTATAGGATGAGGGAGTAGGTTTTGAAGATTCAAAGTTAAAAGATGAAGAAAGAAGATTGTGTGGAAACATGGTGTGGGTAGCTAAAATGACAATTTAAGGCAAGTTGTGAAGAAATAGCCCAATTTTAAGAGAAACATGGCCAAACGCAAAGGTCATGACAAGAAAAATAATGAAGCATGGAAAAAGGAGGAGGAGAAGAGGTTTACAAAACATGCCATGTTGCTAATCATTTTGTGATCATTGCTCTCCATCTTCTTCACTTCTCGCATGCAACAAACATGATAAATGGAACCTAAATGATAAGTGCTTTGCATTGATACCACTCTTGTATGCTAATGTGAAAGAATCCAAATGCTATAATTTCAATATTTCTCTCTCTTCAAACCACTCCTTCTCTCTCTCTCTCTCTCTCTCTCTCTCTCTCTCTCTCTCTCTCTCTCTCTCTCTCTCTCTCTCTCTCTCTCTCTCTCTCTCTCTCTCTCTCTCTCTCTCTCTCTCTCTCTCTCTCCTCCATAGCCATTAACAAGCATTCATACGAGAGAAGGAAGATGGAAGATTGAGCATGAGACATGAATTGTATGCAAAGCTAGAGTATTGGAGCACATTTTTGAACAATTATCGAGGTCTTTTGAGCGTGCTAGTGGTTGTGAAAGCATCAATGGTAGCCTTGGGTGTCCATCTCTTAAGTGCATGTTTTTGTCATCTCGATTTTTGTGTGTACAGTACTCAAAATTGGCACATTATTTGAACATAAAATGATGAGCTATTTTAGTGTGGAGTAAATACACGTGATTTTTAATTTTGATCATGTTTGCTATGCTATTTTGATTTTTTATTTTTATTTGATAAATAGCTACAAATTAATAAAAAGAAATTACAAATAGTGAAGAAATATAGAAAAACACCAATAATTAGGAGAAATTTAAGGACACATTAATAAATCTAAAAAGGATATAATTTACATCAATAAAACATAATATATCATGAAAGGCATTATTCTATTATATGAGATTGAGATCTTGGTAGTATAGGATTAGTCCTAATGTCATTCAATGCCTTTAAATTAAGAAAGAATACTTAAAATAAGTCTTCATATACTAAAATGATCTATTTTCTAGTGTTTTATCATGGGTAGGATGAGCTTATGTTATATGTTGGCTGTAAGCTAGCACAAGATTGGAGAACTTAGCAACATTGCAGCATCGCATAGTTTGTAGACATATAAAAGTGAAAGGGTTGTTTGATGCACTCCCCCACCGCCTGCCCCCAGCCCCAAACACCCCCCCCCCCCCCCCCCCCAACACACACACACACATACATTCAAAGCATTTCCTTGCATACTATTGGAGCTATTTATGGCTCACCATACATCACTGCATAGCAAATGTATTCATGGTGACACACTGGGTAAGGAAATACCAAGCCATACTAGATTTGGGGTTGTAGTGGGATAAAAGTGAGTTTGAGTGGAGATAAAATAGTATGTTTTATGACATATAGATGAGGGTCTACAAGTCAAATACCTAATTGGTTAAGATTGCTCATTCTAAGAGGCAACAACATTCAGTCAGAGGGTACCTAAGTGATGTTTATATTGTGTATTAGACATAGTTATGTGGAAAAAAATTTGACTTAGAGTTCAAGGCTAGGAAATCAGTGATTAAACTACAATGAAATGTTCTAGATTTGTAAGAGAGTTTTCCAGCCATTCTTCTAGTTACTTATGGATGTAGAGCCATGGCAGTTTGGTATTTGGGATTGGATAGTGTGTAGAGTGAAAGAGAACCACTCTTGGGACCATTTTATATCATAATAGTGATAGATGGTATGTCCTATTGGGAGTAAAGGTGCTTGTACCTATGCCAACATATATTTAATTCACACACTATGACTACACACCTGTACACTACAAGGTGGTGGGTGCCCAATCACTATCACTTTATTTTGTATTCTTTAGTGGCTACTATTAAATAAGAAAAGGCCAGTCACACATTGTGATTGTTGGAGTTTCCACAACTTGTGTCTCTCTCTCTCTCTCTCTTGGTCTCTTGCTCCATCCTCCATAGAGCATCTTTCTTGCTGTCCTTGCTCTTGCTTCCACTTGGTCTTCTCCCTTCAACTAGTATCAAAGCCAGAGCTTCTCCATCATTCACTTCAATAGTAGCTCATGAGAAAGCTTGAGCTTAAAGGTTCCATGAACACCATATTAGAGAATTTTGAAATCTCCCAAGTCTTACTTTCAAATAAGGGATAAAGATTTGGCCATATGGCTAAATTTTAACCCATGCTTCAAAGTGGGACTTGGAAAGACAACCTATATAGTAATTAGGGTAGACTCCACTTTCAAGTAAGGGGACAAGATTTGATCATGTGGTTAAATATTAACTATATTGGGAATTCCTAGACTACATGAAAATTCCCAAATTCCCTAAAATAGTATTCATGGGAATTTAGCTATCTTTTTCATGAAGTATGAATATTTCTTTCGCTTCCTCTCTGCTTATTACCACCCGTTGAAACTTGCTCTAAGTATCCAACATTGTTTACCATTCCCCATGACTTAGGGAGGAGCAGCAACACTAGTAGACACACGAACAATAATGCACAGGTCATCGACTTGATAGGTATATCATGTGTAAATGACAAGTCTTTGATGTATCTTGAACTATCACTCATACTCCCATTTAGTCTTTAAGACATTATCAACTTTCATTTTCCTTGCAAAACACTGGTCACAACATACAGATGAAATCACAGTATTTCTATATAATCTATCATTTTTACTAAATGGATATGCTATGTCATGACATTGCACTTCCTGCCATTGATAAATGTGCATAGGATAGTAGCCATCAATTAGGTGTGAGGGAACCAAAAGAAGATGGTGGTGAAATCGTAAAATAGTCAAAAGAAATGTCGCACAATGTTGGACTTTTAGTGCCAAAACAAACTTAGGAAAAACAAGAATAGTGCTGGTATTCAAGAGAAGTAAGCAAAAGAGATTTCAAAGAGAGTGGGGGTATGGGAGAACAGGACATGTGAAAGAGGGTCAAGACCCCTAGCAAAAGAGGATAAAATCAAATTCCCTCTACAAGAGATGAAAACATGGGAGGAGATGGAGCCAACAAACATGGGATGGATACAACAACCATCAATAGCTGCCACTATCTTTATGAAACTATATCCACTTGGGCCTCTCTTTAATATTTTCTTCTCTCTGTATCATCATGTCTTTCCCTCTCTCTCTCTCTCTCCATGTCTCTATCCCCTCTCTCTCTCTCACTCCCTCAACCTCCACACCTTCATCACACACCCACTCTTATGTCTTTCTCACCCTCTCCCATGCCTCTCTTTCTCTCCTAACTTAGGTATGGCATGGATGTTGGTTAGTGCCCAGTCTTACACCTATGTATGATGACCTTAACTCTATAAGCTTCCACAGATATTGTAAAACAGAGTTTCTCAACACAAGGCATGGATCCATGCACCACTTTGAGCAACCTACCTTATAGCAATACACACAATAACCTTCACTCAACTATTCTATGTGTGTGACTAGGATTCCAAATGTGTAAGTGTATGATCAGGGCTTGAAATGTGTGTGATTAGGCCTTAAGTGTGTGCATTAGGGGAGATTTGAGGTCTTGAAAATGCCTTGTAAGAAATCCTAGAGAGAAAAAATATTTTAAAAAATAAAATTATTTTTTAGATTTTAAATATATATTTTGGTAAGTAAATATAGAAAAAATAGTTAATAAGTCATTGTTGTGATATTCTCGTGGCCACATCAAACTTAGAAATTTAGGCCGCCATAAAGGTGACAAAGGTTGTCATAATCAAGATTTTACTCATCCTCATTAACGTGAAAACTAGTATTCAATTTAAATTTTGTTTGACGTTTGATTACCTCCCTCCATTCTCACTCTCTTCTTTCTTTCCCCTTATTACTAGTTTTTTCTTCATTTTTCTTCTTATTTCTAACTCGCGTAGTTTTTCAATCCAATCTTCTAATCACATCCTTAGTTATGGATCAATCATCCAATGATCTCTATAACTCTAGTAAAAGATATTTCTATCATCTTCATATTGAGTTGGTTAGTGAATATGAACCAATAAGGAAGAGAACAAAACCTATTACTATTATAGAGTCTATGAAACATATACTCAGATTTGAAGGAAAGAAAAGGTTTGATCTTTGGTTAGATGGCACGCTATATCCCAACGATCCTAGCAAAAATAGTGCTCCACCTTTCTATAATGGCTCTTCATTGTTGATGAGGTTTATTGGTAATGGTTATAATGGGTTTCTAGGTTATAGACTCAACTTGGTTGCAGAAAAGGACGTCCTTAGATTGTAGAACCATCTTTTATCAAAACATAACAATGAGTTATTGTAGAAGCTAGAGGGCTATCAATAGAGGATTCATTCGTTGGAGAAACACATCAAATCTTATCAATGAAAGTAAACTATTTTAGACCTTTAAAGTCGACAAAGGGCTCTTAAAAATATTGAGAGTGTCAAATGAGGAGGAGATGGTTATAGTAAAAGAATCCAAGCAAAAAGGTACATTTTTATTATTTTTAAAAATATTAAATATGATTTTTTATAATTAATTATATTTATTTAAAATTAAATATGGCTTTTTTAAATAACTAATTGTATTGATTTACGATGTTGATTTTGTTTAGGTCTCTTCTTCAACCGAATGCAAGTGAAAGAGATTCTTTAAAACCATCTCAACTTTATTATCATCATCTTCCTTCAGTAGTTTCAAAAGATATTTTGGAGAATTTTTTTTAAAAAAATACAAAGAAACAATGCTTGGGGTCATTTATAAAGGATTATTCTTTACATACTGAGTCAGTGTAGAAGATACTATATAGTATTGGTATAAGTCAAGATGCTTATATTTTCTAGCTTTTACAATCAAATAGCAAGGACATGTACACAATTGCATACTTCCAAGGCTATTTGTGGTTAGAAATATCAGACAGAGAGTGAATAACAAAGTGATGGAGATTCTAGGCGAGCCTTTCCATATCAAGGCTAGCTTCAAGGATAGGAAAAAGGAAGTTGTATTCAATTAATCTAACAATTTTTTCTTGACTTGCCTACCCTATAATGTTTAATGATCAATATCTATGACTTGTCACTAGAAGAGGCACAAGGAGTGGCTAGATTTGTGGTTAAACTTGATGAAATTGAGATTATGAAATGCACAAAATTAGAGAGAGTCTCTATTACCTTGATGAATAGAGCACTTTCATCATGTCATTGCAATCACTCAATGTTATTTAGTATTCAATTTGAACACATCATCTGGTGACTAGGAGCATTCAACGTAGATACATAGGATTTTGATAAATTGTATTGAGTTTTTCATCAAACACCAATACAAGTTGTTATTAAGAGACCACAGGCAAGAGAATAGCTATTTGTTGAAGTATTTGGAAACTATTAGATTAAGTGGCACATAGCTAGTGACTTAAAGACACTCAAATGTATATACACGATGTTAGAGGAGATCCAACTCCAAATCTCCTTACCTATATTGCATATCCCCAACAATAGAGTTTATGGTAATGTTGTTATTGAACCAGATCTTCAAAAGTCTAAGGATGGCAATTGTGTCTCCAAAAAGCCATCTATTGGTGGAGTGAAGGTTAGAAGGTTCCTAAGTTTTTATGGGAGACTTGATAAGACAAACTCTTGGAATGGTGGCTCAACTATTAGATACAATTAGTGGAAGTCTCTACGTAATCCAATTAAGGATCATGCTAATAATGGACAAGCTCGGAATAGAAAAGCCAATGTTTGAAAAATACTAGATAAAATATTCTTTTATTGTGATAAAATTGAATGGAATGATGATGATCGCAAAGACTTAAAAAACAAATTGAACCTTTTTAAAAAGGCTATGACAGAAGCTTGGGATGATCAATACTTCACTCACTATATGGTAAGAAGTTTACATATGTATGTCTCTTCATTATCTAACTCATATCAAGTTTTTTAAATTAAATTTTCTAATTTGTCAACTATGTAGCATATTTTATACAACCATGCTCCATATTTTATCAAGCAAAATAGATCTCTATCTATTTGGTCAACCCAAGGTATGGAAAAATCTCATTATCAAGAAAAAAAAAATTAGACACACAAGACATGGAGGTGGAAGATACAAAGCAAACAATTTATTAGAGATATTCCAATGGTTCTATAGAAAAATTTGGCACAAATTCAAGCTCAAAGACACAATGACATTATGTAATGCATCATCTTTGGCAAGGACTATACAAACTATCACCCAAAGAAGAAAAGAGGGATATTTAAGCTTTTGTGCAAAGCAAAGATTTTCATAATGGTTACAAATTGGACAAAGAGATGGAAAAGGATGGGTTTCAAGAAACCCTTGACATCTTGTAGTTTGACTCTATTACAAAAGAGTCTCTAGTTTCAAGCAACTCATTAGGGCCTCTAGAGGAATCTTTTGTTTCAACCCACTCAATAAGACCTCTACATTTTCAAGAACTCTTGTTTCTTATAGCTTGGAAGGAGCTTCAAATTCTTGGTATCTCCTATGGGAGAGCAAATAAGAGCAAAGAACTCCAAAGTATCCTGCTTTAGATCCACTATATCTAGGCATGAAGCAAAAAACTCTTATAGCTTCTTCCTTCTCCACCAAAATTATCATATCGGATCCTCTTTTGAAAACTTGGGATCCAATCATCTTAGAGATAGATTTCAAAGCCATCATTGTGGTAGGATTGGAGAGTTTGACAATATTATACGATAAATTGCAATTGTTTGATTATTTAAGCTTCCAATATAATAACCAAGGCCTTGACTTTTACCAAGCTTCAATGGCCTTGAGCCCTTGGCTCTTCAAAGAAATTTGTCTGGATCTTCAATTTTGATCTGCACAATAAACAACAATAGTGTAAGATGTCAATAGATAAATATCATATAATATTTGTCTATAATGCATAACAAACTCTAATATAAAGCTCAATGGATATCTTAAAATTATATTTCATACCTTAGGGTTTTCATATTCTTTAAGAAGACTATCATCATAAAGATTAATTGAACTTTTTGGTTTCTCCTTTGATGGAGACCTTTAAGTTTCTCTTCAAACCCCATGATATCAATACCAAGCTGTGAGAACTCTTCTTCTGTAGTTAGGTAGCCCCTCCTTTTCATATTCCATGATATGATTAATACATGAAGACAAGGCTACATAGCTATTTTGAAAATTCTCTCCCTTAATATCAAGGCTTGCTAGCAATTACCGTTCATAACCTATAAAATTCTTTTCAATTTGACCCCATCTTGCAAGGATTGCTAAGCAATAATCTTATATGAGATCAAAATGGTGTTGAATATCATTTAGTGATACATATCTCTTTTTGTTGGTGAGGCAAGTGGAAAATGTTTGGATACAATCAAGAGGAACTTCTTCAATCTCTGCACTCAACTCTATCTCCTTTTCTTCCACTTTTGTAATATTCTTGCTTTTAAACAAAGCAACATCAAATCCTTACGCTAGTTGGTTCTCAACATCCTCCTGAAACATTTCCTCATTCTCTTTAACCGCTTTATCTTTACTTGCAATATTCTTTTTCTTCTTCTCTTGTATTGTATCTAAAGAAGAACTCTCCATATACTGAAGATATACAAGAAATCCAACATCCTTGTGGATAAGAAGACATTGATGAAAAATACAATCTGCTTTCCACTTCTTGAATTCCTTGTCTATGAGGCTAAACCTTGTTTGCAAAGTTGTTCTAGCTACATTGGTAGCTTCCATTACATCACTGTAATGGACAAATCCGTCAATATTTAGACCTTGTACATGCCTATCATAATACTCCATATAATCCTTTAGTTTGTCTTCAAGTTCATTCAAGAGCTCTTGCAAATCAAAGGGAACATTGAGCACATCTCTAATGTAGTTGAATCTGGATGAAATTTTAGTTCCATGGAGGAAATCAAAGAGCTTCTCATCACATTTGTCCTCTAGATCCTCTTATTCCATTCCCTCTAGAGAAAGCTTCCTTTTAGTCATCTTGATTCCTCACAAAACAAAATTCTAAAACAACAAGACAAGTTAAAGAATACAAAGAACCTTGGCTTATGAAATGTGAGCTTATTTATAAGCCAAGCAGCAAAGCATGGGATCTATTTTTGTGTTTCATTCGACATCCACATAAAAAACTTCATGGAATTGTCCATGATTTATGAAATGCAATTATAGAAGTCTTAGAAGAGCTTTCTAGAGTCTTATCACGTTTGATTGGACAAAATATACCTTACGACAATGGAGAAAGCTAACACAAAGTAAAGATCAACTCCTTACTTATATATCTTTAAAATAAGTTATTCGATCACTTCTATTGCTTCCAATGCAATTAACAATAAATCACAACGCATGTGCATAATGGAAATAACCAATAGAGGTTTGTTACCTTGGAAATGTATTTCTTTGTGAGCATGAACTAGTTTTGTCACAAGAGCACGCGTATTCTTGGCTTAGGATGCACAAGGTGTATGGTTGTGGGAGAGAGAAAAAATATGTAGAAGAAAAGTTTGTGTAAACAATAGCGTGAATTGGCTTCACAATGTGTATTTATTTTTGCATTAGGTGTTGAAGGCATGGTTTCATCTACTATAGTTATAGGCACCTCTTCTCCTTCATTGTCCAAGCCCCCACTACTATCCACTCGTGGTTTCATACAATTGACCATTATGTACTTCATGAGCTTTGCTCTTACATACCAAACATGCTTAGTTTTATAGTGATCCCTTGAACATGGCCATACATTTGTAAGAAAAGATTTTTAGTTCATTGTTATTTTTTACAATGGACTATATTATTATCATCAATAGACTATTTTGCAATGAATCTCTATCTTAAATTTTAGTATCTTTCACAATACCTTTATAAGTTTATCATCATTGAGATAAATAAACTTAACCAATCTTCTGGCATTTGTATTTACTCTCCAACCACAATAATGACTATCATCATGATGAGGAAATTGCAACTAACAATATAAAGTAAAACTATGAAACTTATTTATGGCAGTTTATAGAATAATTTTTCTTATTATGTTCCAACCATATTAATCAAGACCTTGCAATAGCTTGTCTATATTGCATTATTTCAAGTAAATTAGAAGGCATGGGAGGCTTTTTCTCTAGTACTTCAATCAATCTTTTTGTAGCTTTGTACCAAAAAGACAATACAATTTAGACTACTTGCAAAAAAAAGAATCAAAATATCAAGGAGACCTTGGATTATATAACTTACAACTGAGTATTTTCATGGATTCCTTTCAAAGAATTGATGAGAAAACATTGCTTGTCTACATAGTTTATTCCAATTAGGCTCCAATGAGAACTGAAAAACAATCATATTTCAATGATTTAGCAAAACAAAGTCTCATAAAATCTAACATAGTATCAAATTACTTACTTTTTATGGTATCAAAGTCAATTGGATTGAACCAATGATCAAATTCACTTGCATCAGGCTCACACCTCATAGTGTGAGATGGATGGATCAAGAACCTCAAAATTTTGTTGTATATCAAAGGAGAGCTCATGCATTACACACCTAGTAAAGGAATGGAGATAGTGAGCATAAATATGAAAAATCTATTGCTAGAAAAATATAGTAAGTAAAAGTAAGTTTGGGTATATTATACCTCATCCCAACAAGAAGAATAGTCATTTACTTCTCTCATTTTATTCTTGAGGATCTAAACATAGTCATAGTAAAAGAATATCATATCATATCTTTTGTTAATATCACCAGTAGGTAAAAAGCAAGAGACATTGAAGCCCTAAGGATCATCCCTTTCAAGAAGGGTAGATAGCTCTTTTTCAAAAGATGGTAGCTACTCTGCTTCCCTTTCTTCTACTTATTCCTTCTATACTCTCTCCATTTATTTGCCTGCTCTTCTGTGGCCTTTTTCACTTTCTCATATTGTCTTGTGTCTTTTTCATGGGTGACATCTTCAACCTTAGGACCTTAATCATCTTTATTTTTTCTATAGAGAGGCACATTTAAAATATTGAAAGTCTTCTCATCAGTAAGGGGGATTGGCTCAAGGACCTTTGAAAATCTGTACCTCAACCTCCTAAAAATTATGAGGTCTTTGTCCATAAGTATAAGCATATGTGCATGAGTATCATAGATATAGGAACCTTGAAAAAACTCAATCAAAAAATCTTATATAGCCTCCTGGTAGATGCAAGTGAGTGTTGTCTTTGTCCATCTAAAACTATCAAGACTATGATTGTCACAAATTTCTCTAACAAGCCTTTGAAGGGGCAGTTTTGGAATTGCATTATTGAGAGCCTTCATTGTAGTTCTAATCTCTTTTAGGCATCTAACATGTTGTGAAAACTTTTCCCTTGGCTTTGATTTCCTTGAAAGTTTAGAAGGCTTGGAGTACTAATGGATCTTTGAAGCAAGGCCTCTAGGATCAACATTCTGCTTTCTTGTAGTAGACTTAGTTCTAGCCATCTGAAATCTCCAAAAATAACAACAATACTCAAAAAACACAATATTAGTGAGCTTGGGAATCTCCCAATTCCCATTTTTTGAATACTAAAAAGGTAGCACCTAGATAACATGCCCATAAGTTACTCAAAACCATATGATGTGACCTATCATTGGAAAGTGCTTGAAAAGGGAATCTATTGAGTTGTAGAGCACTCCATTTGGAGTTATAGTGTTCAAATTATGACAAATCCAAATATTTGACCACATGTCCCAAACTTATGAGAAATTCCCATATTCCCCAATATGGTGTTAAAATTAGAAGATTGTCAAATAACTAGCATATGAAACGTGAAATGAAGACTTGTACGTGGCAAAGAACCTTCGGTTTCGTGTTTCATACATCGCCATTACTATCGAGCGAAGAGTTCTATGAAATGCAAAATAGGATTTGTCAAAGACTTCCCAAGTGCCATTCTCACATTTTATAAGTTTGACTAACAAGAATCAATGGGAGAAGGGAAGTTATGGGATGAATATATCATGTTTTTTTCAGCAATAGATTACAAGCAGCCATAAGAAATAAATAAAAGAATTTTTTACATTATGTATATGATGAAATCTGACCTTATGTGCTAGGTGTTGAAATTCTTGATCTCCTTACGTGGTGGTGGAAAATTTTACCTTGTGATAAAGTTATCTGTCATCGTTTGGTGAAGTTGAAGCAATAAATTTACTCCACACATATGGTAGGTATATCATTGTTGCCTTGGAACTTGTACCATGTGTCACTGACCTTTCCAAACATTATGGCACTTTAATGGAGTTATTTTCCAAGTGAAAGGGAAGATTTTTTAGCCTTCTTTTTTTAGTTTAAATATATCCTTTTCTAATTAGTGCACGGTACCTTTTGAGTGAGTTCCAAGTGGAATGCATTAAACACTGATATGGATGTGATTTGGGAGCTTGGACACCTTGGTGAAGGAAGGATTTCTATATCCATGGCAAAGAGAGAGAGAGAGAGAGAGAGAGAGAGAGAGAGAGAGAGAGAGAGAGAGAGAGAGAGAGAGAGAGAGAGAGAGAGAGAGAGAGAGAGAGAGAGAGAGAGAGAGAGAGACTACCATAAAGGAGAGAAAAATACGATAGGGATAAATGAAAGGAGGAAAAAAAATGAGTGCCAAGATTTTTACTAATTTGAATTTAGATTAAATTGGTCATTATAATTAATCTTGATATATTATTAAATAAAAGTAACAGAGACTATATGCCATTAATGTAAAGGATGTCATAATCACGAATATAAGAGGGTAAAAATAGATATTGATAATACAAATTTGTAATATTATTATGTATATATATATATATATATATATATATATATATATATATATATATATATATATATATATATATATATATATATATATATATATATATATATATATATATATATATATATATATATATATATATATATACATATATTTAACTTTTTTAAGATATAAGTTCCATTAGTACGAAGGCTTTGCTCCTATTAGTCTAGAACACTCTCTCTTTATTTCCTACAAGGCATTTTCAAGACCTCAAAACTCCCCTGATGTGTGACTAGGACTTTAAATGTGTGACTAGGGTTTGAAATGTGTAAGTTTGTGACTAGGGTTTTAAGTGTGTAGTGTGTGACTAGGGCTTGAAGACTTGAAAACAAAGAGAGATAGGGCTGAAATCTTCTTCTTCTTATTTCTTCTTCTTCTTACAAAAGAACTAAGTCTACAACATGATAAAGGACTAATATGAAAGTACCACAACGTATCTACATGTGGTACTTTCAGTAATAAGTGTGAATCCATTAGGAAAGAAGAGGTGGTACAATGAATGTGCCATAATCAAGGATGGACTACATGGGCGTAATCTAGCTATAGAATCAATGGCACATCCTCATTTCGGTCACCTAGCATGCCAATGAATAATATTGTGCCATATCACTGAGGCACATATAGTGGATGCCAGCTCATGTAGAGCTCGACATCTCAACAACTAGGATGGGGTATGTGTGGCTAAGATAACCATGCACAGTGTGACTAGGTTGCAATGAAGATGAAGGTAATTGTGGCTAGGATGTAATGAGGACAAGACAATGATGAAAATGAATATGAAGACAAATAAAAAGATGAAAACAAAGATGACGAGCTTCCTATGTGCCAAAAGTTTTGTCATTCATCCATGCTTCTAGCTGTAAGTGCCACACTTCCACCCTAGATGCTGAACCATTTTGGCATCTCTGTGAAAGCCAACCATTTTGGCCCTCACAAAGGTGCCGAAATGCCTATAGAACATGTTTGAACCATGTCTATTTTGTGCCTCTTGGATTTTAAATTTAGAGCTAACCTCATAATGTCCAAGGCTTTGGCCTTAGCTAACATATTGTCTCTTTGATAGGAAGGTTTTGATTTAAGTCACTTTGGTCGATTGTGCACATGAATATGGTAAACATTAAGGCTTTATAGTTGCTCATAATATGCATCTCAGGGAGTTTGCATTAGGGTAGCTCTAGTCCACAAACGAAGCTTCATATATTAGGGTAGTGCTAGCCTACAATGTGGGCTTCATAGCCCCTAGGCATCATATAGTACATCATGGTGATGTGATGTTTCCAAATATATTTAGTACCCTCATTCTTGCTTGAACAAGGAGTCTCATTCCATCTATACATTCTCATTCCATCTAGCTATAGGTCTTGGTTAACTCACTTCTGTGCTTTTCCAACATCAAACCACCCCCTACTAATCTTGTGCATGCACTCTCCATACCAAATATTCTTGATCACCATGCCTTTCTCATCAACATGGTAGCTTGGGCAATGAAACATCTAGAGAGCATGGTTGATAATATGAAACAAAGAAAAGTTTTAGGGCTCACATCCATTTGATGGATTATGATTGCATAACATGATTGCAAAACTCTAGGATTGCATAGGTAAAAGCATGCATTTAATGTATTGCACAATTTAATTTGTGCAATAGTAGCTAGCCTAATCACAAATATAAACTCATTCCAATGACGCCTTTTACAATGCCTTGAACTTTCAGGTTGCATGTGCTAATTGTTCTGTCCTCCAATGCATGGGTAATGTCAATCCTATATATCGCATAGCCAGAGGGTTCACATGTAGGAACCCATTCATGGTTAGCCCTAACCAAGCTATGGCTCATGCTGTCCCTGTCTTCTAGACTCAGAATTGAGCTTTTGACAAAACACCAACTTACTAGATGCACATGTAGCCTATCTTGATTACATATTCAAGTGAGGACTTCATCAAACTCCCACAAAGCTCATCCTTTATGTGTGGGAATCACTTTCAAAATCTAAGTTCTTGAGTATTAAAACATAAATTGTAATATGAATACTTGAGATAGGCACTGTTTGCTTCCATTGATTCAAAATAATGTGTGGCACGCTTGTATCAAGTCATTGCTTACTTGTGAAATGATATTTTTAGACATGTATCTTGGTTCTCAAATAAGTTACAATTCTATGTAAACCTAACCACAAGAAAAAGCACATGTTGTGGCCACTATGGTAGCCTTCATTAAGCAAATTTTGCTTCCTTGTGGACATGACTTCAATCCTTGGGTGATTCCATCACATAATTCAAAAATGTTTTGATTTTTCTTCAATGAGGGCTCAATAGTTAGCTTAATTCAGTGGGCAAAAAGAGCACATGCAAACATTTTTTCTCGTACTCCCCCCAACATGGAAGTATGTGAATTTGATCTTTTACCTACAAAAATACAAATATTTGACCATGACAGTGACCATGAAATATCATACAAACATGTGAAGCTACTATCTCTTTGAGGAATAAAAGATGTGTATCGATCCTAGGATCAACCATGGAGAATATGGCGTACTCACATGTGGTCTTAGGTGTTGTAATGGAGACTTATGAGGTGAGTTTAGTAGTTGTTTTTTTGGTTTTTCTTATTGGGATGGTTGATCCATAAGAGTGTTGCCTTCCCTGATCACATCTAACAGGCATATTTAGCCTTTGCATAGCTAGTGACAAGCATTGAATCCTTGATGATGGAGTCTATGGAATGATTTATGTGTTTCTCTCTTAATGGTTATCACATCATTTGTCACCATATATGTTGTAGATAAGGGATGGTTTGTGATATGTAGCATTGAAGACCATTTGCCTATTGTTGCCAGGCATACAAAGAAGGTATGGTTTGTACATTATAGAACCTTGACCTTTCTAGTCGAGTGTGGATATATGTATGAGGATGAGGAATAGGTTTGTTGATGCCAGGAGGCATATTCCATGGTGGATTTCATGAGACCACGATGGATTCCATAAAACTATATTTATTTGCCGGGGTTCATACACAAGGTGGATTCCTTGTGCAAGAAGTTGACGGGGATGCCTGCCCTTTTCGGGCATCATGTTAATTTAATGTGCACGTGGGTGATTCCATAGTGGGTGATTTCGTAAAATACATATTTAAACTAATGGATGCTTATGAGTTTAGAGTGCACTCGTATTAAATTAAGGTTAGGATAGAGCTCTAACCTATTTATTTATTTTGTAGCTGAAGACTGCTAGGTATTCACTTTTTTTTGTTTAATTTTATTATTTTTTAACAATTATGAATGCTTTAGTTGATGTGTAGAGTAGGCAGCGGTGGCGTTGGGAAGCATCGGGCGATGGCATATATTGAAATTACCTAGAAGAAATCGTCATTTTTGATGGACGTGTGTCTTATCATTAAAGGCGTGGCTCTAATATTTATTTAGGTATATTTATTTTATTAGAGCGCTTGACAAATATTTATTATTTTATAAGCGCACAGGCATTCGGCTTAAATATTTCGTTATTGGACATTGTACTTGGGCACAACCCGACTTTTGGGATGCCCAACCGCTTTATTCTTTATTTGGAAAAAAGCAAACACAAAAGCCAAAGCATGCTAATTGTAAATTGGGCTATTTTTGAGCTTGGACATTAATAAATTTATAAATACATGCCTTGTGGAGCACTCACACAAAGCATGGGGGGAGATTGTATCCAATTTGTCTTTTTGCTTCATGTCGTGCAAACTCTCTTCTTGCTTTTATGAAGTTTATGTAGAGTTCTTTGTTCTTGGGGACCTCCTTGCGCTCACTACACATGCATCCAACATCCGATTTATGCACCACTGGTATCAAAGTGTAGGTGAGATCAAGAATGAGAATGAGAATGAGAATTGTTTATGTGTAATTATTTTCTTTGATGACATATTGGTTTTCAGTAAGAATGAGAATGAGCATTATGAACATTTATCTTTGGTTTTCAAATTGTTGAAAGAAAATCAATTATATGCTAACCCTAAAAAGAATGAAATTTTCCAAACCCACATTGAATACTTAGGACATATTTTTCTTTTGATGGTATTCAAGTTGATCCTAAAAAGATAGAAGTAATTTTGCATTGGCCAATCCCTAAAAATGTGCATGAGTTACGTTCTTTCTTAGGTCTTGCTAGCTTTTACGGAAAATTTGTGAGAAATTTTTTATTACTTGCATTGCCTTTAAGGAAATTATTAAAGAAAGGTGTTGTATATCATTGGTTTGATAATTAGCAAAAGTCTTTTGATTTATTGAAACATGCTTTAACACATGCACCTATTTTGCAATTACCTGACTTTAATCGACCATTCTTTCTAGTAGTCATCACTGATGCTAGCAGATTAGGAATATGAGCTGTCCTTATGCACGATTCACATTTCATAGCCTATTCTAGTTGCAAACTTAAACCTTCTGAGTTGAAGTATTCTACCTATGATGAGGAATTGTTAGATGTAGTACAAGCCTTATGTCAATGGAAACACTATCTAATGGGATTTGAATTCATGATCAAAATTGACCAACAAAGTATCAAACTTCTCCTTAGTCAACCATAAATCTCTAACCATCATATGAAATGGGCTGCTTTCATTCAAAGTTTCCATCCACTTATCCAATATCAACCCGAAAAAGAGAATGTTGTTACCGATGCATTAGGTAGAAGACCAAGTATCCATAATATTTCTGTTCTATCTTTTGATTCCCTTATCCCTATGAAGGATACCTATGACCAAGATCCCATTTTTCAAGCTGATTAGAATAAATTATTTGCTAATAACTAGATTCCAATTGATTCATTGTTTTATTCTGATGGATTTATGCTTTATGAGAAAAGATTGTGTGTCACTGTTCCATTTAGATCATTTATGTTGCATGAAATTCATTGTCCCCCATATCAAGGCCATAGAGGTATTATTTCTACTTTATGTACATTGGTTAAAGATTTTTATTGACCACAAATGAAATCTAATGTTTTTAACTTTTTTTCTGAATGTTTAATTTGTCAACGAGTCAAGTGACACCATGGTAAGCAATATGGTTTATTAATGACTTTACTGATTCTTGAACGACCATGGAAACATATTTCAATGGATTTTATAACTGGTTTGCCTAACATCCAAGCTAATCATGATATGATTTCGACTATCGTAAATCGATTAGCAAACAAGCATATTTCCTTCCATGCAAGAAAACATTAACTGCATCTCAAGCTGCACAATTGTTTTTTAAGACTATTTTCACTAACCGTGGTTTGCCAAAAGTTATTATTTTTTATCGTGATTCTAGATTTTGCAATAAATTTTGGACTACTTTGTTTGCTAATTTAGGTAATAAGATTGGTTTCTCATCTGCATTTCATCCTAAAACAAATGGGCAAACAAAAGCTTCTAACAGTACAATTTTAGATCTTTTGCGTGCATACATAATTTCAAAACCACAAACATGGGATACACACTTGCATTTGCTTCAATTTGCATACAGTAATATACCACACACAGCTACACAAAAAGCACATTTTGAAATCATTTATGGACATAGATTACCTACACCTGTTACATCATTGTCAAACAAAGTTAAAGCTGTTGATGATATTGCCAACATGCATGCTACTATTTTTACTGAAGTTAAAGACATGATTGCAAAAGCTTGGCAATCATACACTAAACAAGCTAATAAGAAAAGAAAATCCATGAGTTTCAACGATGTTGTAACATCCCCTGTGCCCCCGTGCATTCCCCATGCAAACCACCCCCTTTAAATTTTTAAAATTTTTTACTCTCCCTCTCTCTTCCCCCTGCCATCTGCATGGCAGGGAGAGAGAGAGTGTGTGAGTAAAGGGGGAGAAGGGGGCATGCAGCCCCCCCAGATGGAGGGTGGCACCGCCCACCTCCCCCCCACCTTATAAGAAGCCCTTCCCCCCCGTTGAAGAGAGCGCGCCCCCCCTCCAGCTACATCAGCAGGCAGCGCCCCCCCACCCCGCGGTCGATTTGCACACAGCCCTCCCTTCCTCGTCGACGAACGGAAACCCCCCCTCCCCCCCCATGATCATAGAGAGAGAGAGAGAGAGAGAGAGAGAGAGAGAGAGAGAGAGAGTGTGTGTGTGTGTGTGTGTGTGTGTGTGTGTGTGTGAGAGAAGAGAGAATAAGAAGAAGAAGAAGAAGAAGAGGAAGAAGGAGGGAGAGAGGAAAGGAGAAGAGAAGAAGAAGAAGAGAGAGAGAGAGAGAGAGAGAGAGAGAGAGAGAGAGAGAGAGAGAGAGGAGAAGAAGACAAGAAGAAGAAGAGAAAGAAGAAGAGAAGAAGAAGAAGAAGGAGGAGGAGAAGGGGAAGAGAGAAGGAGAAGAAGAAGAAGAAAAGAAGAAGAAGAGAGAAGAAGAGGGAGAGAGAGAGGAAGAAGAAGAAGAAGAAGAGAAGAAGAAGAAGAAGAGATAAGAAAAAGGAGGAGAAGAAGACGAAGAGAAGAGAGAGAGAAGGAGAAAAAGAGTAGAATAAGAAGAAGAGGAAGGGAGAGAGAGAAGAGAGAAGAAAAAGGAGAAGAAGAAGAAGAAGAGGAGAGAGAGAGAAAGGATTTTGGAAGCTTCCTAGAAGCTTCCAAAGCATCTCCTTTAGGAGGTATTTCACCCGCAAGACCCGGCTTAATTTTTCCTTAATCCATGTCCACATCGATTCAAGTGCAAAGGCCGTGAGGATTGGTGGCAGCTGTGCTGGACAATTTGCAGGAAATTCTTGCACAGCTAATAGCTATCCCTGCACACGAAGGCCACTAGATTTCCGCGAAAGATGGCACCCAAGAGGCACACAACTAGGAACTCTGCAGGAGTTTCTACCCAAGGGGGAGGAGTGGCTGCTAACGGGGTTTCGATTGTCAAGAATCAGGTCCATGATCCCGTACTCCTTGTCAATGAACTCAATATGTTAAATGATTACATAACCTCGTATATACAAAGTCCATGAAATAAGTATCAAATAAATTCATAGGGAATTTTTGCATTAGAGACTCTCATAAAAATTGTTTCATTGCATTGTTTAAGAAGGTTCTCTTGAATTTAATAAAAAAAGTCTAGTGCATGAGTTGCATGAATATTTGCAAACACGGGGTGATTTCATGGAAGTCAGTTGCACTAATGGAACGACTCAGTATTACCTTCGTGTCCCAAATATATAAACTATACTCCATCGTGTATTGAATTGGAAATGGCATATCCTAGGGTCTTCTCTTGAGATTGATAGTGAAATGCATAAAGTATCACAGTCATATTAGATGCATGCAAGAAAAACTTCTACATGCATGGGAAAGATTCTCGCATAAACAAGCAACATGTTAAGTTGCATGCATTGAAAGGACCTTCGCATGTATTGTACAAAACTATTGCTTATGACTAGTATTTATCATGGGTTTCTTTCATACCTTAATTGCATGATCATGAAAAGATAAGTGCATGGAAGGGTAGACTTATCTTAAGGGTCTTTCTCTTGAATTGATTAGTGAAATCAAGTGATATGGTTGTCGCATCCATACTAGATGCATACGAAGGAACTATTGCATGCATGGGCAATATTAAGATTGTACGCATAGAAAGATTTCATGAAATTAATGTACATTAGAATGCTTGAATTCATGCTTTGTACATTGGCCTTGAAATTTTTGAGTAAAGTCAATAATTGTCTTAATCAACGTAGTTAGACAAGCTCAAAGAAAAGGGTTAGAAAGGGGCAAACATTAGTGCATGTGAGTACTATTGAAAAAGGGGGTTAAGATCACGTATTCTTGTATCACCAAAAGTATCCTTGGTCAATTAGGGATCGAAGGAAAGATCACATAGATACTTCAAGGGATCTAGGAGATAACCAGCAAGTTGACCAACCAAGGACAACAAGGTTGTCCATGACCTATTTTTACCAAGAGACCTAAGGTAGGATAATTAGGGTCGGTAGGGTACAAACCCTAACCCGAAGATAAAGGGGAAACAAGCAACCTAGCTTGCCAAGCCCTTGGGATCTCGCCAAGTCGCGAATGATCCAGGATCGAATGCTGGGAGCATTCGGGAGAAAAGAATCACACCTTAGCAGTTGGTCGTACAAATGGCCTCCGAAATGATCGTGATTGTACACTTAAGTACATTGTTTGAACTTCTTTTCTCAAGGAACTAATTCAAGGCAAAACACTTAATGCTTGAGGTTAAAAGCCTAGAGGGAGAGGCAGGAACAACTACCTTCGACTCTCTGCCTGGCCCTATCCAAGGGGGTTGTTAGCCACGCCGGGTATATAGACCTAACCTGCTGTGAGAGGTCTCTCCGTGGGTGCTGCTTAGAGCGGGAGGACGCTTGGGTGTAAGGGGAGGCTCTGGCCGTAAATCCCTTTCCTCCGGACCCCGCACAAGAGGCCAATGTGACTCAATATGGGATCTCGAGGCCCGTGTACTAGTCTACGAGCGGAACTTGGAGCAGCAATCCTGTAGATTGCTGGGATAGCCTTCGGGCATGATATTTGATGTATTCCAGGATTATGATAAATAAATATCAGATATTTGAAAAAGAAACTTGCTTGACATTGTTTTTGTGTTAGTGTCTAAGTTACGTGAAGGAACATGTGTTTAAATTGATTAATTAAGGAAGTTGCCTTTGCATGTCAAACATAATGTGGTAGGTAATTAGATAACAAAGCAAACCGAGGAAAGTGCGGTGGATGTGACTTGGGTCCATCCTACGGAAGGGTGGTCCCAGTTAGCTGGAAAGTTTTCTCAAAAGACGAGATAACGAGACTATGAAGACCTAGCATCAGTAGAGTTAGAATCTCGATTTACGCTGTTTTAGGGAAAAGGAATGGGACTATGCCTTATGATAGAGAGGTTGAGCTTCGTATCCCTCTCGTTTTCCATTCTCCATGAACCAAGTGTAGCATAAATCCGCTTTGACTCTGTTGTCCCTACGCAAAGTGGTTCATCTAGAGCTCGACGCTAGCTACTTCCTAGAGACTTTGCTGATAGGAAAGGAACCCTGACTTCAGGTCGATCCTAAGTGGGAACGGCCAGACACTTCCGCTTGGGGCAGACTCGAGAAGACCTAGATCGCAAACCCTGTGACATTCCTTGCGAGTGCCAGGCAGCGCTTTCTAGACTCTCTTCCCGATGGGCTGCTAAGACGTGTCTCATAAGTAGACGAGCAGACACTATCAGGATTGTGGGAGAGAAGGAAGGAGTCTCACTTGTAGCTTTCTTGCTTGCACAATGGGGAAATACACAGAAGGGTGGAGGCTGAAAACAGTTTTCCTCTTCTTAGTTGTGTAAGCCAAAATAACTCTCATACAAAGAAAGTAGAAGAACCCTATATATGGGTCTCAAACCAAACTCAACTAACTAAGGTGGCATACTAACTGAGCCACGAACTAGAGTAGATAAGGATAGCTGCCATGTAGCTATTATTCATGGGTGGTGCACCAACCGCATCTACAACTGATAAGTCGGTGACATAAATGCACAACGGTCACCCTAGCATATCACGAGTGGAGCTCGATATCTCAACAGACACGTTACAGGCATGGTACTAATATTTATTTAGGTGAGTTTATTTATTGAAGTGCTTGAGAAATATTTATTATTTTGTAAGCGCATAGGCACTCGGCTTAAATATTTCATTATTGGACATTGTATTTGGGCACAACCCTACTTTTGGGATGCCCAACCGCTTTATTCTTTATTTGGGCCAAAGGAACACAAAAGAAAAAGCATGATAATTGTAAATTGGGCTATTTTTGAGCTTGGAGATTAATAAATTTATAAATATATGCCTTGTGGAGCGCTCACACAAGGCATGGGGGGATATTATACCTAATTTGTCTTTTTGCTTCATGTCGTGCAAACTCTCTTCTTGCTTTTATGAAGTTTATGTAGAGTTCTTTGTTCTTGGGGACCTTCCAACGCTCACTACACACGCATCTAGCATCCGATTTGTGCACCATTTGTATCATGTCCTTCTACATTGAGTTCATATATATTGTATTGAGTGATGTGCCCATAGTAAAACTGAAACCATTTTTTTAATTGTTAAGGTGAGGACTCTCATGGTAACAATTTTCTCAAAGAAGGGATATGCTTGGCCCATTATGAGGTAAGATAGAATGAGGAAGTTTCATGATTTGTCTTCAATGAAAAGAAAAACATGTTAGGGGAGCAAAGCAAGAGCTTGCCATATGAGCACACCAAAGTAGGGAATGAATATATGCGAGGAGTTTTGGAGCAGTCATCATCACACTTTTTTAGGTGATGTTTATATTTAAAAATGTGAATAATAAATGTAGCTAATGATTGTATACCTAATGGTGGAAGAAACAATGATAGAGATTCCATAACATCATATAGTCCAAATTGTGGTAAATTCAATTACATACAAGGGCAATAAGTCATATTCAACACTTATCATGAATACAATTTCTGAACTACATAACTCTAAATATCTTGAAAAGTATGAAAAACAAGATGTTCATCATTTGCTATGTCCAAGTAATGTCAATCAAGGTTACATCCAACAAATACATCGACTAGTGTGTCTCTCTCCTTGCTAAAAGTAGATTATACCACGTGCACAAAGCATTCCATTAGTTGTCATAAAACTTAGTAAACTAGATATATTTTGTATGGAAGTATTATAAAAATGATTTTGAATGGAAGCATTATAATAGAGACACGTGGAATTGATTTCCTTTAAAATAACATACATGGTTAACTATGCAACACCAATCATCAATGTTTCCATTCACTTTGTGAAAGTTAACTATGAATCAATAAATGCTTATCCTTGCGCCATGTAGATATTGTGAATTAATAAATGTGTGTCAATAAATGTCATTCTTTATTCTTCTTTGTTATAGCTTACACTACACCATACACTATCAAATATGGCAATTCCATCCACCAAATGGACTACGAGAATGATGATTGCCTAGAATGATAAAAATTATGACCTTTTGAGCCCACAATAATGAATTTGATGAAAAAGTACATTTTATAAAAAAAAAGCTTGCCTTTCTTATTTCATGGCTCAAAAGATCACCTATACAAGCTCACTAAAAGGGCACACCCTAATCCCCCCCAAAGTGTCTTACTTGGTGTGGCTAATTTTGCATATAGGCCTTTGCATTAATGAAAGAACTCATGAAAAAATGTTTTGGGAATGAACTTTTCCCCACATGCAACATGGTAATAGAAGCCAACTCTCATCTTTTCATAGAATGCCCATACAATAAAGATATTCATAAGGAAATCTACAAAATGAGCTTTGCCCTTATACCCTCGGGCCCTGAGCTAGAAAGAGGTACTCCTCGATGAAGCTTACAAAATCCTCACATGATGCTATTAGAAGAATGTATCTCAGGAATGTGTGCAAAATTAGGAACGATAATGTCTTTAATGGCATTGACTATAATGGGGGACTTTGGATTTAAAAATGACATTATGTTTCAGGCACTTAGCCATGCAGAAGTGATCATCAAGGCATCAAGGAAGAAGTTAGGACTTTCGAGCTTCATTCACACTTTGAATGTCTATTTGTGCAAAAAATAGAAGAAATCACTTCTTTGGGTGAAGGAAACTAAGGTGGCTCAAATCTTGCTAGCTCTCAAATATCATACATGTTGAGCCACATCTCCACTTGTCTACAAAGCCCTCTAACATTGTGTCCTTGTTAAAAATGGTATCAAGCAAGTGTCTATGCAAAGAAGACCACCCCTCATATAACTTTTCACAATTTGGCCCTAGATTCGGGCTAGAGATGTATCTTTTTGTTAATTACCCATTGTGTATGCAAAGAAGACCTTAGTCATTAATTGTGCCTAAGGGTGATGGGGGCAATGAGACTGCACTCCCCCTATTATCACTTAGTTTCACCTAAGGTGAACAAGGAGGAGTAGGGTTCTCTTACCCCTCTATTCCCCCTCCTAATCTTTGTAGAAAAAATCATGCTAACTTAGTGCTTAGAGGGTTAAATCTTTTCATTAGTCTATGGGAGATCTATTGCATTTGACATCCAACTAGATGAAACTCTTTAACAACTTTTTTTGTCAAAGAAACCTTTTGCTACACGACTAGATGTGACCACAATGGAACTCTTGCTACACAAAGATACCATTAGCCTTGATGCAAAGGGGGTCTTAGGCTACCCCTCATAAAAGTTTTTGCAAATCAACTCTAGACTTAGGCTATCTAGAAATGTATATGCGATGTACAACAATCTTTCTCTTTACTTTACTTAATACAATCATATGTAAACATTATCCATCAAGAAAAAAGGTAAATTCTAAACACCTCTTTTTTTTTGGTGCAATGTGGGTATTTGTATTATCAAGGAAATGTAAAGTAATTACAACATTGTGCTAATGCACCTAGGCTTTAAGCCTATGAGCTCCATTTTTGCCAAAGAAGCTTATAGATCCAGTGCTTCTGACTGAAGAGGATTTAACATTACAAGAACATGGAGTAGGAGGAGATCCAGGGCCCTCAACATCTCTTTGTGGGGGAATTAGAGTATTTGCAATAAAATTCTAAATATATCTTTTTGGGGGCATGGCCTGGAAAGTATGTGCAATAAAATTCCAGTATGAGCAGAGTTAGGGCAAAAAAGAAGTGGGAAGGGAGCAGTGAAGTCTGCAGAGCATAGAAAAAGAAAGTGGAAAGGTATATTATATAGTGTTAGAAAAAGAAAGTGGAAAGGTATATATTATAGATAGTCTCATCAAATGATTGGGGTCTCATAGGAGTCAGAGGCACTCGTAAAGGCGACGACAGTCTACAGTCTACGCATATGGGGCTCGAACTTCGTGTTACCATGATGCGAGCTTATGGGCTCTGGGCAGCAGGCGCAGGAGTCAGGACCATAGATGCCACAGAGAGAGAGAGAGGCTGCGCACTGTGCAGAGCCGTAACTGGCTCAGTTCCCAAAACCTCCCTCTCTCCCTGTCTCTCTCTCCCTCTCTCAGCTCTCTCTCTCTCACAGTTCACTCTCTCTCGGAGTCTCAGACAGTAGACTAATAAGCTTTCAGTTCTCCTCTTCTGCTCATGCAGGCTGACCGTATGACGTGATTGGCATGTCCATGTGTCTGATTAGACAGGCAGACAAACCCCCATTGGCTACTTTCCCATCAGCCGTAAGGACGGCCGCCGGCCATTGCAATTTGCAACACGCGGAGCTCGCAGTAGCAGCAGCACCACTACACCCACCACAGTCCACCAGGCTCAACCTAGGTCCTACACACACACACACACACTCTCTCTCTCTCTCTCCCTCTCTCTCTCTCATGCTTTAAGCCTTCCACATGCTCTTCTGATCCCTCCCCTAGGTACCCCCCCCCCCCCCCCCATCTCACACACTCTCACTCATACGGCGTGCAAGTGACCGTATGCAATATTGTGCATGTCTATGGCATTGCCCACCTGCCCCTCGTTAGCCTTTTCCCCTACCTCCATCAACTCCTTTTACTTTTGATCCGCCACCGTAGGCAGTTTGATTACCTCATGGCCTTGCTCCATCCTCGAGGCTTGGAACATCATCATCCTCATACATTGAATCTTTCAATCGAGAAGGTTCCATATGGGGTTTGATTACCTCATGCCCTTGCCTCATTCTTGAGGCTGCGAACATCATCTTTGTACTTGGAACCTTTCAATTGAGAAGGTTCCTTAAAGGGTTTAGGAAATATCTTTCAATGTTACAACACTCGATAGTGTTAGTAGGTCTCAAGACCAAGGGGCCCGGGCAGCTAACTTCACATTTTAAAAAATATATTTCAATTAACAGTTCTAGATAGTTCTCATCCTACATTGAGAAGCAAATTGGAATTATGAACTCATCACATCATTTCATATTTTTGAAAAACTTTGATTGTGTGCTTTTCATTTGTCATCAATAAAATTCTCAATCTTTTGTCCCTTCCAACTGCTTCATGGTGTCCTTCCAACTCTGTAGAATTGAATTGGTTAATGCTGACTAGGTGATCCTGAATTTCATGTTAGCACAAAGCACATCTTGCCATTCTAGGCTACCCCACTTGCCTCTCTCAGCCTTGGCATGTCCCATCTAGTACTTCATGACCCTTGACATGCACAATTGTTTCTAGGGGATGGATTGCTAGACTTTCTTATCTCCATAGCTCCATAAGAAGCTTCTTGCCAACTTCTCTACTTTGTCCCAGAAGCTCTAAAGGGGTTGACTGCAGCTACAAACACTACCATTGCCCATGGGCACCTCTTGCATAGACTTGATTTTAAGCCAATCGAACCTTTGTTTCTTTGTGAGGGATCAAAAATAACTTATATTACTGTTTGATAAAATATTAATAACTTTGGCATTAAAAAAGTTAAATTCTCAATCTTTGTTTACGCAACAAACTCAAGTCAAAATCTAGACCTCAAATGACTTAATTTTGAAGTTCAATCATTAATACTCACAAAAATAATTGGTTGAAGCTAATACAAAAACAGTCTAAATGGCTTGCATTTTTTGTTTGTGATACTAAACACTCAAGGGAGAAGTGGGATGTCTAAGGAATTGCATACACAAAGCTCCCTTTATACCCAAGGGCTGGCAAATACCAATATCCAATCATGTTATGATTGGTATTTGTACTACCCAAGCGCACATAGCAATATCCGACCACGTTATTATTGGGATGATACCATGTTAAAGTAAAGAGTTCTTCTCCACAAATTTAAATTGAACCAGCGTAGCTTTGGCCTAATAAGTTTGTGAAAAACCATCTTGCAAATTGTTCTTTGGGAGGTATCTTTCCCATGAAGAAGAAGTAAAGCCTTGAAGTAGTGGAGTTAGAATGCATTTGCTTGATCTTCTAAAGCCATTACATGGTTGGAGCCTTGTGAATGTTAGCATTGGCCTCTAATTGAAGCCTTGCAAATATTAGCACTGACCTCTAAGGCTTATTGCCTTGCCTTATCTAAATATTATTTAAGATTTTCTCGCATAGCCTTCTCAATAGCTCCCATATCCGTCTTAAAGCTCTTATTAGTAGCAAGGAAATCAAGGTCACCATTGTTAGAGACTTTCCTCTACTTGCCATCACCTTCACCTTGCTCTTCCTATAACCCCTTACTAAATGAGGCTTGCTTTGCATAGCAAAGTCATTATGGAAGCTTGGCACATATTAGAAGAGTGAGTGGGATTGGGGAGACTTCCCCCTTAATAAACTCAATGTCCCTCTCCTCCTACAATACCCTTGGATGTCACTTTTTTGAGAAGCTTGAAAAGTTAATCAAAGCTTCCCCTCTCTCTCTAAATTAGTATGTTACAAACTTGTCTTCCTTTACTTCTTTATCCGAATTAGAAATCAAGTTGAATATTTTCTTTCCCATGTGTCCATAACAAAAAAATAAATTAAATGGCAATTAGTATTATTAAGCACTAACCAAAGACCACCCAAGTTGGGCCTTTTAACAAGTCGAGTCTTGTATGAAAAAAGTTGGTTTTATGGCAACTTGCACTCTCTATAAAAATTACATTTCTCATCAATGAGAAAGATTAAGAATAAATAATTTCAACACAAGCTAGTGATTGAAAAGAACTACAATTTGATCAAAACAAGCTAGGAAGTCTACATTTTTATCCATATTTGACAGCATCTTTGCAAAAAATAATACACCTTTAGTGCTTCTAATCAAATATATCTCAATATTTTTAAAATTAGGCTAAAACATTTACGAAATATACTTTGATATGTATAATTGTTGGGACCTAAAATGGGCCCGACACTAGCTTTATGGCACTAACCGAGCCTCTACTACACACCCAAACCACCCACACGGTGTTGTGGCCAGAAGCGTCTAAGGGGTATACTACCTTAACCTCTAATGTAGAACTTCGCATTTGTATGGATTGTAATCCAACAGATAACCCTTCCCACACTCCCCAGAGGAAGTCCGTACACATATCAGTGTAATACAACACGTAAGCACATACAAAGGGAGCATCCCTCGGTTGATTGCCGTGGCCCCACTATAGCTCTCCTACACCTCAGGGAATGGCCCCAAGATGCACCATGAGCACATAAAGCATGTACGATACATAATCCACTCTTTCAAACGATCAATCCAAGAGATCATAGATAGTCATCACTAACTATTCCCAAGGAACAAATCACTAACCCTACACCTTAGGGTACCTCACCTCCTCAATGTAGGTCATTGTTCATTAAAACAATTGCTGTGCATCTAAGGTAATACCATGTTTTACGTGCAACACAATTGTGTATGATTTATAGTACTCAAACAATTTCCTTATTAACAACCAACATTGTGAAGGTGCACAAACATTTCTTTTCATGCCTTTCTTCTAAACCGAGATTGTTGTGTTGCTTAGGACTAGCAGTGAGCATGCTCGTGGTAATTGTAAACCACACGTGCCCTTTATGCCATGCATTAGAAAAAAATCAGAATTCAGCATATTATAAGCACTTAACGATCCTCTTCTCCCTACCCCTTAAGATTGTGCATTCGTTGGTAGGTTTAGAAATCATTTTTATTATAAGTTTTCTTCATGAAAGCAATAAAACCCACTTTAACATAGAGATAGGGCTGAACTGAGGCTAAACCTAATGCCTTAGCCTTACCATACATTCACAAAGACAAATGTTATTTTTTCCTATTTTTTGAATATAAAAATCTATTTTTAACCATTTTTTCTTATTTTTACTATTTATTTATTGATAAATACCCATATTTTTTATTTTTTAATTTAAATTGATTGATCTTACTGAGAATTGTTTTTGTATCACATTCCATCCCATATGAACACCATACGCACAACAAAATTCCAAAACCACAAGATTTTTCTTAAAACTACAATGTTGTGGGTTTTGTGTGTTTATAAATAAATTATTAGATGATTGATTTTTCTTGATTTCTTTAATATTTTTGATAAATCAGAGCATTGAAAACCAAATGCAACCATTTTCAACCATTTTCATCCAAAATTTATTATAAAACAATAAGATCTACCACTTACTCATAAAACCGTACCTTACATTGTACGTATCTTGTGATTGGAGGCCCGTTGATGCTTCCCAATATCCTTGATGATCCTTCCAACCTCGATCTATGCTCTTCACACTCCAGCATCATCCCACGATCAAAATCTTACATCTCAGTCCACCCTCTTCTCTCATAGAATCAAACATGGAAACACACAGCAAGAGGAGAGAGGAGAGAGAAATACTCAAAATCAGCATTTTGATTCCTTGTATGATAATGTGCATGTCCACTATCAAATTGAAGCCCTTGATGAGTAGATCAGAGATGTACAATCAATCCTTGGTGATCCCTAGCCTTGAAGAGGCACAAAATCCAAGATTTTTTTGATGTAAAAAAACTTGCACCCCCTCCTTGCCTTGATTCGGTTTTTTGTTAGTTCGAGCCTTTTAATTAAGGATTAAGGTTTAAAAATTAAAATATCCAGCTCAAGTTTTGTGTTTTCACATTGCGGGGCAAGTGGGTTTTTGCCAAGAACGGAGGCCCAAACGAACTCCGATTTGCAAATGGACTGGACAACCAACATTGTGGCATCGAAAGCTATAAAGATGGCCTCTGTGACACGCTTTTTGGCTCCCTGAGCACATAGCTGCTTTATAATGCGAAACCTTGGGGGGATTAAATGGGGGGTCAAATGGACTCCGATAGACAAAACGAGACTTGCATTGGATTCCTAGTGTTGAAACCTATCTAGGAAAACTCCAGCCCATCGATCCCCAACCATTTCATTTTGCACGAAAAATTGGTCTTTTATACCTCTCCTACAACATGCATTTCCATTAAGAATATTGTAATTAAATAAAAATTGTCAATTTTTAATGAGGTCCTAGAGCATTGTATAGGATAGGACTTTACTAATATGAAAATAGGATAGGACTTTACTAATGACCTCATATTATAGGACCTCATTAGTAAAGTCCTAGAGCATTGACTATCTTACAATATTAGTAAAGTCCTATCCTAATGAAAATAGGATAGGACTTTACCTCTCCTATAATATGAAAATTGGATAGGACTTTACTAATGAGGTTCTAGAATATTGTATTTTGACCAAATTTCATGCACTTTTGAAAACTCAAATTTTACCTGGAAAACGAGTTTCCACTTGAAACTTGTTCCAAAATATTTTGTTCTACTATCTTACAATATTAGTAAAGTCCTATCCAATTTTCATATCCTATGCACATGTTATTTCAACTATAGTGAAATAGGCCCTAAGTTACTAAAGTGGCTTTAGTCACTTTTGTGGCAAAATACAAGATTAGCGTTAAGCTTGAAATTTGAAGCTTGATAGATGGGTTTCCCAAGAACATGGAACATCTTTTAAGTCTCAAATGTAGTCTATATACGACGTGTGTATTAAATTGCAATTTAACATCCCTCTTATTATCATCAAAGTCTATCCATGGATTGAAATTTCATAACATTGAGTGCGATAGGCATTCTATTCAAACGTATCACATCTATTTGGATAGCATTGATTACAATAGGAAACTGAAGAGAATGAAAAGGTTAGACAAGGATATCCACATACGACAATGAATGTTGAGACACTTCAAACTTTTTTGCCATGTGCCTATAGAAATAAGGAAATTTTCATTATCCAACAACTAAATGAGTGTCCTTGCTTAAGGAGTGTCCACAACCAAGTTAGGAGGGATCTACTTAAATGTGTTTATAGATGAACCGCCTGTTTTACAATGTTTCACCTTTAGCAACAATGGATAGGCATTTAACAATGGAAGAATGGCATTTCAACATCAACATTTCAACATCGAAAATATTCAATTGGGGATCACGGGGGATTCACTAGTAGTAATAAGGAGATGTCACCTGCGTGCAAGAAATATATGAAAGTACCCCTTATCTACCCCCTATTTAAGGGACCTTACCTTATAAAATGTACATTCCTTCCCTTAAATAATTCCCCTCCCTTACACTCATGTGGTACCATATGGTAAACCCTAGTGGACCCCCCAAGTTGGGGATGCCAGTCTAAAAGGATAGTAAAGGTGTAAGGGGTCTTAGCATCTACCCCATTGATACTTTGCATCTTCATAGAGAATATTCTACTGCTATCATTAGATGGATATGGTAAAGTAATGGGTTCACATGTGATATTATCATAAGTATATTATGGACACTCCTTGATTAAGAGAAAATGTGCTTTGCTAATGATAAAGACCCTACTCACTTCTAAAACCGCTTAGTTATCCATGAAACACCACAATAAGAAATGCATATTTTTAAATTTAGCTATATGTGTGCCAATAACCTTTGTATTTGATTATATGTCTTTAACCTTGGGTTTGGTCTATTCATGTGAAGGGTTTGGTCTTCAATACATATTTTAAAGCCACAACTTGGCTTCAGATAGAGTCATGTATCTTATAGTCATATACGCAGCCATACTAAGTTCTACGAAAAGGTTTAGAAATCAATAATTATTTCTTATTGCTAAGGTCTTGGTTATGATTTCATATAACAAAATTTTCATTGTTAAAGGATGCTACTGGTTTGGCCTACTTCTCATTAGAGACTAGGGTAGCAATTTAATGCACATTTCATTGACAAAGTTAGGTAGTTCTCTTCTATTGACACATGCATTGGTATATTTGCAAATATAATTGCCACATCCATTTCATAAGGCCTTGTACACTTCAAATAAAGTACCATGATTAAGGAAAATGGATTTTTTTTTTCAAAATTTAATGAAAAGGTTGATCTCATCAATTGAGAATGACATGGCTAGAAGTAAGGCAATTCCCTTCATTGTTGGAATGACATCTTCCATTGGCCCCATAAATGGATCCACCAACCTATCATATTTAAGAATATATTTTGGAGCTAACTTGATATGCTCTCACAAGACCATTCATGAGTACATTATTAATAGATACATCATCATGTGCGTAACCCCATTAGCATCAAATATAGATGGTAGAATCTCTCTTCTTTGTTTGGTTTGTATTGGCTTGAAGAAGGATGAGGTAGGGGCATCTCTTTGTAGTAGGAAATTGTGAGCCTTGATTGCATCTTAATAGCTTCAATTTGTTATCTGTCTTCCATTACAATGGAAATTTTTAATGTCTTATATAAGCCCAATAAGAGTGAAGACATTAGGATAAAGAGAAATAGTGGTCATATGATATTCTCTCCATTTGACAGTATCATCCAAGGTATTCCTCTTGTGAGCAATCTCTGACCATACCTTTTTGCCTCTAAAGTTGTAGCTTTGAGCCCTTCCTCTATCTTGCCAATAGGTTCTTGAGTTGTTTGGCCAGCAAACATGCCTTTAGTTGAGCAACAAGTCTAGAATTCTTCAAAAAGGAGCTATTGAACACAAAGGGCATTTGGCCTAAGCTCATATGTTGATGTATAGTCATCTTAATAATCATTTGGATAGGACAATGATCAGACTCAAGGTGATCCAAAAGGATTCGGAATTTGGATCAACATTACACCTGCTAACCACCTTGATTAACATAGGCTCCAAGCCTCCTTCAAGCCTAGCTAGCCTTTAGAAAGTATCCGTATGCCAATTATGTCAAGTGAAGGCCATATCTCCATCTCTAATTATCATATGACCTACATTTGTCAAATCATGATTGTGGAATAAGTCTTCCTAAATTTCCTTTTTAGTAAAGCAGGCTCTACGGTTGTATATACACATGCAATTTTCTAGCTTCACACATGGTCAGATTCCTATTTCCAATCAAGATATTACATTCTTGAGAAGCTTGGGACTCAATCTTCTATAATTTCTTGCCTTTTCTCATGGATGATGTCGTGATGCTATTCAGGCACAGTGTGAGAAAGCATGGAATGCATCATCATCTGACTTTCTTATTGATCAAGAGAGTCAATGTGATCTAAGTCATTAGTACTAGTGTGAGTGGCATGAATGGTCCAAAAATACTAGATTTTTGGATAATTTTAGTCTATTTTTTATATTATTTATTGTAAAAATCTGAAAAAGTTAAAAAAGCTTCTAGATTAGGATGGCATGCAAAAAGCGAGTTGTTTTTTCAGTCAGTTATGAGTTTTTTCATAAAAAAGATAGATTGGCAAAATCACATGTGTCGCAATCACTGTTGACAGGCTAAAAACTGCACTTTGAAATGGAAGAATAAGAAGGAGTGAGTTAGGAGATCCTGGATTAGATGTTTAAGGGTTTTACCCCCTTTCAAAGCCAACGGAGCCATCAGATTTGGGTTTCGAGCAGTAGAGAAGGAGCTGTTATTTTGAAGCACGTTTTTAGTCTACAGGATTTCAGGTTCTGTCAATACATATTGATTCAATTCATTGTGCTTTGTCTTTATCGTGTTTACCTCTTATCTATTCTTTTTCTTCTCTTCCATCTCCTATCTCTACTTCCTTCTACCTCTAATCCCCGATGGATTCGACCTTTCGATAAAAACCCCTCCGACATTGGTTAACCCGACATGAAATGTCATTAGAAGAAGGAAATGCAACATGGGAGAACCTTTGAACACAATCTCCAGTGATGTTTTGCAATAGTTGGTGCAAAATATGAATATGCTTATGTAGGTGCAACAACAACAACAGGTGATGTAGGCTTTTGTTCAAACAGAAAGTGTTGTGATGAATGCTTTCCAAGCAGTTGAGCGTGAGATGAAGTTATTCAATGGCAGGAATGTATCTACATATGTATATACCTATGCTCAAAAGATGGAATTCTTTGGGGTGGCTCAACTTGCATGGAGCTGGTATTTTGTTCGTGTTACTGTACATGAATTGAAAGCGCGAATTACTGAATTATACATGCAGGATGCTGATTGGGCAACCTTCAAGAAGACACTCAGGGAAGAATTTTACATTGAGGATACCAGTTTGATTACGAGCAAGACTTTTCAGGAGTGGATTTTACAATGCAATAAGGCTCTTGTGGCTACAAAATTGTTAAGAGAATTTGAAAGTCGATTTGAGCAGTTGGATCTTACAGAATAGCAAGCTCTTGCAAGTCAAAAAATTGAATTGTTTCTACAAGTAGCAGATCTTGAGCTTCAAAAGAAACTTGATGATTTGCTAGAAGATCAGAATACAGAGACAGGTCAGAGTGGAGACATGTCAAGGAAGCTGTTATTGCACTTGTGAAAAAGCATAGAAGAAGAGAAAGATTGCATGTCTCTAGCTTGCACACTGTTACGGGGAAAACAGTTGAAGTATCCAGTAAGCCACCCACTTTTGTGGCTAACCCTATGGCTATACTTGCTATTTTTCCCTCTATTAGGGAAGATGTCTTGGATGAATTGGTCAAAGGCATGCGGGATCTTCAACTAAAGGTTGCAAAATTGGATGAAAAAGGACAAGAGGATAGGGGATGGGTAGTAGCCCCTAAGCCAAGAAAAAGATGTATGGAGTGTGATAGTTTGTAGCATGAGAGAAAGGATTGTGTTGCCTATCAAGAGGCCTTAGCACGATAGCTCATCTTTTGGAAAGATGGCAAGATCCATGCACAAGAAACAAGATTGCCTCTTGCTTTGAATTTTGGAAAGGGAGGTATGTAGAAGTTGTTGGAAGACTTCACTGTTCGAAATGCTTATGCAGCGGTACATGCTTCTACTTTTGGTCTACAATTGGATAGAATGCATGGCCAAGTGATGGTTGGTCCAAAGGCTGAAATATGGACACATGCTTTGCATGCAGCTGAAAAGAAAAAAGTTACTGATAGTGAAATGTCTCATGCAAGGCAAGACATTCATGACATAACTAGTTGGGAATCATCGGTAGATGCATATTTAGCAAAGGTACAAAATGTTGAGAATCAGCAATCACACTCAAACAGCCTCTTTGTATGGAGTCTCAGGGTCAAGGACATGCAGGGTGACTTATCCCATATGCACAATGGTGCCTACTGCAGTTTCCTACTTTCCTATAAAGCATTGTACTTGCTTCCTTTCTTAATGCAATGATAGTACTCTTTTCATTTCAGTAAAGTGTCAATGTCATTGTCCACATACACAAGATTGTGTTTATGAGTCCAAGTCTCAATCTTGGAACCTAATTCACTTGTGTAACAAACAATGTCCATTCCATCATGAGTCTACACTTCTCCTTCCATCCTCCATAGCTTCCGGTTATGTCATGCTCTAGATCCCGCATTTCTAACATGGTATCAGAGCCCAGTTGGGCATGGCATTGCTTCTCCAGCCTCTCTTGATTCTTCTGAACCTCCATCTAGCTCAGTGTTAGTGTATGACTTCTTTTCTCAACTCTACTCTCACTGAAGCTTCCATGGCAGCCATAGTCAGCAGCACCCTGTCAGATTGAACTGCTTATATCTCACTCCACAGGTCAAATCTCTTGGAGCTTCCTTCTGGAAAAGTATTCTCCAACTCATAAAGCTTCCCTGTATCACATCAATCCAGGAGATTGGACCATCTGGAGCTCAGCATTGTGAAAATCCCCAATCTCTGTACTGTGTCTGCCATAGCCAGACAGGACCTACCTTGCTTGGAGCTTCCATAACTCTTCAACCAGGCCATTTCAGCCCACGATTTCTTCTGGAGAGTTGTTTCTCTGCTCAAGGCACTTCATCTTGGCACAATAATCAATGACATTGATGCTCCCTGGCTCCAGCATTGCAGAAATTCGACCTCGCTGTCCAGATCTGCGCCGATTCTGTTCGCGGCACCTGCGCGCTGCATACTGACCACGATTTGCACAATCTCCATGGGGCTTTGGTAACCCATGACATAAGCTTCCTAGATATGTAAAAAGTTTTGAAAATGATGCACTGTAGCTCCTGCAATAAGCAAAAAACCAGGCCCCTGTCTCAGAAACCCTAATTCCACCATAGCCAAAAGCTTCAAAATCTTGACATTTTTCACTGTTTCTCTCACTGAAGTTATCAACAGTGATTTTAATCACTGAGCAATACTCTTTGAAGTTCGTTAAAGTACTGCCACTCAGATCTGAAGACATCAGCATCAAATCAAGAAGGGGAAGATCACTTGGAGTAAAAGACTTTTGCAGATTTGGTATTCATTGACACTCAGTTAGTGCTTTTTAGCACTTGTGTCTCTCAATCAATTCTTCTTTGCTCAAATCTAATAAAGTCTGAAGTTGATTTGCTACTGTTCCCGTAAATCTAACATGGGCAAAGACTCGCCAAATGCTCGATTCAAAGGAGTCGGATTCCACACTTGGCAAACCCGCATCAAGCTCATCTTGATGAAGAAGGGTCTCTGGGCCATCACAAATGGCAAAGAGAAGAAACCGCGGGACGCTGACCTTGCAACTACTTGGCAAAAGAATGATGACAGAGCCCAGGCCATTATCAAATTGGAGCTAGATGACAGTTATATCCATCACGTGGATAACTGTGAGACCTCACAGGATACATGGAAAAGACTTGACACCCTGTTCGGTGCACAATCTAAATCATCAAAGTATGGTCTCCTAATTGAATTCTTCAGGCTTGAAATGAAGTCCAGCACATCACTTGCCACACATCTTAATTACATGGAAGGACTCCTAACCCAACTTGCAGGAATCAACATTAAAATGGATGAAGATGTTTGCATCGGTGTTCTACTTAAGAGCTTGCCTCCTGAATATAATAACGTATCAACAACTTTAATCAACATGCCAAATCCTGAACTTGTTGATATCCAGGCATCACTGTTAGAAGAAGAAAAGAAGCTAAAAACTAAAGAAGAACCAAGTACCTCTAGAGATGAGCATGCAGTATATGTTGGCAATAGGTACAAAGGCAAGAAAGATCAGCTCTTTTGTGACTTCTGCAAAAGGACCGGACACACCGAGAAGTTCTGCCACGCAAGAAAGAGATCCCAAAAGGCCTATCTAGTCGCAGTCAAAGAAGAAGAAGAAAATGAAGCAAAGGAAGAAGAAGATGAAGATCACCAGGATCGGAAGGACAAGACTCATCAGTCCTTGTACTCTCATAATTCTGATAGACTGTTTTAATAGCCTTGTATTTTTCCTTGCCCTAATGCTTCCTGCCATAAGCTATGTAAACTCCTTATGTAACTTGGCATTACAGTCCCTGTATACTTTGTGAGGCCCCTGTTACAGCCTCTGGATGTCCACCATGTTTATGGTACCCACACTTAGCTTTTTCTGCGACAGCCTCTGGTGTTTTGCCATGTCTGTGGTATACCCACACTTTGCAGGTGGTTCTCATTACAGCCTCTATACACTTTGTGCCTTTCCTAGTTGTGATTGAGGAGGGGTGTTGAGAATCAGCAATCACACTCAAACAGCCTCTTTGTATGGAGTCTCAGGGTCAAGGACATGCAGGGTGACTTATCCCATATGCACAATGGTGCCTACTGCAGTTTCCTACTTTCCTATAAAGCATTGTACTTGCTTCCTTTCTTAATGCAATGATAGTACTCTTTTCATTTCAGTAAAGTGTCAATGTCATTGTCCACATACACAAGATTGTGTTTATGAGTCCAAGTCTCAATCTTGGAACCTAATTCACTTGTGTAACAAACAGTGTCCATTCCATCATGAGTCTACACTTCTCCTTCCATCCTCCATAGCTTCCGGTTATGTCATGCTCTAGATCCCGCATTTCTAACACAAAATACATATGTACTTGTGGAAGAAAAATGAAAGAGAGATGAAGATAATGTTGGGACATTTAAAAGAAGGACAAGAAGAAGTGTGGATCAGCCCTAAAGCTACAAATCAGCCACCTCCTGAGCATGTTATGGAAGAGGTCATTCAGGAGCAAAAGCATGATAGCAAACAACAAGGCAAAAAGAAGGGTAAGCAGCCATGATATAAGTTATAGTCTGACATTGAGACAGCCACAGATCTTAAGAAGGTTCTTGAAGAACGGATCCTAAAAAGTCGAGTGGAATTCACCTTGGGAGAGGCGCTTGGCTTTGCCAAACAAGAATTTCATGATGAGATCATTGACATAATTAAGAGAAAGCGTTAGTTTCTTGGTGATACCACTAGTGCATTGCTCCAATTTGAAGAGGAAATTGGCTTGTTGGGTATTCGCACTGAATATGAGCATGAAGTAAGTACTAGATTATCTATGCAGGATGCTACTAATTAGTGGACATCATATGGAAAAGAGAAGAAAGTGGTTGAAAATGCATTGTCTTGTAGCAATATGCATGGTGGAGTAAGACAGATGCAATAATATGGGGAAAAGACTCTAGGATTTATTCCTCCAAGTCACTACACAAGAAATCATTGGGCTAGGGCTACCACTGAAACGGTAGTGAGAATGGGGGAACATGAAACTCCTTGTGTTGGTTTACTTGACCATGGGTCTGAGATAAATGTCATTGAGCGTGGATTGTATGAAAATGGTGCATGGCCTGTGGACATTGATCATGGTTGGCATATGAGGGCTACAAATAATTCATCGGGAGAGCTCTATGTTGTATGTCCTAATGTAAAAGTGACAATTGGTGATGTTCAAGAAGAGCAACACTTCTTTGTGTAAGATAATTCCTTATATGCAGTGATTTTGGGACATCTCTATATTACAATAGTGCATATGAAAACAAAGGTGCTTGATGATGGTTCTACTTATGCAAGAGTTAGAAGCAGGGATGGGAGGGACGCAATCCAATTTCCTATTGTTTGTGCTAATCATCCTAGAAATTGTGATACGCTTTGAGAGTCTCCTTTGGCTTCAAATGCAAGGGAATTCAAAGACTTGGATTTTCATTAAGCATTGTTCTAATGCAGGGCTACAGTAGTGTTGTTCAGAGCATGTACCCACCTCTTGATGGAATGAAGCATGTATTTACTATTGGTTATTCTTAGTTTATAGCAAATAGTTCATGTTGGTTTAAGCCTATGGAAGCTATGTGCAAGGCTGAACTCATATCTATGAAACAGGGTGTTAGCTGAAAATGAAGGCATTTCAAGCTTATTTTATCGGTTGAATATTAATGACCCTATGGCTGAAATTTTAGTAACTATACATGCAAAAAATGAGGTTGAAAACAGAGAGTTGTCAGTGACATTTGACAAAAAGGTGAAACCAATTGCTTCGCCACTTCCACCAGAAAGTGAGGGTTTGTATGAAAAAGTGTCAAGGCAGCCAAGCTTACGGGATCCTTAAGATATAGGTCATCAGTTTACATCTGAAACATGATAGGAATTGAAAGTTGGTGCATAAGGTTTTCTTTTGCCTATTACTGAGAGAGACTGTTTTATGCCAGATGTTGGCTAGGCATGGAAAGGCATTTGCATTTTAGCCAACTAAAATAGGTTGTGTGGATCCAAATTTTGTCTCTCCTATGGTAATATTTACTGTACCACATGTACCATGGAACTTGAGGCCTATTCCAGTGCCTAAAACTTACTTGCCAAAATTGATGGATTTGCTAAATGAAAAGACTTGCATGAAGATATTGGAGCCTTCTTCAGCCCCATACTCAAATTGTTGGTTTATTGTACCAAAAAAGAATGGGGCTTTGAGATTTATTCAAGACATGCAACCGGTTAATAAAGTGACTATAAGAAATGTGGGTGGAGGTCTTATGGTTGATGAATTTGCAGAGGCTTTTGTAGGAAGAGCGATCTATTCTTTGGGTGATCTTTACTTGGGGTATGATCAGTTTCAGCTTGCAATTGAAAGCAGGGATATCACAACCATGAAGACTCCCTTGGGGTTAGTATGGATGTGTACTCTCCCACAGAGTGCAACAAACTCAGTGGCATATGTGACAAATGCTATGAATAGGGTACTCAAGGATTTTATACCACAATTGACAATGCCCTTCTTGGATGATGCTCCAATCAAAGGGTGTGTAGTGGATGAAAAGAATGAAGAAATGGATGCTCATGGATGCATACAGTTTGTTGCAGACCATATTGTGGATTGTGAGAGGATTTTGATGCGTCTAGAAGAGGTGCATTTAACTCTTTCTGGACAAAATTCTATCTTTGGAGTTGAAGAGGTTTTGATTGTTGGGGATATGTGTGGGTCCTATTGGCGAAGACCATCACCAGTAAAAATAGATGGGATTGATAGAATGCAAGATGTATGCATGAATGTATCAGAGGTGCGTAGATTCTTGGGTGCATGTGTGTTCTATTTGATATGGATTCCTCACTTTGCACATGTAGCTGATGCTCTATATCAACTTTTGAGGAAAGGTCGGAGATTTCATTGGGAAAGGAAGCATCAGAAAGCAATGAACAAATTGAAGCAACTCTTAAAAATTGCTCCTACATTGAGAAAGGCTGACTATTCACATGGAAAGCCTGTCATTATTATGGTTGATACAAGGCCAATCGGGATTGGATGGGCAATTGGGCAAGATGATGAGGAAGGGAAAATATATGCAATATGCTTTGGTGCTAAAGTATTGACTGAATGACATAAAAGGTATCCATAGGTAAAAAGAGAATTATGGGGAATTGTGATAGCCTTTAAATGCGATAAGGAGTATTTTATGGGTGCTTGTGTAGTCATTGAGACCGATTGTTTGCCGATATTGGGTATGATTTCTAGTTGTGCTACCCCGGACATTGCTACGTTCTTGTGGATTTCATTCATCAAATCTTTGAACCTTGAATTTTAGCACATTTCAGGAAGAGATAACCCAGTGGCAGATATGTTATCTTGAGCATGCTATGAGAATGAAGAAGGGATGATGGATGAGGAGGAAGAAGATGACTTTCTTGCGACTGAAAATGATGTTGTAAGAGTGAATTTAGCAATGCAAGGTGTTGCTACAGCATTAACAGAAGCTTGGACAACAAAGAGAAGACACTTTAGATGTTTTGCATCTTGTGTAGAAGTGTTTCTAGAAGACAAATATGTAGGAGCGTGGCTAAGAATTGGTCAATACCTCAGTACATTAACAAAGAGAGATGAATGGTCAGATGAGGAGTTTAAAAAGATCAAGAGGAAAGCCTATGGGTTTTTCTTAAAATATGGATACTTATGGAACATGCTAAAAAGAAACAAGGTATGCCATTGCGAGTTTTGGGTGACAGAGCTTGGCAAGTAAATGTTATCCAAGAATTTCATGAAAGCTTATGGGCTGGTCATAGAGGTGTTTGGGGTACTTTTGTAAAGATCAAAGAAAGATATTGGTGGTAGGGTATGTATAAGGATGTTGGTCACTTTGTGAAAACATGTACGACATGTCAAATGTATTCATCCATGAGACATCGGGATGGATTGCAGCCCACATATCCATTGTCTCTTCATTTTAAGTGGGTGGTGGATTTGGTGACGATGCCTAGAGGTCTTTGGCAAATGAGATATCTTGTGCTTTCCCATGAATACTTGACTATTCAAGTGGAAGGGAGAGCTCTACGTTCTAAGATAACAAATTTTGTGTGTACTTCTCTCTTAGAAGAGATCTTTTGTCGATATGGCTGTGGGAAAAATTACTACAGATAGGGGTGAGTTGGATACAGATGAAGCTCATGATTTCTTTGCATGGTTGGGGATAAAGCTTGCTTTAACTTCACCCTATAACCCTAAAGGAAATGGCAAAAGTAAAAGAGGTCATCCACCTATTGTGAAGGCATTGGCAGAAGCATGTGGAGAGAAGGTAAAATAGTGGCCACGATTAGTTCCTTATGCCTTGTCGGCTGATAGAACAACTCATAGTGCTGCTACAGGATATATGCCTACAGAATTGATGCGTGGTCAAAAACCTATCATGTCAATAGAAGAGATGATAGTGTACTGAGGTATTGTTGGCCTTACGCATTAGATGGTCCAAAAATAGTATTGACAATGTGATCATAGTCAATGTGATCTGAGTCATTAGTACTAGTGTGAGTGACATGAATGGTCCAAAAATAGTAGATTTTTGGACAATTTTAGCCTATTTTTTATATTATTTATTGTAAAAATCCAAAAAAGTTAGAGAAACACCATATTGGGGAATATGGGAATTTCCCATAAGTTTGGGACACATGGTCAAATCTTTGGATTTGTCATAACTTGAACACTATAACTCCAAATCAAGCGCTCTATAGCTCAATAGATTCCATTTTTCAAGCGCTTTCCAATGATAGGTCACATCATATGGTTCTGAGAAACTTATAAGCATGTTATTCGGGTGCCACCTTTTTAGTATTCAAAAAATGAAAATTGGGAGATTCCCAAACTCACTAATATTTTGTTGAAAAGCTTCTAGATTAGGATGGCATGCAAAAAGCAAGTTGCTTCTTTAGCTAGTTATGAGTTTTTTCATTAAATTTTTTTTGGTAAAATCGCACATGTCGCAATTGTTGTTGACAGGCTAAAAACTACACTTTGAACTAGAAGAAGAAGAAGGAGTGAGCTGAGAGATCCTGGATCAGGTGTCCTGAAGTGTTACCCCCCTTTTGAAGCCAATGGAGCCATCAAATTTGGGTTTCGGAGCAGCAGAGAAGGAGCTGTTATTTTGAAGCACGTTTCTAGTCTACAAAGGAGCTTTAGGAGATCTAATGCCTAGAAATTGCTTTTGAGTAGTGCTAGACAAAGGATTTCAAGTTCTGTCAATACATATTGATTCAATTCATTGTGCTTTGTCTTTGTCATGTTTACCTTTTGTCTATTCTTTTTCTTCTCTTCCATCTCCTATCTCTACTTCCTTCTACCTTTGATCCCTGGTGGATTCGACCTTTCGACAAAAACCCCTTCGACAATGATAGTGGTCTATAAGTAGACCATACATGCACCATGACCCTCCCAATGGAGAAGGAAACCTCAATGGTTGCACCTTTCACAGCCTTCCATAGGATAACTAGTCGTGGTTCCTCCTTGGTGAGAATGATAGTACCCCCTTTCCTATGCCACCTTTATAAAAAGGTCCATTATAATGAGGGACATCAAAGGATTGTAGACCCTTATGTGCCAAGTACACTTCTTGGATAGCCACATGATGCAGTCTTTCTCTAAGAGCACATCCCTTGTACATTTCAAGAAAGGATATCAAGATTCTCAATAATACAACCACAATATGGGTCAGAATAGAGGTTTAAAAACTCATCATTCTCATCAAATAGAGGTGATAAATATTTCCTTCAACAAGAGATGATTGAGCAAGTTTCTTGAGGGGATACATTACTTTTATTTTTGAGTGATTTGGCTCTACTATCTTCCTTGAGTGGTTGCAAATTCTTCTAACCCCAGTTCTACTCATTCTTGTCACACTCCTTTCCATGATCTTTTCTTTCTATATTATTAGACTCCTTAGTATATTCTTTAGTTTGTATGCTTTTAGATGTTGATGCCTACATCAAGGGCTTCTTTAGGATCTTACACATTTGTTTGCATCTCTCTTTGAGACTTTGCTACCTTGCAATCTCTAGTGTAGTGCCTTTTTTGATGATAGAGGTAGCAAGCGTTAGGAAAGGGGTTAGACTTAACTTCCAGAACCCATTTCAATGCCATGTGAGCCAAACACCTCTAGACAGTCCAAGGTTTCTTTTCTTTTATCCCATCGGTTTCATACCTTTTCTATACCTCATAACAAACCATTAGCATGGCCAAGAATGTGAAGCACTTTGCCAAGGGCTTTTGCAAGCACAACCACACAACTAGCCAAAAGGTTAAGAAAAGTAATCCACATTGGAAAATCATGCATCAATGCATTATCAAGACTAAATTATGGTGACCATGGCATGGTGTAGAAGAAGGTATCTATATAGCCAATACGTAAGCAGAAGATCCTATCCCTCTCTTGTTTAGAGTTCATCAATGCAAAATAAAACCTTTTGACCATAAAATTATATTAATTGAGAATATCTTTTCCATGATAAGGCTAAGATAATAACCTATGTGAATCTATCCATACATGTAAAATCTATCCAATAGTGCTTTCGACATATTATCTCCTAGTTGATTGCTCAATTAACTGAAACCCATGAAAGGGTGTGCATCCACTAAGAAATTATATCTTTGAGGGGGAATCATCTTGAAATTTCTTTACATGAGATCATATTACCTTTTCCTTGAAATAAATGTTCAAGTGACTCTACCATGTGTTACAAGTGTCTATTAGTATCATTGGGCATTGAATTGTCTCAAGAGAGTTCCAAAGTCTATCCTTTGAGTTGGTGAACCACACAATATTGATTTCTTTCCCCTTCTAGTTTCAATGTTATCCATCTATGGGATGGGCCCTTTTTTATTCTATTGACTTGCATTACAAGTTGTTGGTGGATATCAATCCTCATACCACCTACCCAAACATCCCTCCAATGTAATGGCTAGATTTTTACATATTACTATTTCAATTTGTTGATGGCGCTTGTGTTGCTAGACCATGTCACCATGCATAGCAAGTGGCATTTTCTTGAAACTTACGACTAAGAAGGAGACTAAGGCATAGACCTTGGCCTAGTTTGCAATGAGACTACAAAGGCTTCATTTGCACTAGTGACTACATTTAATGTACAACCATTTTCTTGAAGGGAAAAATTTTAAAGAGATTATCCATCCCTGTACTATCATCACCCAAGAGTGCTTAACTACAAGGTAAATAGCCATCAAGTTAAGCCTTGTTATTATTCTATACTATAAAGAAATTTTTCAAAAGCTTGTTTTGGAAGAGGTAAAGAGCTTTTTCAACCATCTTCAAGAATTAGCATATTGCTAGCACCTCATTAACAGTGACTTCTACCCTCATTATTATAGTCAATGTACTACTACTTTACTATTATGAGAGGCATTATTACTTATGATTTCTTGTAAATGTTGACCTTAACAATGAGTGTGATAATCTTCAAAGTACCTTGGGTTGAAAATTTTTAACATAGTCACTAATAGTGCATCAATTTGAAGCCACTATATTGGCCAATCTTTTCTTGAAATGAGATGCCTTGTTTCTTCAAGTGTTGATATGGTAGAGGCTAAGGGCAACAACCACATTATTGTATTGCAAGAATTGTGAGTACATTACATCTCTCCCATTAGAGGAACTGACATGTCCTCATCTCAAGAGAAATTGGGGGTGATCCTTGTAGAGAGTGGCTTCATCTCCCAACGAAGTCTTTCCATTATACGAGATGACCTCAAATAGTCCTATTTCTAAGGATTCTATCTTTTGTATCAAGAATCTTTTTAGGTTGTATTTCTAGGATTCCTTGTCTAAGAATTATAATTTGATTATATCTAGCACATGATTTGGATTAGGGATATATACTTTGAGGAGACTCGCATGAAATACATAGTAAACTTTGGGATGTTGTGGAAGCTACAGCTTGTATGCATATCTTCCTAGGCATTTCATGACCTTGTAAGGGCCACAATAGCTTGGGCTCAATTTTTTGAATTTCCCCAATGATAAGGACCTCTTATTAGGTCTAATCCCGGAGTATACCATATCTTCTTCCTTGAATGTGTGCTTCAATATTTTTAGGTTAACATATGCTTTTTGCCAACCTTGAGTGGCTATAATATCATGGAGGATTGCCTTTACTTGTTCCTATATCTCATCTAACATTCTCTTTGGACACTTCCACCTTGATTGTGGGATTTGAGAAGTTCTAAAGAAATAGGTGATATTATCCATAGAGTGCTTGAAATGGGGTCATTTGGATGCTCTAATAATAGGAGGTATTATAGGTGAACTCCACCAAGGGTAGATATTCAGTCCAGCTCTTAGGTTCTTTGTTACAATATGCCCTCAATATATCTTCAATAACTCGTTTTGCCCTTTCGATTTTCCCATCAGTTTAGGGTTGATAAGATATGATAAAACATAGTTGTTTTGTCTTGAAATAGATGCATCCAAAAATTAGACATAAATGTCCAAGGTCTTGAAAGTTTTTTTTACTGAGAATATATGGGTTGTCTTAGTGAGCATATCCACTCTGAGTAGGATGGAATCATAACCTCCTTGAACTATTAAAGGGCCTAGAATGAAATCCATACTTATGAAATCCCATTTCATTAGTGTAATGTCACATGATTATAACTTACTCGGTAATTTAACACTTTCTATCATAACCCTTTAACAACTTAAGTAGTAAGTGACATACCTAAGTATATCACCTTTGTACTTTGACCCTTTGATAACTTAAGCATTGAGTGATTCAGATTTCTTGGTAATTCAACCCTTTATACTTTGACCCTTTGATAGCTTAGTAAGCACTAAGTGATAAACCTAAGTATATCACCTTTCATGCTAAACCAATAGAAGCTCCTCCTTACTATGTTAAGAGTCTTGGCTTATATATGTTTATCATGGGCTTCCAAAAGTATCATCTTTTTGAGTTCCTAGTCCTTTAGAATACATACCTATTGTGAAGGTACGAATGTTCTTCCTTTACATGATAAACTATATACTTATGCTATAGTGTAGGATCCTTATTCTTGTCTTGAGCAAGTTGTTGAAGTTGCATGTAAATAAAATCCTTAGGGATGACTTTGATAGCTACTTGAAGAATAGGATTTCTTGGAATTGAGATTAATTGCACCAAGGCCATTCATTTGGAAGGACCTTAAATAATTATTGCATTTAGAAATGCTTTTCAACTTAAGGCATCTATTACCACATTCTTTGATCCCTAAGAAATACTTGATCTTAAAATCAAATTCTTAAATCACTTCAATCCATATCATTTGCCCCATGTTGAGGTCTTGCTGAATGAATATCCACTTTAGGTGTTAACAATATTTTGTGAAGGCTAAAGTCAAAGAAGGTCAAAGAAAAGTCAAAGTGCAAATGTTGACTACTAATATTTGGAAGGATTATACTTTTCTAGAGCTTCATTGCATTATTTTAGGCACTCGTGTATTATTGTTATACTCATGGATACCAGATTATCATGGATGTATTATTTTGTGAGAGCTAGGATCACTTCCACCATATTGTATTTATCACCTACAATTGTATTTGTTGAGCCCCCAATTGTTGCATGGGTTGCATATATGTATTTTTGTTTATATTGGCATAGGCTTAGTCTATTTAGACTAAGGTACAAAAATGCAATGAGGATTGACGGGCTTAGAATCCACAAATGGGCAGGATGCCCAAAAAAGGGTGCAAACCTTATTTCACAATGGTGGAAACCCTAAAATGCAAAGTGGGGTGCAAACCCTAACCTTGAAATGGTGTGTCGTCCTAGAGAGGTGACCTAACCCTAACCCTAATTTGTGTCTATATAAGGGTGGATAGTATCAATTATATTTACCCTTTTGCTACATCCATGCTACAGAAGCTCTACCAGTATAACTATTGAAGCTTTCTATTATCTTCTTCTATTCTATCATCTTACCTCCATTATTGAGAGAGAGAGAGAGAGAGAGAGAGAGAGAGAGAGAGAGAGAGAGAGAGAGAGAGAGAGAGAGAGAGAGAGAGGTGTGTTGAGTGTGAGAGACTAAGGGAAGGTGAAACTCTTCATTATCTTCTTTCTCTTCTTTTTCTTGTCTACTAGCTTCTCGACTTGTTGGTGTGCTTGGTGGTGGATGCAAAGAAGGAGTAATGACATTGGATCGTGTTGATCGTGGTCGTGGAACCATCTTCAAGCCTTCAAGCTTTCGGACTACAATATAAGAAGGTAAGTTGGTGAGATCACTACACCTTAAAGCTAGCCTTGTGTTCTTGCTTTCTTGGTTTGGAAAGAAGGATGCCTAGTTAGTTAGAGTGGAGTATTGAGAGATAATGTGAGAGATTATCGTTGAAGTGAGCTACAACTTCCCAAACGATAGAAGTTTGCTTGTCCAAAGTCTTGATTTCTGTGCATTTGGCTCAACATTTTGGGTTCATTGGTGAGATCAAGGACAAATTAACTACTGAGGTTCTCACACTCCTACCATATAATGGCATAATAGGAGTCTTGTGCATGGGTGTAGATGGGATCGATGAGATATCAATCATTTGCATTTGTGGCTAGCATTTTGAAATCCATGCAACTAGGGTGGAAAGGAAAAATTGAAAGGAGTTGGTTCATTGGATAGACGTTGAAGAGATTGGATTTGTTAGAGTAGGGAAAAAAGTTAACACAAACCTAGAGACACAAAAACACAAAAAAAACCCATTCCCACTACATACATGCCGATCTTCACACTAACACACACAAAATACCCATTCACACACCCTTTACTCCCCATGCATGAAAATTCACATACACTCATTCATACATCTCAAACACACCACACACAAAAAAATAGATATACACTCTCACATACACATATTAGGTTACACACGCTCCCCTCTCCACCCCCACCCCACTCACACATAAACACCACATTCAGGAGCAAGATATCCATTGCCATATACACACCCAACTTTCCACACCATCTTCACACAACACACACACACACACACTCTCTCTCTCTCTCTCTCTCTCCTTGCCTATGTTCATACGCACCATTTACTCCCTATTTCACTTATGTACAACTCACCAAACACACCCCACGCTCATAAACAAAAACCTCTGCACACAATACACACACAAACCCTACACCTACGACACACTCACCAAACACACTCCTACACCTCACACTCACTAACAAGAACCTTACACCCAATATACACACCCCACACCGCACCACATTCAAAACCCTAACTCATCCCTCCACAACACACTTCCACAAATTCACACATGCACAAGCACACCTTGCTACAAACCAAAAAAACCAACTAATGAAACCCTTACACCAAAAATATGCCCATACCCTCATCACTTACACTCACACCCGTAAACCCTAATCATAGTTTACTCACATTACCATTCACTCACACACACTCACACCCACAATCACTCATTAGTATACTCATACCCATAAACTCTAATAATAGTTCACTCACACTACCATTCACTCACACTCACATTATAAACCCTCATCATTCATACTCAAACCTATGATTGCTCATAGTCACACACTCACACTCACATCAACAATCACTCATACTATTTTTCAAAGTTCACTCACTCATACTTTCTTTACTCATATTCTAAATTTGAACCTCTTGCCTTAAGTATTTGCATCAAATTTTTTCTTCACTTGCATCACAAGGATCTATCTCTTGATGCATCCATACTTATGTCCTTGGAGTCTAGTCCTTACTTTTAATATTGTTAGCTCAGCATGATTGCAATACTTTGAGGAATTTCTTGCACCATGCACATTGCATTTGAAAAGAAGAAAGAAAGATTTCACACTTATTGCTTCTTTTGAATTTGGAAATGAAACGATGAAGAGAAAATGTTGCATTTAACCAACATTGAGAGAACCGTTAAGGTACTTGGCAATCCCACATGACAACTAAACAAAACAACAACAAGGAATTTTCGAAACATTTGGCCCATTGCTCACTAAGGACCATAGCCAAATATCACACTCCAAGGCCTATGCTAATTTATCCTCCCAAGGAGCAAGGCCTTAGCCTTGAAACTCTTTTTGTCATAATAACATTCACAATGGATGAGGTAACATTTGTTGACTCTCTCCCATGAGATGTTCGAGAGTTCTTGGATAGCTACCATCAAGCTGCACACTTTGATCATGCTTGAATCTCCCCTACACTAGACCTCAAGGAAAACTTTTGACTCTTAAAGACCAAGGAACTAGTACTTTTAGCAAGATCCTTGAACACACCATGAACACAAAGCAAGAACTTTTAAACATAAAATTCAAATTAGATGGGATCAAGAATATGTTATTGAATGCAAGAACATCTAGAACAACCACTGGCACCCTAACAGACCACCTCGTTCAACATAGGCTCTTTGATCACATAGATTTTCTCATTGTAGGAGCTCATATGGCACAAACATTGTTGATTGGGATGGGTAACACATCTGCCCAGCAAGACCAAGCTAAATTACCCCTAGTGGCCAAGAAAATTGGTAAGTTTCATGTTGGAGATGACCCATATAGCTTCATAGAGCATTTTGAGCAAGTTTGTGGGTCCAACAACCTTCTAGCCGATGCCAAATAGGTTGAAGCCTTTAGGCTCTACATGGGAAAAAAGGGCTATACTTGGTTTATTAGCCTCAATGCAATTGAGAAGGCTTCCTTTGCAGCTCTTAAGTCTATCTTCATTAAGTGATTTGCAAATGAAAGTTAGAGGGATAGTTTAATTGTCTAACTCATGAACATAAAGCAATAGAACGAAGAGAGTATGTGCGACTATGTGTCTAGATTGAGAGGACTATACAAGAGAATCCTACTAGTAGAAAAACTAGCTTCCAAAGTAGTTACAAAGGCTTTCATCAAGGGTATCTATGATAAAAAGTTCTATGAGGTACTTGCTAGCAATTTTCTGCTAGATTGAATAAATATCAATGGAGTATTAGATGAAGCAATTAGAATAGAAGACCTACACAAGGAGAGAACTGAAGACAAGAAAGAAAAGGGCCTAGAATCTAATGGGTGGTTTGGTCATAAGGCACCTACATGTCAAGCCCCTAGGTGGCTTCCTTATGATGCACCTTATGCAAATCGTTGGCTCCCATATCCCTAACGATAGCAAATGGCACTTCCTGCTCCCCTAGGATCAAAGACCCTAATCTCCTTTAGGTGACACTAACCCATCTGGCATCCCATAGCCTCTAGGTGGGCCTGATCATAACTCACCCACACTTAGTGATGCCCCAAGCCATTTTTTTGAAGATCCCACCAAGGAGGATGATTATACCAACCCGTCTATCTCATATGATGAAGAAGGAAATGCAATGCTTATGGAATATAGACTAGCCGAGGGGCATGGCATGATGCAACCTTATGAGACCCTTGCCTATTGGATGTGTGGCCAACTTGGACACCTCTCCACATGGTGTCCTAAAAAAAAACAATCAAAGGAGAATGAAGCTAACCAAAGGTGCCCCAAATGGGGAATCACTCACAACAAGTATCCCTATTGCATTGCCGATTGCATGGAATGCAAATTGAAAGGGGCAGAAATCTAGCTCCAACAAAGCTATAGTACTCATTGTTTCCTTGAATCTCTTTACAATCGAAATGATAAATGATGAGGATGCGATACCCATTCCAATTAATTCCATTACTCAAGATCAAGCTATGTATTAACCTAGGTACAAAGAAAGCAAAAGAAAATAAAATCAATGTAGGACAAAGCGAAAAAAGGTGGCCCAATGGAAAAATAGGAGGAAATAGGCCAAAAGTGTGAGAAGAAAATTTAAAAGTCTAGGGAAAGTGCAAAAGGGGAAAGCCACATGTGTTGTAGATTGCCAAGATGATTTCCATACCTACAACCATATAATCAGCCATACTACCTAGGAAATAGGCCAGTAAACTTAAAAAGGGGATCTCCAATAGTTCTTCTTGCACCCAATGACTCAAAGCTAGTCATCCCTAGGATGGATATCAACCCTACAACTACATGGACCCATCGTGACCCATCCACTGATCGCTGACACTCTAATATATTACGTAGAGAAGCCAAACGAGGATGGATATCAACCCTACACGGATACCTAGACTACCTGGACCCATTCTAACCCATCCATTGACCGACACTCCAATGTATTACATAGAGAAGCCAAACTAGAATGAAGCATATGTGAACCCTTACATCTTGTACGATGAGGAGGGTGTTGGATCTATATATAGCTCATCCAATTTAGACTAGGTTTCACCTATATATATAAGATTGTGATCAATATGAAGTAGTCTTTGGGAGTATACATGGTGTGTCTCTTCTCCCTCTCTCTCTCTCTCTCTCTCTCTCTCATGTCTCTTCATATCTTCTCTCTTTGCATCTCAACATGGTATTAGAGCTATCACGATCAACTACAACCACTTTCTTGAAGAAGACAATCAAGAAGTATACCTATACAATATTTCTTCAAATCTTGATTCATGTTCTTTTCATGCTTATGTTATAAGCATCTTATATTATGAATTTTAAGTATAGAAAAAGTTCACTTGATCATCATCAATCATCATTTAGATTGGAAATATGTTGAATTGTAGATATACCTTGCTTGGACATCCTAAAAGTTTCTATTTAGAAAACTCTTAAGGAAATGCCTTTCTTAAGAAAACCAAGCTTTCTGATGTTCTAGAACTCACAAGCTTTCTTCTTATCAAATCCATGCTCAATTTTGAGTTCTGTGTCAAAAGTTATGTTAGTTCAGGTAAACTCAACTTGAAATGGAAAAATAAACATGATAATAGCCTTTTGTGTAGACTTCTATGACATAGGTTTCGTCACAATTACTCACTCAAGTTTTTTCCAAGATTAGCCAAATCATCATCTATTCTTGGTCAAAAAGTAAAGCGATAACATTTTGATTGTTGTTTATATTTCTTGTCTATGTTGGATTGACTTATCGTCGCACACATTTCATCTATTTTGGGTCAATTTATTCTTGCCTATGTTTCATCTATCTTGGGTCTCTTTCTTTTGGAGTATGCTTTCTAAACTAAACATCTTAGTTTCAAGCATAGCTTCTATGTACAACTTATTGTCATGCACTTTCTTTGTTGTTGTTTCATATATGGTGTGCAGATTGTGTGGTCTCATATTGTATGTATTCTCTCAACCAGCTATATCAAATTCTATAATCATCAACAGATTTCCTTTTGGAAAATGTTTCATCCCTCACTTTCAAGGCCAAGGATTCCCTGGATGGATAGTAAAGATGCTGCTCATTCTTGAAGGTGATCACTTGCATGATATTGTTCTTGGTAATTATGAATGTCTGCCTCAACCAATTGATTAGGCTCATGATAATACCCTTGTAATAAATGAAGGACCTATCTTTGAAGAATGGAAAACTATTTATAATGAGTGGGTTAGACATGACAAAGCAGCTCATCGATATATTCTTTCTGCTCTTCAAGAATCTCTTATGCTTCATGTATGTAATCTTTCAGCTTCACAAGCTATATGGCGGTATTTTTGATAGTAACTTTTGAGAAGAAATATATTACATAAATACTTTATCTTTGTAGTCATCTCACTGAGTTACAATACAACATTGGAACTTCTATGACAACACATATCGAATCATTCAAGAACATGATCAATCATCTTGTTGTTGATTTGCTGGTGATGCCATTCCATGAAAGCAATTGGTAACACAGCTTCTTGACATCCTGCTTATGATAATATTTTTATTATATTATTTAACAAATATGGGATCAATTTTGATCAAGCTTGTCTATCTTTGATTGAATATTCACAACAACATGAACAACAACACACAAATCAAGAAACAGTTATGATCTGACAAGAGGACATATAGTCAGAACCAAGCAACCAAGCTTTACTTGCTCAAAGGCATCCCTTTCCATGCTTTACATGTAGGAGTTGTCGTGGTGGTAACTTCTCTCTTCTTAAGTTTCCTAATAGACATTGCTCTTATTGCAATAAAAATGGTCACACTACAAATGATTGCTGGGAAAAACATATGATGAAGAACATGGTATTACAAATAAATAGCCACATTTATCCAGAGATTATTCTCCTTGTGACTATTGCAAAAGGATCCATATATGTTTCAAGAGGTGTTTTTATTTAGACAGTAATAGAGCACATGCTGCTATACATGACAATACTACTGCAGAAGCAAATTGTGTGAGTTATTCTATCTCTCCAAAACGAATGCTTCATGTTTTTGATGGATCTCTTTTTATTATTGATTCTGGTGCTACACGAAACATGACATATCAACCCCAATGGTTACACAATTATCATTTTATTCTTGTCAAGCAATTGGTTTATCTTGCTAATGACAACATGTCAAGTCAAAGGTATAGGTGATTTATGTCTTGATACTCTTTCTTCAACAAGAATTCTGCATGGAGTTTTACATATCCTAGATCTACAAAGGAATATTCTTTCAGATTCTGTGTGGATTTTTACATATCCTAGATCTACAAAGGAATTTTTTTTCAGTTGCAAGACTTGTGGATCTTAGTCTCTTTGTCGATTTTGACCATACCAAGTGTCACATTGAGAAAGATGGCAAAACCATAACTATCACTCCTCGAAATGGTAATATTTTTGAGTTATCTTTAAATGAAAATGTTGCAAATGTTGTTACAGCTCTGGGCGATCTTAACAGCAAAATATGGCATCATCACTTTGTTCACTCTAATTTTTCTAAACTTGTTGATTTTTATTGACGTGACCTTGTTCAAGGTATAGAATTCAAAGCTCGTCCTCACATGGATATTTGTGAATATTATGCACTTGGAAAGAATTTTTGCAAACCCTTTTTCATTTCCACCACAACTCATTCTAGAGATTTACTTGATCTTATTCACACTAATATTTGTGGATCTTTTTCTCCATCGAAATCTCAATATTGGTATTTCATGACTTTTATTGATGACTTCTCAAGATACACAACAGTTTTTCTGATGCCAGGAGGCATATTTCACGGTGGATTCCGTGCCACAATGGATTCCGTGAGGTTTTACAGTGGATTCCGTAAACTTTGATTACCGGGGCTCATACACAAAGTGGATTATTTGTGCAAGAAGTCGATGGGGACGCCTATCCTTTTCGGGCGTTTCATTAATTTAGTGTGTACATGGGTGATTCCATAGCGGGTGATTCCGCAAAATACATATTAAATTAATAAACATTTATGAGTTTAGAGTGCACACTCGTGATAAATTAAGGTTAGGATTGATTTCTAACCACTTGATTTATTTATGTAGCTGAAGACTGCTAGGTATTCACTTTTGTCAGTTTAATTGTATTATTTTACTAACGATTGTGAATGCTTCAGTTGATGTGTAGATATAGCAACAGTGGCTGTGAAAAGCATTGGAGGATAGCGTGTATTCGAGTTATCACCTATATTTTGATAGGCGCATACCTTAGGCATGGTGCTTATATTTTATCGCGCCTATTTATCAAGGAGTTGGATATTTATTTATTATTTTTGTATGCGCATGGGCACACGATTATGATATTTGTATTTGGACATTGTATTGGGTATGCCTGACTCCTTGGGCGCCCGCCCATTAGCTTTATTTCTATTTGGCACTAAAGCAAACACAAAAGCCAAAAGCGTGCTATTTTGTAATTTGGGGTATTATTTGAGCTTGAAGATGATTAATACATAAAATACATGCTTTGTGGAGCGCTTACACAAGGCATGGGGGGACATTGCACCCAATTGGTCTCTTGTTCATGTCGTGCATGCTTTCTACCTTGAGTTTTGTGCAAAAAGTATGGTTCTTTTGTTCTTGGGGACCTTCGGGCACTCACTACGCGCGCTTATGGCACCCGATATGTGCACCAGTGGTATCAGAGCGAAGCTGAGATTGAGAGCTTCCAATCGCTACCCATCTTGTGCAAAGGCGAAGCTCTTGGAAGGATCGAGCTCTATAGTCAGTTTCATCGCGATCGGTCGATACGGGTGGATTCCTGGAGGTTAAGAACCTTTGTCTACAGCCTCTGATTGTAAAGGACCGGCCTGAGGAAGCGGGGGACCACTCCTACATCTCCTTCATCAAGTCATTTTTCCACAGTCAATAACATATAAGCTTCACATCTAAAACTTCATAAGCTTAAGTTAAAGCTTAGAACTAAGCTTTTAAAAAACTTAGTTACTTCAATCGTCAAATCGGCGGTAGCAGTGGCATCTCAGCGTGATTTTCGGTGAATGAAAACGCCCCCTCCCCCGAAATTCATCGTCAGTTTCAGTGTTACTAAGCTTAAGTTACTTAAGCTTTATAAAAGCTAAATCATCTAAGTAATCTCCAAGTTCCTCAAGTTCTATCACTCTGCAAGTCTTGCAAGTCCACAAAAGACAAAATTGACTTATTTCAAAAACTCCCATAAGGACTGTTCCTGCGCAGAAGCATAGAACTACAAAATTGTTCCTTGGAAGACTCTATTCGCATACGAAAACTTGCTGAACCAGTTTCAGTACACGTAGAAGGTCATACACAGTTTTTAAAGAAGACTACAAATCCCACAACCACAAAAGACAAAGACCGTAAAAGCCAAACAAAAAATCTATAAGCCTTGTATTCCTGACTTTGAGCTACGCTCATCTCGCTAATTGGATTTTAAGAGTGTGAGGTCTTTTGGATTTTTACAGGATGATGGAACAAAACATGGATGATTTTATGGTTGAAGGCGATCTTCCCGAACCTACGATGGAACAAAAATTGGATTTAATTATGATGCAGCTTGATGAAGAATGAAGAGCCCGACAAGCTTTGCAAACTCAATTGGCCAATTTGCAACGATCTACCACTGATAAAGATGGTCCACAACCCAAAGATCTTATCCGACGTACCATCCATGCAACGCTCGAAGCTCAATCCATCCGTAAAGAAACAAAGATAAGTAAAAGAAATTTCAAATTCTGTACTTTCAATGGAACTCGAGATGGAAAGACTGTACTTGCATTCATCAGTCAGTTTGATGATTACTTTCATGAAGAGACATACACTGAAAAAGATAAAATTAAATGTGTCACTAATCATTTAGTTGATCGAGCATCTCTTTGGTGGACCGTGGTTTGCAAGAGTATTGAATGTCCCACTACCTGGGAGAGTTTTAAAAAGAAGTTTTGCATAATTTCCTTCCTCCTCAATTCCATGTAAAAGCCATAAAGCAATGGGACCTTCTTTAACAAAGAGATCGTGAGCCTATTTCCCAGTACACCGAACGTTTTTGGAATGCCCTATTGCAACTCAGAATGCTTGAAGACGTACCTGAAGTGACTCACAAGCGCAAGTTTATGTCTGGATTACTTGGGCATTACTACACTGAAGTCAATATGTTCAAGCCTGCAACCCTTGAAGATGCAATTTCTTTGGCTCATGACACTGAAGACAAGATCCGAGGAAGAGATAAGCGCCCACAACAATTTCAAGAAAATGGTAACTATGGTTCCAAGCAATTCAATTCAAATTTTAGAAGATTCAATCAAAGTCATTTTCCTTCATCATATTTTCGTAAGTCTTGGGCAAAACCACCTGCTTTGCCATCAAATACCAATCAAAACCCTAAGCCATCCTCACAACCAAATCCTAATATTCCTAGACTTCCTGCCATTACAAACAATGTATCTAAAGCCAAACCTATAGTTTGTTACAAATGCCACCAACCTAGACATCTAGTAGCCAATTGCCAATTGAAGAAGCCACCTGTCCATATCAATTATCTTGGAGCAATAGAAGATGAAGAACGTGAGGAAATGCCTGACTTTACGAAAGATGAGGATGACATTACTACTCCTTTAGATATTTTGCCAGGTATGCCAACTCCACATTCTTTGTTGACAATGAAATGTTTAGTGCATGGAAAATAAAATATTATTTTGCATGATGATGGTAGTACACATGATTTTATTTCTGCAAAGTTAGTGAAAGAATTGAAATTACAAACTGTTCCTACACATTATCACATTAAACCAGCATTCTTAGGCACAAGATATAATGGAACACAAGAGGTGCATGATTTAGAAAATAAAATTGGTGAATATACTGAAAGAAGGAATTTCCTAGTTGTACCTTTGCAGTCTAGTGATATTATCCTTGGTATGCCTTGGCGTCATCAGCATAATCTTGACAAAGATTATTCCACACATTCAATTAAAATTCATTTTCAAGGAAAATAAATTATATTGCATGGTATACACGCATCTAATAATTTTCCACTGCTTACTCATACTCAAGCTAAACGTGCATTACATAAGAGTAGTAAATCTTATTTAATTTGGGTGAATGAACTTCAAGCTAAAGAAAAACATATGCATCCTAGGCATAAAGAATTCCTTGCATAATTTAAAGATTGTTTTGTTGAAGATTTACCACATGGACTACCTCCTTCACGTCCTGAAGATCACAAAATAGATTTAATTCGTGGTACACAACCACCATGTAAAGCACCATATAGGCATAACCATATTGAACATAAAAAAATTCAAAATCAAGTAGAGGAATTATTAAACAGAGGATTAATTAGACCTAGTAGTTCTCCATTTGGCGCACCTGTTTTATTGGTAAAGAAGAAGAACAATACTTATCGCATGTGCATTGATTATCGTGCCCTGAATAAAATTACTGTAAAGAATAGATATCCAATTCCTAGGGTAGATGATCTTATAGATAAACTACAAGGTTCTGCCATATTCAGTAAGATAGATCTTAAATCTGGTTATCATCAAGTGAGATTAGATAAATCTGATATATTCAAAATTGCGTTTGGAACACAATTTGGACATTATGAATTTCTAGTGATGCCTTTTGGATTGACTAATGCACCTGCTACATTTAGTCGAATGATGAATCACATATTTTTGAAATATCAGCATTGTGTTATAGTATTCTTTGATGATATATTGGTATTTAGTAAAAATGAGAAAGAGCATTATGAACATCTGTCTTTAGTTTTCAAGTTGTTGAAAGATAATCAATTGTATGCTAATCCAGAAAAGAGCGAATTCTTTCAAACAGAAATTGAATATCTAGGTCGCATTGTTTCATCAGAAGGTATTAAAGTTGACCCTAAAAAGATAGAAGCAATATTGAATTGGCCCATACCCAAAAATGTGCATGAGTTACGTTCTTTTCTAGATCTTGCTAGTTTTTACAGGAATTTTGTGCGAAATTTTTCATTACTTGCCTTGCATTTGACTAAAATTTTAAAGAAAGGTATTGTTTATCATTGGTCTGATAATCAACAAAAATCTTTTGATTTATTGAAACATGCATTAACCCATGCTCCTGTATTACAACTACCTGATTTCAATAGACCATTCTTTTTAGTAGTTACTGATGCTAACGAATTTGGAATAGGAGCCGTACTTATGCAAGATAATTATCCCATAGCCTATTCTAGCTATAAACTGAAACCATCAGAACTTAAATATTCCACTTATGATAAAGAATTGTTAGCTGTAGTACAAACTTTAAGACAATGGAAACATTACCTAATGGGTTTTGAGTTTATGATTAAGATTGACCAACAAAGCATTAGACATCTCCTTAGTCAACCCCAAATATCTGATCGACATATCAAATGGGCAGCTTTCATTCAGAGTTTTCATCCCCTTATCCAATATCAACCAGGAAAAGAGAATGTAGTAGCCGATGCTTTAAGTAGAAGACCGACCATTCATAATATTTCTGTCATATCCTTTGATTCTCTTATCCCTATGAAAGATACCTATTATCAGGACATTACTTTTCAATCTGATTGGAATAAATTAGTTGGAAATAACTGGATTCCTATTGATTCACTATCTTACAATGATGGATTCATGTTTTATGAAAAGAGATTATGTGTTACAATTCCATTTAGATCTTTTGTTTTGAATGAGATTCATTGTCCTCCATATCAAGGTCATAGAGTTATTATATCTACTTTGCGTACATTGACTGAAGCTTTTTATTGGCCACATATGGACATTGATGTATCTAACTTTGTTTCTGAATGTTTAGTTTGTCAAAGAGTTAAGAGACATCATGGTAAACAGTATGGTTTACTAATGCCTTTATCTATTCCATCAAGACCATGGAAACAGATATCTATGGATTTTATTACTGGTTTACCTAACACTAAAGCTAACCATGATATGATTTGGACTGTTGTAGACACGTTTAGTAAACAAGCATATTTCATTCCATGCAAGAAAACTTTAACTGCATCTCAAGCAGCTCAATTATTTTTTAAAACTGTTTTCATTAATCATGGTTTATCAAAAGTTATTATTTCTGACCGTGATTCTAGATTCTGTAATAATTTTTGGATTACTTTGTTTGCTAACTTAGGAACAAAGATTGATTTTTCAACTGCATTTCATCCTGAAACAAATGGTCAAATAGAAGCTACTAACAGTACTATTTTAGATCTTTTACGTGATTACACTATTTCTAAACCACAGACATGGGATACACATCTACATTTACTTCATTTTGCATATAACAATACACCACACACAGCTACAAAGAAAGCACCGTTTGAAGTGATTTATGGTTATAGATTGTCTACACCTGTTGTATCTTTATCAAATAAGATTCAGAGTATTGGTAATATTGCTAACATGCACGTTACTATTTTTGATGAAGTTAAAGATATGATCTCCAAAGCCCAGCAATCATATACAAAACAAGCAAATAAGAAAAGACAGGCCATGAATTTCAAAGTTGACTATGTTTGGTTAAGAATAGAAAAACATAGATTACAAAGTGTAGATAAACACCCAGTTGTGAAATTAGCACCTAGATTCTCTGGACCATTTAAGATCATTCACAAAATCAATGACAATCCATTTAAGTTAGAACTACCACCACATTGGAAAATTCACAACACCTTTCACATTAGTTTATTATGACCCTTTAGAGGCCAATTACCTGTACACCCCTGTTTATGAAAACCCACCTTTGCTAGATGAAGAGACTAAAATCCTTGAGCCTGAAGCTATCATAGATACTGACTTTATGACCACTAGAACTGATCGTAGATATTCTAGATATTTGTTTAAGTTTAAAAACCATCCAGTTGAAGAGGCCCAATGGATGCACGCTAGAGACTTAAATGCTTTCTGCACTCTGTTAGCTCCACATTGAGCTAATAGAAATTGAGGACAATTGCTATCCCACCTCGGGGGTATGATGCTAGGAGGCATATTTCACGGTGGATTCCGTGCCACGGTGGATTCGGTGAGGTTTTACGGTGGATTTCGTAAACTTTGATTACCGGGGCTCATACACAAAGTGGATTCTTTGTGCGAGAAGTCGATGGGGATGCCTATCCTTTTCGCGCGTTTCGTTAATTTAGTGTGTACATGGGTGATTCCATAACAGGTGATTCCTCAAAATACATATTAAATTAATAAATTTTTATGAGTTTAGAGTGTGCACTTGTGATAAATTAAGGTTAGGATTGATTTCTAACCAATTGATTTATTTATGTAGCTGAAGACTGCTAGGTATTCACTTTTGTCGGTTTAATTGTATTATTTTACTAACGATTGTGAATGCTTCATTTGATGTATAGAGATAGCAGCATTGGAGGATAGCGTGTATTCGAGTTATCACCTATATTTTGATGGGCGCATACCTTAGGCATGGTGCCTATATTTTATCGCGCCTATTTATCAAGGCGTTGGATATTTATTTATTATTTTTGTATACGCATGGGCGCACGATTATGATATTTGTATTTGGACATTGTATTGGGTATGCCTGACTCCTTGGACGTTCGGACGCCCATTAGCTTTATTTCTATTTGGCACTAAAGCAAACTCAAAAGCCAAAAGCGTGCTATTTTGTAATTTGGGGTATTATTTGAGCTTGAAGATGATTAATACATAAAATACATGCTTTGTGGAGCGCTCACACAAGGCATGGGGGGAGATTGCACCCAATTGGTCTCTTGTTCATGTCGTGCATGCTTTCTACCTTGAGTTTTGTGCAAAAAGTAGAGTTCTTTTGTTCTTGGGGACCTTCCGACGCTCACTACGCACACTTACGGCATCCGATCTGTGCACCATTTTCTCTTGCGACATAAATTAGAAGCTTTATTCTCTTTTAAGAAATATCAAAAAGTTGTAGGACTTCATATAGGTCGTCACATCAAGAAACTTTGCAATGATAATGGTGGAGAATACATTTCAAATGATTTTGATGATTATTGTAATAATCAAGGTATTCATCATGAATATACAGTTCCCTACTCTCCTCAACATAATGGTATTGCTAAACATAAAAACATGACTATCCTCCATGCCATGTGATATATACTCATTCATTTTGGCTTATCTTGATGTTTCTAGACTAAAGTAGTCTTAATAGTGGTATTTGTGCAAAATCATATTCCTGCAACTGCTTCTAGTAAAATACCAATTACTACTTGGACATGTGAAACTACTTTTATTTCATATTTTCATACTTTTGGACGTATTGCTTATCATATACCCAAAGAGACTTGTAGAAAACTTGATTCTCTTGATTTTAAAATTATTTTCATTGGATATTCAAAATTTTTTAAGGGATACAAGTTTTATGATCCATTCTTCAAGAAGGTAATCATAAGTCATGATGCTATTTTCAATTAGCAACTTATGGGCAACACATGGTCTCAAGAGGATACTAGAAGAATGTGGTCACTAGAGGACGTTGATGATACAAAGTCATTACTCACTTATTTTCCTTTTTTATATGATGATGAACCTCTTATAGAGGATAATATTGACTCTTCAAATCAAGATTCATAATCTACACCTATTATTGCTGATGATGACCTTGGTGTTGATCTTTTTGTTGAGTTGATCTTCCAATTGATAATGAGCATGGTACCTGTCATGTTTATGGTGTTTATATTCTTGAGAATGCTCTCAATGTTATGAAGACCCTATCTCTTATAGTGATGCCATGTCATTCCCACAAAAGGAACTATGGCAGGAGGCCATGGAAGCTGAATATGAATCTCTTCTCTCAAAAGGTACATGGGTTTTAACTAAGTTACTCCCTAGATATATTTTTATTAAATGAAAGTGGATTTATAAGACTTAAAAAAAAGTATATGGAACATTTGACAAATTCAAAGTAAGGCTAGTTGCCAAAGGTACACATTTTAGGAGTTAATGATCAAGACACTTTCTCACCTGTTGTTCGTATTACCAGTGTTCGGGTTTTGTTAGATGTTGTTGTTGAGTTTGATTTGGAGGTTCACTAGATGGATGTGAGAAATTCTTCTCTTAATGGTGATTTAAAGAAAGAGATATACATGGAGCAACCAAAGGGATTTATAGTCAAACATAATAAAAATCTTGCTTGTAGACTTCATCGTGCACGCTATGGTCTTAATCAATCTTCACGAGCTTGGTATCAAAAGATTGATCTCTTCCTTACAAAACAAGCTTTTATCTCTTGTTCTTCCGATCCTAACTTATATGTCAAGTGATATAATGATAGTTTTGTTATTCTTGCTCTATATGTGGATGATACCATACATGTTTCTAACAATCTCAACTTCCTTCAACAAGTAAAGAAGGTTTTATCTTTTGCATTTGACATGGTGGATCTTGAAGCATACACTCATGTCTTGGTGTTTAGATTCAATGCTATCAAGAAAAGGGTGTTTTATTACTATATCAAATAGGGTTCATTGAAGATATTATTTAGAAGTTTGGTTTGGGTTTTGCATATCCTGCTAGTACTCCTTGCCTTGTGAGCTCTACCAAAAACTCACTTTTTGCAGAATGATGGACAATTAGCATTACATCAATCTTATGCTAATACTGTTGGATGTCTTCAATTTGCTAGCTTAAATTCTTTCATTGATATTCTTTTTGTTGCAAAGTTTCTTGGACAACATCTTAGTTCTCCATGCCTTAAGCATTGGACTGCAACAAAACAAGTTTTGAAGTATTTAAAAGGCACTAAAGATTTTGGGTTGGTTTATCAGCTCCAACAAAATTTCAAACCTCCTTTAAAGCCATGACCAAAATGACCCCTTTCAAATTAGCATTCAGCTTGAAAGCCAATATACCTTTAGAGTATATATTACCTATTTTACAAATCATGGTACAAGGATGTCTCTTTTAAGAGGAATCCCTTCCCTTTCGAATAAAAGCCATCTCAAAAATAGAAGAAGATTAGATTTGCAGTGCCTACATTTTATCTAAAGTCCAAGCTCGACAAAAGCATCAAGTGGACATGCTTTCCAAGAAACCACCTTTCTAGAAGGGCCAACTCATCTTGATGTTTAAGATTGCAATGGGCTAACTTTTGAGTAAGCTCAAATTTAGATGGAGTGGTCCTTTATCTATGTCTTTCATAATTGCAAAAGTAACTCTTTCTATCTGATCAATTTACAAAAAACTTATGCCAAACCCCATTAGTGGATTCTAGCTACATCATTAGCATATTGAGAGATTCTAGTGCCCATTTTCCACCATCAAACTGGATTCCCTTACCACTTCTTTGTGATTGGATTTTAGATATTGTTCCCCTTGGTTGCTTGTCAACTTGGATCCAAAAAGTGCCAATCATGGTGATGTGGTGTTCATTTATGAACCGCACTCATTGGTGGCTGATACTCCCAATGGCAACATGGTATCTCGTAAAATCCATTTTCATCATGCCCTTTTATGGCCTATTTTGCTAATATGGTGTAGATGCATGGCCATAGTACCTTTGCATTAACTTAGTGGCATTTTAAGAAATGTTTTTTCTTTAAACTCCCTTATTTGTCATCTAACACTTGTGCTCATCACATTGTTTCTCAAATCTACTTTCACTTCTTTTACATTCTCTACCTATTATCTTTCTTGTTTCTTGTTTCCATGGTTACCTTCGAGCTTACAAGTGAGGAAGTTTTCCTCCTACTCCTAAGGCCATTACTGATGCAAAACATTGGATTGACTCTCTATGGCTTATCAACTTTGTGAACCTACCATGGAGCATGACCCTATTTATGACACCCAATCTATCTTGGAGTAGCTCCTCTTAGGCTCCATAATCCATGTTCAAGGTAACAAATATACCTTTTTGCCAAGAAAATGTAGGAGAACCTATGTCTATGTAGCCATGGTGACTTTGACCCACAAATACTCTCCATTGTGGTGGACATCAAATAAGTCTTCAATCCATGCTAAACAAAGAGTACCAGTTGAGCAACTTGCTTGATCCCCACTAATCTAAGCACAACACCCTAAGTTCCTGGTCAAAGCCTTGTACCTGCAAGCCTAGGCCCTTGTCTTCCACGATCGCCTCTTTGTCACGAAGGTGAAACACCTAGCCCACTAGTCACCCAGCACCAAAATCATCAAGGTGATGTGCAAACAACACTCCACTCTATTATTTTTTCCATTGGCTCTCATTACCCACCTTGAAAGCTCTCGACACATGCAATGGATATTACCCAATCTTAACCTAAGACTAGATCCTTACCTAAGGCCAAACAAACCCTTTCCAAGACTCGATGGGGTAGTGCCTCGAAGACCAAGTCCTCAAACAGAGTCAGATACTAAATAGCTAGCCATTGAGCCAATTGCAAAGCAACCATCCTAGGAGTGCCAATCCCTTAAATTTCCCAAAAGATCCATCTCTGCCACCACCAGCCTCTTTGCCAAACTCACTCTCCTTAAGTTTAAGGGCCAAAGGTGCTAGAAGTAAGAGGAGGAGTTGTAAGAAGATGACAAGCACCCGGGCCCCACCTCAACGATCCTCTCTAGCCCAGATGGCACCTTCTCTGCTATCACACCCCTCCGTGCTAATTTGTTGGAGCAACTTATGTTGTGATCCTGCAAGATTTCTAGCTTACGAGTCTCCACAAAACTTTGTAAATGGACTCTTGACTCAGCAGAAATAGTAGCAACAAGAACTCACATCATAAGTGGACTACCTTAAGTAGGCCAACATTGCCCTCTTTGAGCAACTTTGGTAGAAAGACGCCACTATCTATGAACATTGATAAAGGCCGAAGGCATGCTAGTAGGCCCAGCTAGCCTTCTTAGATCACATAAATTTCTTGATCTTAATGCTCTCCTAGAGCCTAGCAGATGAAGAGGGAGAACGTCTTTCTCTCCAAGGGCATGCAACAGCAGTAGAGAACTCAGATGATGTGACCCTATTCTACCTAGAGATCATTGAGGAACTCCAACAAAACTACAAGAAAGAGTGGATTGACAAATGGGAGAAACTTAAACACGAACTCCTAACTGCCATAAAAGACTCCTACTCCATGTCATTTTCTTAACAAGATAGATGAACTAGACTCAAAAGTGAAGTCCACTTCCTTTGCCTAACCTCAAACCACCCCACCCAATCCCTAGCTACAAGGTGAGAGTGCCTCAACTAGCCATCGTAGTCCCACCACTCTATGACCAAGTTCAAACTTGTTGCCTTGTCCCAGAGACTGGGACCACCCATACTTTAGATCCTTGTAGAGACTGGTTGTCCACCAAGGAGTAAGGAACAGTAATAACAAAGCTCCTATCTCCACAAGAAAAGGGAAGCAGCTTACCATGGAGGAGCCCGCCAGCTCTCAAAGTGAGAAGGATTCTTCATCAAAACCCTTGGATTCAATCTTCTTCTTTAGCACTAGCTCTATGGATCCCACAAGTGGTAGATGATGATCAAACACTGCTAAGCACTAGAGCAACAAAATGTCAAGGTTGAGAAGTAGATCCAAGTGCTATAGCACGTTGCACAAGACTTGAACTAGGATTGGAAGGTGGAATTTGACCTTCTTTAGAAGCACATCCTAGAGGAAAAATGGGCTAGAGTGGCTCAAGACATGAAGAAGGTGAGTACTTCTCATCTTGGTTAGTTGATCCCCACCCTCCACCGAAACATTGCTGGGCACTTGCCTCTAGCCCAAATCCAGAGTTAAGAATGAACCTTGTCTAGATCAAGAAGAAGAATCCCAAATCTTGATGATCCAAGAAAGGATTAGAAAGGTGGAGATCCTAATTCAGATGATCCACTATTTGAAGACCCCTCCCCTCCTACCCCAGATATCATCAAGTTTGCCCATATTAACATGCTCTAGGCCCACCTGACCAAATCTAAAGCCCTCTCCCTCAAGAAAGATGCTAAGTGAGAGATATCCATCGTGCTTTGTGATCAAAGTTCTTGAATCAATGGGAGTGTGTCCACATCCTATTTGTTGAGTGCATGTTTCCGAACAAGGATCCTTAAGTTTCTCAAGCTACTTGTTTTGTGAGCTCATGTTTCTCTTGTGCATGATAGGGGACCTCAACCTAGCACATAGGTGAAGAGGGGGAATGGAAAGAATGTCTCACATACAATGGTTTGAGATCTCCATGGTATTCAAAAGCCTATTGTAATGGAGTCATAAGTGGCATAAGATATGGTAATCCATATGATTATCACTCTATGGCCACAGATAGCAAGGAAATATGTGCTGAGGAGGGGGGAGGAGATAGTAATGGGGGTACTTTGCATTTATGCATTGGATACCTCCCAACCGTCACTAGGATCAAGTGTTGAATGGTTTTCATTAATGCTTGAGAACCTCCTAACCTTAACGGATCAAGTGCTAAGTGCTTTGCATTAATAGGTTAGATTTCTTTTCTCTTACATTAACACTTGATAACCTCGAAAATTAACGATGATAGATGTTGTGTCATTAGCATCAGTAGCAGGGATCACTCAGGAATCAAGGATCACTTGAAACTCAGAGATTTCACTCTTTATAAAGGAGATATGTTATTTGCAAGCAAAGAATCCTAGAAAACCTCCTATCTACAACTCATGCAAGAGTCATATGACCCCCCTTTTTACACTTATATGATGTATCAACAAATTTATTGCATACCTCCTTTTTTAGATATAAGACTTTAAAATTCTATTTAGATATAAGAATTGGTTTCAATTTAGCATATATGCGTATATATTTATAAATAATTGGCTCGATCTATCTAACATTATTTTTATTTTCACAAAGCAAAAAGTATAAGATGCAAACCACTTAAGTTAGACGCGTGTCTATACTAATCATGGTACCCCTTTAGTGTCAAGCCACGAGGACATGGATCCTAGACACCATGCTTGGTGCAAGCACAAGGAAATCCTTGTGTCATTGTGTGCCAAGTAAGCCAAGAACACCTATACAAAGTGAAACACATAAGCTACAAACCACAAGTTAGATGCATGACTACATTAATCATGACTACAAACTAGAAGTTAGATACATGACTACACTAATTGTGGTGTCTGTTTTGTGCCAAGCCACAAGGACATGGGACCGAGATACTATGTTTAGTGTAGGCATAAGGAAAGCTTTATATCTTCATGTGCTAATTGAGCTTAGAATATTGACACAAAGTGGAAAGCACAAGCTATAAACCACTTAAGTTAGACACATGACTACATTAATCATGTTGTCTCTTCACTATGAAGCCATCAAAAAGGGAGATCCAAACACCATGCTTAGTGTAGGTCTAATGAAAGCATTATGTCTTTGTGTGCCAAGTGAGCCAATGACATTGAAACAAAGAAAATAAAACAAAAATACAAACCACTTAAGTTTGACACTTGACTACACTAATCCATGGTGTCCCTTCAGTACCAAGCCATGAGGACATGGGACCCAAACACTATGCTTAGTGTAGGCATAAGGAAAGCCTTATCTTTGTGTGTCAAGCAAGTTCAGGCCACTCACATAAATCAAAAAGCACATGTTATAAACCACTTAGTCAAGTGCATGACTCCACTAATTATGGTGTCCCTTCAATGCTAAAGCCACGAGGATGTGCAGCCTAGACACCATGCTTAGTGCAAGCATAAGAAAAGCGTTGTATCTTTGTATGCCAAGCAAGACTGGGACACTAACACAAAGAAACAATTACAAGATATAGACAACTTAAGTTAGATGCATGACTACACTAATCCATAATGTCCCTTTAGTGTTAGGCCATGAGGACATGAGACCTAGACACTATGCTTAGTGCAAGCATAACGAAAGCCTTGTATCTTTGTGTGCCAAGGGAGCTTGGGATACTAACACAAAGTGTAAAGCACAAACTATAAACCACTTTAGTTAGATGCATGACTACACTAATTATGGTATCCTTTCAATACCATAGGAGCAAGGACATGGGACCTAGACACCATGCTTAGTAGAGGCATAAGGAAAGCCTTGTATCTGTGTGTGCCAAGTGAGCTTGGGACACTAACACAAAGCAGAAAGTATAAGCTACAAATTATTAATGACCAATCTTAAACCATACAAAGACAAGACATTAAGAGGAAAGCATACTTTGTCAAATTATCTGAAGATGAATGGTTGAGGATGTCTTGGGACATACACAATAACTAGAATGGCTTCATATGCTTGAACAATTTCTATATTTGAAGATACATTTAAAAATAGTAGGAGTTAGTAGGTTTGGCTCCTTTGAATACTCATAAAAACTTTCTCTTTATCATAATTAGGACATGGAATGATGATAAAAATAACTGAAAGTACTAGGTAATGTTACCCCAAGTATTAGCCATGTCTTTAATTTTAATTTTAAATATTTCACATTAAAAATTAAACACCAAACACCAAACAATCTCTCCCTTCCTTCCCCTCTCTCTCAAATATTTAAATAATTGAACTATTAAATTAAACACTAAAGTAAATTAAATATTAAATAGTTAAATAGGCCTTTAATCAATATAAATAGGGAGAGAATAGCAAGGAGCGAGAGAGAATATAGAAAAATGAGAGATTGAAACAAATCTCTCTCTCTCTCTCTCTCTCTCTCTACTAATCATGGTGTCTCTATTTTAAACAACTAAATATTTAATTTTAAATATTAAATAAATAACAAGTAAATAATTAACTAAACTTATAACTAATGATTATATGCTTATTTAACTAAATGATTAAGCATTTAATAAATGACTCGAGCTGCACATAATTCACGAACTCCTCAAAGATATCCTCAACTATTTTGTGCCCCTCGCATCCCCCTTTCTTTTTGGCTTCAAAATCCTTCTTAACAAGTGTCTCACATGATCAAAGCACTCCACCACCATAGCACATTTTCTATATTCATTATTACACACCTTGGCTTAGAGGGACTTATCACCACCTTGCCAATTCTTTGCTAGCCCAAGTGCAACCAATACTTCATTTGATAGCAACATAAAAAGCCATTGAATCACACACATTCCATGAGAGCTTAGGTATTTCATGAAAATGCTATGCTATGGTAAGATCGATCAATCCAACTTGTGCATGAGCAGCAAGGGGTTTATTCATTTGACCATACACAAGTGCACATTTACTCTCTAATGAAGAAAAACATGCCCATTACAAGCTTAAGGATACTGCAATACTTAGGATGCTATTTTAAATATTTGCGAATATAGAAGCATTTCTACTTCACTCACCTATTTTTCACCAAATTTGATTACACCACTTTCAATCATCTATTTATAAAGGCGATTTCCTTCACGGGTGCATTCTTCAATGCCAAAAAAAGGTAAGAAACCACCTACCCAACAAGACAATGCCAGCCAATATCTCATTAGCCAATCCATAGTTTTGATTTCCTAACAACATACAATAAGAAATGTCCATAGCTAGTATGATCAATGTTGCAACAATTATTGAAGGATGAACAATAGGAGATCATGAGCTTTTGCAATATTGTTGATAAGCTCCATGATAAGAACAATCTTTCCTACCCTAGCTCCCCTAAAGAGCCCAATTTTACCACCACATTGGTATGATGAATGAGATCAACAACCTACAAAATGGAATATCGATTATTAGCATTGCAGTTGTTATCTAAACATTCAGTGCAATTCCATTGATATCCTTTAGGGTAATGCCATTGGTTTCATTTAGGATGATGCTGAGAGCTGAAATGATGAACGGGTTGCCTCTTACCCATCCAACCTCCAATCCTCACTAAGAGAACTAAAGACGGGTACCACCTAGCCAAAGGGAGGATGGGCTACGACATCCCTTTTCTCAAAGAGAATCAAGAGAACCAAGACACAAATTTACAAGAGAGAATATATGTACTAGACACCATATTGGAATATGAGAGAGAGAGATGAGAAGAGAGGGAGACAAGAGGAGAAGAGGTAGAGGAAGCTTGCTATTATGCTACATGGAATGAGAAGATGAGAAGAGAGGGAGATAATAGGAGAAGAGGTAGAGGAAGCTTGCCATTATACTACATAATAAAAGAACTTACTCATAGATTACCTCATAGAGATGAGGGTATTCTAGAGTGCTCTCATGGGCTTGTCATTGTCCTTCTTCCCCCCTCTTCATTCTCCATGGGCTCTTTATATAGCCTCCATGAGGGATTAGATTAAGCTAATCTTCTTGATTAACATAATCCTAGATGATGTATGGCATCTTTGAAAATATGGAGAATAGTAGATGGGACAAGTCCCCACCTTGGTCATCATGCAAGAAGCCAAGGGTGGTGGTAGACAAAATAGAGAAATTGAGCTAGATTACAAGAGGTGGGTGCCCAAAGCACATTATTATAATATATTTACAAGAAGGATAGAGTGGAAAGTTGGTGTGGTGAAAGAGAGAAGCAAATTGCATGTAGCTAGCAGTCTGCGCCTTCGTAACTTCAATTGCGTGAAGAATTTGAAAAAAGTTTCTTCTGCAACTTTGTAGACCAGATCGAAACCGATCGGGCAATGCGAGAATTCTCTTGAAATTCACTTTTTCTTGGGAGTTATCGAGATTATAAAAAATGCCTTCCAAAAGTTTCTTTGACTTTAGTCTCCCATATATATATAAATACATATAAGCATGTGACAGAAGGGGTCCATGCTTGTAAGCTTTTATGTAAGATCCAAAGGACACTATGTTGTGGATATTGACTTGTGTGCTAGGGTGAGGTATCCTCTAATGATGGTGATAGATTCCAAATCTTAGTGATGCAGACGGAGCCCATGTGTAGTTGGAGGCTAATCCTTTGAAAAATCTATGCACTCACTCAACTCCTAGGTGTAATCCATTTTCATCTTCACTAAGATAACTATCCCTTTTACCCTTTACATTGACATGCCTCCTAAGAACTTGTTCCCCCCATTTGCTAGAGTTATCATAATCGAGAAGCAATGTAGCATACCTAGTGCTTGAAGAGTAAACCCAAAGTGATATGGTAAGCTCTTGATAGGGGCTTTGGCCAAATTTTGTGGTAATAATCCGGGTTGTAAAAAACCTAGATCATTAGCCCTCCCCTTAGGCTAGAGGCATTCATGTCTCTAGCTTGCTAACGATGGTCCAATAGAGCAAGGTGGACTGCACCCCCTCATTTGTGGCTCTTCATTGAATGACTACTCCAAAGTGTTCATATTTCTTTTAAAATAAGGCTTTAGTCGCCATCCATTTACCCTTGTCTTGTGAACCTTCCCATCCATGTCACCGAGCTTATAGTTGCCATTTGGATATCTCCTTATGACCATGAATGGCTCTTCCCACTTGAACACAAGTTTAGCATCCTTTTTGTTATCAAAGCGGTTATCATAGCATAGCACAAGTGATCATTCCCTTATGTGTTTGCTAGCCAACTTCTTATTAAATGTCTTCCTCCTCTCTTCAACCTACATGGAATAGTGTTGAACTACTGCTTCTCTGTCTAACTCCAGCCTCTCTAGATCCAAGATCCTTTCCTCTAACTTCTTATCTTGATTCTTCTCTTGACTGGCTACTAAAACACGCAAACTGGCTAGTTCCACCTCTATAGGAAGTAAAGCCTCTGGGCCATAGACGAGGTGAAATGGAGTATAGCCAAGTGAGGTTCTAAATGAAGTCCTATAGGCCCAAAGAGCTGTACTCAATTGTTTATCCCAGTGCTTGGGGTGCATGTATACTTGCTTGGTAATTATCTTACAAATCAACCCATTTACTTTTTCGACCAAACCATTACACTGTGGGTAGTAGGGAGTAGAATGCCTGTGCTTGATTTTTAGCCTTTCCGTTAGCTCCCCTACTAGGTTCGCCCTAAAATCAGAACCCCGATCAGAGATAATTTCCAAAGGTGTGCCATACCTGCAACAAATATTTTCAAACACAAATTTTTCCACTTCTTGGGCTGTGATCCTACTAGTTGCTGAAGCCTCTGCCCACCTCGTCATGTAGTCCACACCCATTATGATGTATTCCTTGCCAGATTGAGTTTGTGGGAGTGGCCCTATTGCATCAATCTCCCATTTCTCAAATGGGCCATATGTAGTTATCGGATTTTGTTCCTCATGCACTAGCTTCCTTGGTCCGGCCTTTTGGCAATCGTCACAAGTGCGGCACCAATGTTGCACATCTCAATGTAGACTAGGCCACACAAAACCGGCTTGGAGAATCTTCCTGCTGGTTATTTCTTGAGCAAAATGTCCGCCACAAACCCCCTTATGGTAGCTCTTAATCACATCCATAATCTCATTTGCTGTTGGCACCCTTCTAAGCACTGCATCCTTTCCTTTGCAATACAACACATCATTTATCAAGCAGTATTTAGTGGCCTTAGTAGCCAGCCACCTTTTCTCACTCTTACTCATATGTGTAGGTGCCTCACCATGCTCAAGAAAATAAAGCACATCTTGTACTTGAAACTTACCCTGAAATAAGGGAAGCTTTATTGTAATGATGCCCACCATTACCTCTTTCAATTTTTCAGCTGCTAGAGCATCTGTGTCGCCATTTGTGCGCCTTGGCACAAAATAGATTTGGGCTTTTTGTAGCTTTCTCATGAGAGTTTTAGTGTCTCTCATTTTCATTGCTAAGTTATCATTTTTACAAGCTCAGATTCCTTTCATTTGCTTAACAATTAGCATAGAATCCCCAAAAACATTAAGTCGAGTGACACTATGTGAGAGAGACCACCTCAAACCTAAAAGCTAGGCTTGATACTCTGCCTCATTGTTAGAATGGACATCCTCCAAGTTGATACCTTCTCCATAAAGTTTGTCACCTTCGGGACTGAACACCACTATTCCTATTGCCGCTCTGTCTTTATTACGCTTGTATGCCCCATCAAAGTAGAGGGCATGGGCATTCTCCACCCGTGGCGGCTCCTCAAAAGGAGGTGTCTCCTCTTTTACTTTTTCCTTCTCTTTTTCCTTCTTTTGATGACATCTATGGGTCAACAAATCAGCTAGGCAAGCTCGAGTAGAATCCTCCACCTTGAAGGTGTAGTCAAACTCTTGGAGTTGTATCACCCACTTTGGCGATTCTGGCTGAAACATCCATGTGCTATAAGGCATAGGGAAAATGCTCTTCTATCGTGATCACTGTGAATGGCCTAGGGAGAAGATAAGGACGAAACTTTCTTATAGCAAATATTAGAGACAAAACCATCACCTCGACCATCTTGTACCCTCGTTCTGATGCTGTCATTACTCTACTAGAAAAGTAAACCGGTCTCATTAGGCAAGCTTTAGCATCCTTTTGTATTAGTGCTTCCCCTAGAGCATCTTCCCCAAAACTCGAATTGACAAAAAACTCATGATCCCAACAAGGTTGTAAAATTATAGGAAGGGTGCTAAGAGCCTTCTTCACCTCGTGAAAGCACCTTTCACTTTCGTCACTCCACAGGAGGTCCTCAGAGTGGGTTAACTGTTGCAGTGGAAATATTAATTGGGAGAGGAGATGAATGAACCGCCCCATATATCGCACCTTTTGAATGAAAGAGGTTATTTGCTTCACAGAAGATGGTGATGGCACCGCCAATAGGGCCTTAACTTTGTTTGGATGTGCTTCAATGCGAGACTTCTTATGGTTTAACTGCCCCCCCATTTGTGCGAGGCGATTGAAAGCTTCATCCACCTTCCCTAGATGTAGAGCCTTAGAACTATAAATACAGAAATCATCAATAAAGACCCTAATGGATTTCCCAAAATATGGCTGGAAGACATAATTCATGAATCGCTGGAAGGTAGCTGGGGCATTTGTTAATCCAAATGGCATTACTTTGTCAGCAAAACAACCACAAGGTGTAATGAAGGTGGTCTTCTGTTGATCCTCCTTAGCTATTCGGATCTGGAAATAACTTGAATACCCATCACAAACAGTGTATCTCTCATGCCTGGCCAGCTCATTGAGTATTTCATCCTAAAAGGGAAGAGGAAAGTGATCTCTCTTAGTTGCAGCATTTAGCAGTTTGTAATCCACACAAATCTTCCATTTTCCATTCTTCTTGGGTATCACCATCACATGTGAAACCCACTCTGAGTCCCCTCTTGGATAGATGAAGCCTGCCTTCAAAAGTCGTTGCACCTTAGTGAGTAGAGCGTTTTGTTGAACTACTCCCAATCGTCGTAGTCGCTGCACCACAGGCTGTGCTCCCTCTTTTAGATTAATGTGATGTTATACTGCTGTCACACATGTGATGTTTTCATCATCAGAAATAAAAAGTACAGAGTGTTTTATCACCACTTCCATGTAGGCTGCCTTCTCCTCAACTGATAGATCCTTAGCCAACATTTTTTCTTACCCCTCCTTCTCGACCTTTGGAAGATGCTGCGGATTTTCACTACTAGAAGGCCCTTTTAATGTAATCCCCATCACTTCTAGAGAGCTTTCTTCCTCCTCATTAGAAGACTCTCCCTCTGTCATAGATGACCAACCCTCGCTGGAACTCCATTCATCAACGGTGGTCTCTAACACAAGATCCTCCTGTCGGCCCTCCTTCATGTTGTTGATAGTGCTCTTCCATTTTTTATGCAGTCCCTTTTGTGGCCTTAGCTCTAAAGCCCCTGTCTCCCAATCTTGTCTGACTTTCATTCCCATTAGCCATGGTCGCCCGAGAATGAGCGGATAGCCGTCCCCCTTCACTGGCATCACATACATGTCAAGCTCCAATCGCACTCCACACACCTTTATCTTGACTTTCTTTATAACTCCCAAACAATTTACTACTACATTGTTAGCCATTTTGGCTCCAAATTTAGTAGTTTCATTTACCTCTAATCCCAAACGATGCATCAACTTTTCCGTCATAACACAAATCTCTGCACCTCCATCCACATATGTCTTTGACACTCTCTACCCATTGATTTTGGCTTCCATTAGAGGCACAATATCTTTCATCTTTCTAGTTTGGATTGCATTCACATGTCTATTATTCATGGATCTAATGCTTACCATCTTTGACCATTGTCGTCGCACTATTGGAGATAGATGTAGTAATTGTGGCTATGAAATTTTTGGCCCTTGATTCCTCACATCAGCAAGAAAATCATAAGCTCTAGTACCTTCACCCAGGGAAAAATCATCTGGCTCAATGTGTCGGCGTGAGTGAGCCCTCCTCTTTTTACTATTGCGTGTCTTTGCAACCATTGATCACTCTGCCTCCTCTTCCATATTTTCAACCTCCTTTGGTGGTGTAGGCTCCATTCTCTCAATTCTATGGGCTTTCTTCACTGGCATTGCTTCAATCTCTACTACTTTGGCCTTCCCTTTGACATCACTCTCATCTAAACTAATTATCCTGACATCATGATTCTTTGGCGGCTAGACAGGCAAGGGCGGCACCTCTGCAAGTGGTCGAGGATGCTGGAGAACTTGAACCGGTGGTGGAGGCCCTGGATTCGGTGGAACAAACCTTTCCCTAGGTGGTGTCACTTGTTGTCCCCTCCTTGGTTGGAATCCATTTCCTGGAAAATGCCTAGGATGAGGGAAAAAGTACATACCATGGCCAGTCTCCCCACAATTATAGCAAACATACTCTCTTTCTTATCTCCTTGGACCTCGATTGCCTTCATTTATGAGGAGAGGGGGCCGTACTTCTTGCACCAAATTTAACGAAAGGCTTTCAAGTTAATTAGTAATGCGTTGTAGGAGCTCTTGATGTGGCATCTCCGGTTCAAGTGGGGCCTCTGCTATTTCTCTAGGCCTTGGCATGGTTGGTAAAACCTGCATGGGCTCAACTCCCCCCTTCAACTAGGCTTGATACTTCAATTTTCTATCTTTCTCCCTGGCATAAGTGACTGATTCTTCATAGGATGTGGAAAACTTTCCTTTGACCTTCTCCCTTAGTAGGGGATGAAGTCTTGCTAGAAAATGATATTTCTTAAGGAAATCAGGTACTCTTTCTCCCTCGGCTAAGGAGGTTGTCCATTTATCCCACAATTTTATAAACATGCCTTCATAGGCTTGGTACTCCCCTTCTATGGTTTGGCAAAGATCTAAGAGCTATCTCCAAATATATTCAAGTGGCTCTATATCTTGGTACTTGTGCATGAATGCGGTCTTGAGATCCTCCCAATTACCCCTTGTAGGCTTCAGGAGAGCTTGATACCACACTTGAGCATCACGCTTTAGAACTAAAGAGAAGGCCCGTACTTTGGTTGCTTCATCATCCCGACCTGTGACTAGGAAGGCCCTTTCTAAGTCATCCAAAAATTCTAGAGCTTTCTCCCCTTTGTGCCCAAAAAAACTTGGAAATGCCATGTTGCCTTAGTAGAGTACGAAGATGAAAACGTCTAGACTTAAGTTGTATTTTATGAGGGGAAGGATGAATGGGTTCACAGATGCATTGATTTCAGCAAGACATCTAGGCCCTAGTATGCTTCTAATAATGCCCTGGAATCTAAGCTTTGTGCTGGCTACAATATGCACAGTTTACATAGCAAGTGGATAGATAGGTCCATACAACTCGTGGTGATTCATGAGAAACTATTCTAATAAGATAAAGACATGTACATTGAAGGATGCATTGTAGTATAGCATTGGGAAGATTATAGGTTCTGGTGATACAAGAATCTCCCTTAATCTTTCAGCCCCAAAGTACATGACAAGACGTTGCTGGAAGAAAATCTTCCTACTGATGCATACATTAACTCGAATGTTTTGTACAAAGTGAAAGGTGTAGAAATTTGAGCCATTATTATTATTCATGAGTGGAGACTACTTAAGGGAGTAGAGGGAATACACTTTCTTGAATTATGAAGGATTTTCCCTAGAGTGTTTCTTTCTGGAACCCACCAACTTTGCTATACAGAGAATTTGCTCACCAGTGATTGTTCTTGCCTTTGTGTGTCCATCCTCGGCGACATATATTTCATAAGGTGTGATGGCCACCTTTTCAACCACACCCAAGCTTCGAGCTAACAACAGTTGAAGGTAGTCTCCATACTTTGCACTTCTACAAAATTCCACACTGTTCATGCATAGTTGTCCTCCTTTGATGTGGATTAGGCCAGAGAGAGAGAGAGTTTTGATGATTTGGAGACGAGGACCTCTCGGAAGGGCCTTTACTTTGTTTGCAAAACACTCACCACAATTATGAGAACCTAGCAATTGATAGCAACATGATTTTTTCCATTGTGAGATAATGGAATTTCTAAGGTGAACACCTTTTACTTACATACGTGCCGTCATCTGATAGCCATACTTCCTTTCTTGGGCTTCCTTGGGAGACCATTGTGGGAGTCGTGGAATTCGAACGGCTTCAAAAAAGTTGGTGAATGCGTTGGAGAAGTGCCACTTGGGGCACTTGTTGTAGAGGATGCACCACCATGTGTAGTATCATCCCACATAAGGAGGTAGAGATTTGTGGTTGAGAATGTCCTCAGTGGGGGCACAAAAAATGAGAGCTGAAATGATGAATGGGTTGCCTCTTATCCATCCAACCTCCAATCCTCACTAAGAGAACTAAAGAGGGGCACCACCTAGCCAAAGGGAGGATGGGCTAGGACATCCCTTTTCTCAAAGAGAATCAAGAGAACCAAGACACAAATTTACAAGAGAGAATATATGAACTAGACACCATATTGGAATATGAGAGAGAGAGATGAGAGGAGAGGGAGACAAGAGGAGAAGAGGTAGAGGAAGCTTGCCATTATGCTATATGGAATGAGAAGATGAGAAGAGAGGGAGATAATAAGAAAAGAGGTAGAGGAAGCTTGCCATTATACTACATAATAAAAGAACTTACTCATAGCTTACCTCACAGAGATGAGGGTATTCTAGAGTGCTCTCATGGGCTTGTCATTGTCCTTCTTCCCCCCTCTTCATTCTCCATGGGCTCTTTATATAGCCTCCATGAGGGATTAGATTAAGATAATCTTCTTGATTAACATAATCCTAGATGATGTATGGCATCTTTGAAAATATGGAGAATAGTAGATGGGACAAGTCTCCACCTTGGTCATCATGTAAGAAGCCAAGGGTGGTGGTAGACAAAATAGAGAAATGGAGCTAGATTACAAGAGGTGGGTGCCCAAAGCACATTATTATAATATATTTACAAGAAGGATAGAGTGGAAATTTGGTGTGGTGAAAGAGAGAAGCAAATTGCATGTAGCTAGCAGTCTGCACCTTCGTAACTTCAATTGTGTGAAGAATTTGAAAAAAGTTTCTTCTGCAACTTTGTAGACCAAGTCCGGGCAATGCGAGAATTTTCTTGAAATTTACTTTTTCTTGGGAGTTATCAATATGATAAAAAACGGCTTCCAAAATCTTCTTTAACTTTAGTCCTCCATATATATATAAATACATATAAGCATGTGAAAGAAGGGGTCCATGCTTGTAAGCTTTTATGTAAGATCCAAATGACACCATGATGTGGCTATTGACTTGTGTGCTAGGGTGAGGTGTCCTCTAATGATGGTGATAGATTCCAAATCTTAGTGATGCAAATGGAGCCCATGTGTAGTTGGAGGCTAGTCCTTTGAAAAATCTATGCACTCACTCAACTCCTAGGTATAATCCATTTTCATCTTCACTAAGATAATCATCCCTTTTACCCTTTACATTGACATGCCTCCTAAGAACTTGTTCCCCCCATTTGCTAGAGTTATCATAATCGCGAAGCAATGTAGCATACCTAGTGCTTGAAGAGTAAACCCAAAGTGATATGGTAAGCTCTTGATAGGGGCTTTGGCCAAATTTTGTGGTAATAATTCGGGTTGTAAAAAACCCAGATCATTAGTTCTCCCCTTAGGCTCGAGGTATTCATGCCTCTAGCATGCTAATGATGGTCCAATTGAGCAAGGTGGACTGCACCCCCTCATTTGTGGCTCTTTATTGAATGACTGCTCCAAAGTGTTCATATTTCTTTGAAAATAAGGCTTTAGTCGCCATCCATTTACCCTTGTCTTGTGAACCTTCCCATCCATGTCACCTAGCTTATAGCTGCCATTTGGATATCTCCTTATGACCATGAATGGCCCTTTCCACTTGAACACAAGTTTAGCATCCTTTTTGTTATCAAAGCGGTTATCATAGCGTAGCACAAGTGATCCTTCCCTTATGTGTTTGCTAGCCAGCTTCTTATTAAATGTCTTCCTCCTCTCTTCAGCCTGCATGGAATAGTGTTGGACTGCTGCTTCTCTGTCTAACTCCAGCCTCTCTAGATCCAAGATCCTTTCCTCTAACTTCTTATCTTGATTCTTCTCTTGACTGGCTACTAAAACACACAAACTGGCCAGTTCCACCTCTATAGGAAGCAAAGCCTCTTGGCCATAGACGAGGTGAAATGGAGTATAGCCAAGTGAGATTCTGAATGAAGTCTTGTAGGCCTAAAGAGATGCACTCAATTTTTTATCCCAGTGCTTGGGGTGCATGTGTACTTGCTTGGTAATTATCTTATAAATCAACCCATTTACTTTTTCAACCAAACCATTACATTATGGGTAGTAGGGAGTAGAATGCCTGTGCTTGATTTTTAGCCTTTCCATTAGCTCCCCTACTAGGTTCGCCCTAAAGCAGGACCCTGATCAGAGATAATTTCCAAAGGTGTGCCAAAACTGCAACAAATATTTTTAAACACAAATTTTCCCACTTCTTGGGTTGTCATCCTAGTAGTTGTTGAAGCCTCTGCCCACCTCATCATGTAGTCCACACCCATTATGATGTATTCCTTGCTAGATTGAGTTCGTGGGAGTGGCCCTATTGCATCAATCCCCCATTTCTCAAATGGGCCATATGTAGTTATGGGATTTTTTTCCTTTTGCACTAGCTTCCTTGGTCCTGGCCTTTTGGCAATCGTCACAAGTGCGACACCAATGTTGCACATCTCGATGTAGACTAGGCCACACAAACCGGCTTGGAGAATCTTCCTGCTGGTTATTTCTTGAGCAAAATATCCACCACAAACCCCCTCATGGTAGCTCTTAATCACATCCATAATCTCATTTGCTGTTGGCACCCTTCTAAGCACTGCATCCTTTCCTTTGCAATACAACACATCATTTATCAAGCGGTATTTAGTGGCCTTAGTAGCCAACCACCTTTTCTCACTCTTACTCATATGTGTAGGTGCCTCACCATGCTCAAGAAAATAAAGCACATCTTGTAGTTGAAACTTACCCTGAAACAAGGGAAGCTTTACTGTAATGATGCCCACCATTACCTCTTTCAATTTTTCAACTGCTAGAGCATCTGCGACGCCATTTGTGCGCCTTGGCACAAAATAGATTTGGGCTTTTTGTAGCTTTCTCATGAGAGTTTTAGTGTCTCTCATTTTCATTGCTAAGTTATCATTTTTACAAGCTCAGATTCCTTTCATTTGCTTAACAATTAGCATAGAATCCCCAAAAACATTAAGTCGAGTGACACTATGTGAGAGAGACCACCTCAAACCTAAAAGCTAGGCTTGATACTCTGCCTCATTGTTAGAATGGACATCCTCCAAGTTGATACCTTCTCCATAAAGTTTGTCACCTTCGGGACTGAACACCACTATTCCTATTGCCGCTCTGTCTTTATTACGCTTGTATGCCCCATCAAAGTAGAGGGCATGGGCATTCTCCACCCGTGGCGGCTCCTCAAAAGGAGGTGTCTCCTCTTTTACATTTTCCTTCTCTTTTTCCTTCTTTTGATGACATCTATGGGTCAACAAATCAGCTAGGCAAGCTCGAGTAGAATCCGCCACCTTGAAGGTGTAGTCAAACTCTTGGAGTTGTATCACCCACTTAGCGATTCTAGCTGAAATATCCATGTGCTGTAAGGCATACGGAAAATGCTCTTCTGTCGTGCTCGTTATGAATGGCCTAGGGAGAAGATAAGGATGAAACTTTCTTATAGCAAACATTAGAGACGAAAACATCACCTCAACCATCTTGTACCCTCGTTCTGATGTTGTCATTACTCTACTAGAAAAGTAAACCGGTCTCATTAAGGCCAATTTTAGCATCCTTTTTGTATTAGTGCTGCCCCTAGAGCATCTTCCCCAAAACTCGGATTGACAAAAAACTCCTGATCCCAACAAGGCTATAAAATTATAGGAAGGGTGCTAAGAGCCTTCTTCACCTCATGAAAGCACCTTTCACTTTCGTCACTCCACAGGAGGTCCTCAGAGTGGGTTAACTGTTACAGTGGAAATATTAATTAGGAGAGGAGATGAATGAACCGCCCCATATATCTCACCTTCTGAATGAAAGAGGTTAGTTGCTTCACAGAAGATGGTCATGGCACTACCAATAGGGCCTTAACTTTGTTTAGATCTGCTTCAATGCCCCTCTCACTTATGACATGCCCTAACAAAGTTACACTGCTTTCGCCAATGCGACACTTCTCATGGTTTAACTGCTCCCCATTTGTGCGAGGCAGTTGAAAGCTTCATCCACCTTCCCTAGATGTAGAGCCTTAGAACTATAAATATAAAAATCATCAATAAAGACCCTAATGGATTTCCCAAAATATTGCTGGAAGACATAATTCATGAATCGCTGGAAGGTAGCTGGGGCATTTGTTAATCCAAATGGCATTACTTTGTAAGCAAAAAAACCCCAAGGTGTAATGAAGGTGGTCTTCTGTTGATCCTCCTCAGCTATTCGGATCTGGAAATAACCTGAATACCCATCACAAACAGTGTATCTCTCATGCCTGGCCACCTCGTTGAGTATTTCATCCTGAAAGGGAAGAGGAAAGTGATCTCTCTTAGTTGCAGCATTTAGCGGCTTGTAATCCACACAAATCCTCCATTTTCCATTCTTCTTGGGTATCACCACCACATGTGAAACCTACTCTGAGTCCCCTCTTGGATAGATGAAGCTTGCCTTTAAAAGTCGTTGCACCTTAGTGAGTAGAGCGTTTTGTTGAACTACTCCCAATCGTCGTAGTCGTTGCACCACAGGCCGTGCTCCCTCTTTTAGATTAATGTGATGTTGTACTGTTGTCACACCTGTGATGTGTTCATAATCAGAAATAAAAAGTACAGAGTGCTTTATCACCACTTCCATGTAGGCTGCCTTCTTCTCAATTGATAGATCCTTAGCCAACAATTTTTCTAACCCCTCCTTCTCGACCTTTGGAAGCTATTGCAGAATTTCACTACTAGAAGGCCCTTTTAACTCTCCCTCTGTCATAGATGACCAACCCTTGCTGGAACTCCATTCATCAGCGGTGGTCTCTAACACAAGATCCTCCTGTCAGCCCTCCTTCATGTTGTAGATAGTGCTCTTCCATTTTTTATGCAGCCCCTTTTGTTGCCTTAGCTCTAAAGCCCCTCTCTCCCAATCTTATCTGGCTTTCATTCCCATTAGCCATGGTCGCCCGAGAATGAGCGGATAGCCGTTCCCCTTCACTGGCATCACATACATGTCAAGCTCCAATTGCACTCCACACACCTTTACCTTGACTTTCTTTATAACTCCCAAACAATTTACTACTACATTGTTAGCCATTTTGGCCCCAAATTTAGTAGTTTCATTTACCTCTAATCCCAAACGATGCATAAACTTTTCCGTCATGACACAAATCTCTGCACCTCCATTCACATATGTCTTTGACACTCTCTGCCCATTGATTTTGGCTTCCACTAGAGGCACAATATCTTTCATCTTTCTAGTCTAGATTGCATTCACATGTCTATTCTTCATGGATCTAATGCTTACCATCTTTGACCATTGTCATCGCACTGTTGGAGATAGATGTAGTAATTGTGGCTATGAAATTTTTGGCCCTTGATTCCTCACATCAGCAGGCAAATCATAAGCTCTAGTACATTTACCCAATGAAAAATCATCTGGCTCAATGTGTCGACGTGAGCGAGTCCTCCTCTTTTTACTATTGCGTGTCTTTGCAGCCATTGATCACTCTGCCTCCTCTTCCATATTTTCAACCTCCTTTGGTGGTGTAGGCTCCATTCTCTCAATTCTACGGGCTTTCTTCACTGGCATTGCTTCAACCTCTACTACTTTGGCCTTCCCTTTGACATCACTCTCATCTAAACTAATTATCCTGACATCATGATTCTCTGGCGGCTAGACAGGCAAGGGCGGCACCTCTGCAAGTGGTCGAGGATGCTGGAGAACTTGAACCGGTGGTGGAGGCCCTGGATTCGGTGGAACAAACCTTTCCCTAGGTGGTGTCACTTGTTGTCCCCTCCTTGGTTGGAATCCATTTCTTGGAAAATGCCTAGGATGAGGGCAAAAGTACATACCATGGCCAGTCTCCCCACAATTATAGCAAACATACTCTCTTTCTTATCTCCTTGGACCTCGATTGCCTTTATTTATGAGGAGAGGGGGCCGTACTTCTTACACCAAATTTAACGAAAGGCTTTCAAGTTAATTAGTAATGCGTTGTAGGAGCTCTTGATGTGGCATCTCCGGTTCAAGTGGGGCCTCTGCTATTTCTCTAGGCCTTGGCATGGTTGGTAAAACCTGCATGGGCTCAACTCCCCCCTTCAATTGGGCTTGATACTTGAATTTTCTATCTTTCTCCCGGGCATAAGTGATTGATTCTTCATAGGATGTGGGAACTTTCCTTTGACCTTCTCCCTTAGTAGAGGATGAAGTCCGGCTAGAAAACAATCTTTCTTAAGGCAATTAGGTACTCTTTCTCCCTCGGCTAAGGAGGCTGTCCATTTATCCCACAATTTTATAGACATGCATTCATAGGCTTGGTACTCCCCTACTATGGTTTGGCGAAGATCTAAGAGCTGTCTCCAAATAACTTGAGGTGGCTCTATATCTTGGTACTTATGCATGAATGCGGTCTTGAGATCCTCCCAATTACCCCTTGTAGCATTCGAGAGAGCTTGACACCACACTCGAGCATCACCCTTTAGAACTAAAGAGAAGGCCCGTACTTTGGTTGCTTCATCATCTTGGCCTGTGAACACAATATTAGTGAGTTTGGGAATTTTCCGATTTCCATTTTTTGAATGCTAAAAAGTTGGCACCCGGATAACATGCCCATAAGTTCCTCAAAATAATTTGATGCGACCTATCATTGGAAAGCCTTTGAAAAATGGAATCTATTGAGCTATAGAGCGCTCGATTTGGAGTTATAGTGTTCAAGTTATGACAAATCCAAAGATTTGACCATGTGTCCCAAACTTATGGAAATTTCCCATATTCCCCAATGTGGTCTTTGTGACTAGGAAGGCCATTTCTAAGTCATCCAAAAAGTCTAAAGCTTTCTCCCCTTTGTGCCCAAAAAAACTTGGAAATGCCATGTTGCCTTAGTAGAGTACGAAGATGAAAACGTCTAGACTTAAGTTGTATTTTATGAGGGGAAGGATGAATGGATTCACAGATGCATTGATTTTAGCAAGACGTCTAGGCCCCAGTATGATTCTAATAATGCCCTGGAATCTAAGCTTTGTGTTGGCTACAATATGCACAGTTTTCATAGCAAGTGGATGGATAGGTCCATACAACTCGTGGTGATTCATGAGAAACTATTATAATAAGATAAAGACATGTACATTGAAGGATGCATTATAGTCTAGCATTGGGAAGATTATAGGTTCTGGTGATACAAGAATCTTCCTTAATCTTTTAGCCCCAAAGTACATGATAAAACGCTGCTGGAAGAAAATCTTCCTACTGATGCATACATTAACTCGGATGTTTTGTACAGAGTGGAAGGTGTAGAAATTCGGGCCATTATTATTATTCATGAGTGGAGACTACTTGAGGGAGTAGAGGGAATGCACTTTCTTGAATTATGAAGGATTTTTCCCAGAGTGTTTCTTTTTGGAACCTACCAACTTTGCTATACAAAGAATTTGCTCACCAATGATTGTTCTTGCCTTAGTGTGTCTATCCTCGGCGACATATATTTCATAAGGTGTGATGGCCACCTTTTCAACCACACCCAACCTTCGAACTAACACGAGTTGAAGGTAGTCTCCATACTTTGCACTTCTACAAAACTCCACACCATTTATGCATAGTTGTCCTCCTTTGATGTGGATTAGGCCAGAGAGAGAGGGATTCCATGATTTGGAGAAAATGACCTCTCAGAAGGGCCTTCACTTTGTTTGTAAAACACTCACCACAATTATAAGAACCTAGCAATTGATGGCAACATGATTTTTTCCGTTGTGAGAGAATGGAATTTCTAAGGTGAACACCTTTTACCCGCATACGTGCCGTCATCTGATATGCATACTTCCTTTCTTGGGCTTCCTTGGGAGACCATTGTGGGAGTCATGGAATTTGACCAACTTCAAAAAAAGTTGGTGAATGCGTTGGAGAAGAGCCACTTGGGACACTTGTTGTAGAGGATGCACCACCATGTGTTGTATCGTCCCACATAAGGAGGTAGAAAATCGTGGTTGAGAATGTCCTCAACGGGGGCACAAAAAATGAGAGTTGAAATGATGAACGGGTTGCCTCTTACCCATTCAACCTCCAATCCTCACTAAGAGAACTAAAGAGGGGCACCACCTAGCCAAAGGGAGGATGTGCTAGGACATCCCTTTTCTCAAAGAGAATCAAGAGAACCAAGACACAAATTTACAAGAGAGAATATATGAACTAGACACCATATTGGAATATGAGAGAGAGAGATGAGAGGAGAGGGATTCAAGAGGAGAAGATGTATAGGAAGCTTGCCATTATGCTACATGGAATGAGAAGATGAGAAGAGAGGGAGATAATAGGAGAAGAGGTAGAGGAAGCTTGCCATTATACTACATAATAAAAGAACTTACTCATAGCTTACCTCATAGAGATGTGGGTATTCTAGAGTGCTCTCATGGGCTTGTCATTGTCCTTCTTCCCCCCTCTTCATCCTCCATGGGATCTTTATATAGCCTCCATGAGGGATTAGATTAAGCTAATCTTCTTGATTAACATAATCCTAGATTATGTATGGCATCTTTGAAAATATGGAGAATAGTGGATGGGACAAGTCCCCACCTTGGTCATCATGTAAGAAGCCAAGGGTGGTGATAGACAAAATAGAGAAATGGAGCTAAATTACAAGAGGTGGATGCCCGAAGCACATTATTATAATATATTTACAAGAAGGATAGAGTGAAAAGTTGGTGTAGTGAAAGAGAGAAGCAAACTGCATGTAGCCAATAGTCTGCGCCTTCGTAACTTCAATTCCGTGAAGAATTTGAAAAAAATTTCTTATGCAACTTTGTAGACCAGGTCGAAACCGATCGTGCAATGCGAGAATTTTCTTGAAATTCACTTTTTCTTAGGAGTTATCAAGATTATAAAAAACGGCTTCCAAAAGCTGCTTTGACTTTAGTCCCCCATATATATATAAATACATATAAGCATGTGACAGAAGGGGTCCATGCTTGTAAGATTTTATGTAAGATCCAAAGGACACTATGTTGTGGATATTGACTTGTGTGCTAGGGTGAGCTGTCCTCTAATGATGGTGATAGATTTCAAATCTTAGTGATGCAGACGGAGCCCATGTGTAGTTGGAGGCTAATCCTTTGAAAAATCTATGCACTCACTCAACTCCTAAGTGTAATCCATTTTCATCTTCACTAAGATAACCATCCCTTTTACCCTTTACATTGACATGCCTCCTAAGAACTTGTTCCCCCCATTTGCTAGAGTTATCATAATCGAGAAGCAATGTAGCATACCTAGTACTTGAAGAGTAAACCCAAAGTGATATGGTAAGCTCTTGATAGGGGCTTTGGCCAAATTTTGTGGTAATAATCCGGGTTGTAAAAAACCCAGATCAATGCCATTCCTTTAGGATAATGCCATTGATTTCCTTCAAGACAATGCCATTGATAGAATGTGTAAATATGCTAAATTCAAATCTATACATTTGGTGCAATGCCATCAATTTATACCAAACAAAGTAGCTGCATTTATTCATTTGAAACATACTACCATACAAAGGCATTAAGAAAATGTCAACGCAAATTAGAAGAGGCATACATAGCGATTTCTCCTCATTTATAAATTGATTCTCTTATCACATTCATGATCCATACGAGAATTGCCCTTCCAACAAATATCTACATACTTGAGTCAACAAAGCCATCCTTGATTCAAATCAAACTCAAGAGATGCAAGATATTTAAAGCCATAAATTTGAGTCATCTCTAAGACCAACAAAATGTTGTGATCTTGCACTTCCAGAGATGTGATGATGGTCAACAAGCCATTATAACCAAATTTGACATCTAGAATAGCTCCAATCACCTAAGCAATGGTGCCAGCCCATGTAAACTCATTAAGGGGGCATATTTCTAAGGGGATTGTGATGATGTATATGCTCCTTGTAGTGCTACTAATGAGAATGTTGTTGATGTCATTAAATATGATGATGATCCTGGTAGTGCTGCTAATGAGCATGTTATTGATGTCAATTGTAACGTGCCTGCTTGTCGGCTGTCTAGGCACCTTTTTAGCGGTCCATTGAATCTAAGTGTCTCCGCCTGGCACTCCCATGGAATGTTGTGAGGTTTGTCGCCTAGGGTTTCTCAAGTCTACCTTGCAACGGAACATTTGTGGCTAGATCCACTAGGATTGACTTGAAACTTGGGTCCCTAGTGGTCAAGGTCTCCTGACAACATTCTAGCGTTGGGTCATGGACATCCTACTTTATGCAAAGATACCCAATCCGAAGCAGATCCATGCTACACTTGGTTCAAAGAGAATGGGAAACGAGAGGGATGTGCCACTCAACCTCTCTGCCCGTAGGGCAAAGTCCCATTACGGTTCCTTGAAACGGCATGGATCTGGGTTCTAACCTAACAATTTCTAAGGGTTGGCGGTCGTTGGTAAAACCTTGTAAGAAGCCTCCTAGTTCTCTGGGACCACTCTACCGTGGGACGGACCCATCAAGGGTTTTTCCCACCCGCTTCCTTGATAGCTTTAGTTTTCTAATTAGGTCCTACCATAATTATGCGTGACATTTAAAATCATCTTCCTTACTTAAGCTTTTTAGGGAACAGGTTTTCTTCGTGTAACTTCTAGCACTAACACAAAAACATAGCAAGCAATCCTTTTGACAAACATGTTCCTTAAGGTATCTTCAAGTTAATCTTTGTCTCCTGCCCATACATGAGAAATTATATATCCCTTCTGCCCTATAGAAGAATTATTGATCCAAATCACATGGCACTAAAATTTCCATCCTTTATCTAAAATAGGATCTTCCAACGCCACAAACATTGGGCTCACGACAGTTGTCAACTCCATTCCAGACTAGGCAAGGGGTGTCCACCAAAGCTCCACCTGACCCAAAAGCCACCTAGGAGTGAGACACAATTTCTGTGGTTGTCCTTTTCACCACTAGACCTTCGGCCCATGAATCGAATAATGCCCTTTTCAGATTGAACCACAGTGCGATCTTGGATATGATCCACCCATGTAAAATATCCTTTCCTTAATTAATCTAGTTAAGAATCAAGCACAATCAAGGCAATCAGCCCTAATATCATTTTTCAATAGAACATTCCTTTGCCCTCATAGCAGTTTGTTATCACAGACCCCTGCCATGAATTTACCATCAATCACAAGCACTTGGAATAATCATCAAACCACAATCCAATAATCAGTTGAGTGTAAAAGCATTTAGGGTGTTGTTCGATCAACCAACAAAACTAATTGTATTTCCAAACAATGCAAGAATAGACATGATAAGATTTCCATTGCATATTCGCTCTCCCCCTTGGGATCAAAGAGAGATTCTATGTAAAATTTACTTAGCACTCCCTTCCTTTGGCTAAGGCATGTGTTAAGGGTTCAAATACTATACACAACGTAAGTTCTATAAGTCACTTACATTGATCAATAACCCAACCTTCTTCCCAACAAGCACAAAATTATTGGTCTTTACTTTGTCTTGGGGTTTCCTAATCCCTTGAGTTCTTTCCTTGCCTTTGAGGCCTGGAGATGTTGTTTGCATCTAGCCCAACCCTGAATAGGATTGATAAACATTTTTGCTATAAGACAGATCTCAAGGCATCGTAGTTTTAATCCTAATGATTATTGTCTGTACTAGCTACGTACAACTTCAAGATCCCAATGAACTAATAGTTCGTGATATTAGCAAGAACTTGGACAAGCCTAGAGTTTCTAAGATGAATTTCCTTTAGGCTAGTTTACTTACCATGCCATTCGTCAAGTGTGCAAGCTACGACATACCTTCAGCATGGTGAAAAATGCATCTATTATTTACAAGGAAGGGGGAGTTGGCAGTACCTTGGAATCTTATATGCTATTTATGCTATGTATGAATTTGTCATATAGAAACTAAATGCAATTTACTTCTCTTGATACCTGCGCTTTGCAAACCCCATCTTTCAAATATTTGAGATGAAACCTGTCCCTTTCAATGACCTATTCTCATGCAGCATAGTATAGGGCTTAACATATCTCATGCGGGAATCAAAGCAAGAATCTATTAATTTGGAAATACATTACTTACAATCAATACTGCAATTGGACTTGAAGTGATGCCCTTGCCCAAGGCTTTGTTGCCGGTTGTAGAATTTCCACCCGCACTCGACATTCTTTGCTTGGGAGCCATTTCTCGATCTTCTTCGCTTTAAATGTGATTTGCACAAGACTTCAATGGTCTTTTACTTAAATAGCAGGGCCAATTGGGGAGGAAATCAAGCTTGCGGGGTGAAGATTAATCTTGCAGGGAAGCGAATAACTTGGGAAAGAAGGAAAAGAAAAACATGTGTGCTCTCTCTCTCTCTCTCTCTCTCTCTCTCTCTCTCTCTCTCTCTCTCTCTCTCTCTCTCTCTCTCTCTCTCTCTCTCTCTCTCTCTCTCTCTCTCTCTCTCTCTCTCTCTCTCTCTCTCTCTCTCTCTCGCGATAGCAAGGGGGAGGGGAAAGGAAGTAGTATGTCCTCCTTTTTTCTTTACAATGGGGCCGGGGGAGGGGGGGAGGGGGGAGGGAGAGGTGGCACACGCGTGCCGCTTCCCCCCATCAATTTCATCGTCATCTTCGTCTTGATCATTGTTCAGAATGCCATCTACATCAACAACTCCACCATCGTCATCTCATGCGCCATCTTCCACTTCTTCTTTTCCTTCATAGTCATCGTTATCCTTCTCTTCCTCCCCTTGGTAATCATCACCTCCTTCCCTTCCACATCATTGACTTCTTCCTCTCCTTTATTGTCATCGCTGTGTTCTCCCTCCCACGTTGTCTTCTTCCTTCCCTTTGTCTCTCCAACTGGTGGCATCGATGGGGGGGAGTGAAAAAAATTTGAATTAATTTCAATGAAAATTAGGGGGGGTCCTATTATGGCTTGCAGAGATAGTACATCAATGAACATCATGATGATGATGGTGTGGGTGATGCTAGCCCAGCATGAAGGCATTTGCCTACCCATACTTGGCTAGCTCCTCCATGAAGGCACTAGACTAGTGGTTGGAAAAGGCTCGGTCGTGGGTTTTCATGAGCTCATGGGCTTGGCACATGCTCAAGGCCACCACCATGGGCATGCTGCCCAAGTGCAAGCACATGAGCGGCCCCTGCTTCTTTTCCATTATCAAGCACACATGATGTGCATCCCCTCTTTATATGCATCGGATCCTGTACCATCAACAAAGGCCAGGGTCCTAGTGGTAGGAGCTCTTGCCGCCTCTACATTTTGTACCCTACCATCATCCATAGTAGTACTATTGGACATAGCACAGTCAGACCCTCCAGTAGAATTCAAATCCCATGCTACTCATAATAGGCTAATAGGGGGCTAATATGACCTATCATCTTAGTATCTTGTGCTCCTTTAATCAACTAATAAATCACCATTACATTAATAGAGTCATCTATAGTGGCATGGCTCTGGCACGTTATAGCTATAATGGTTCACTTAATATGTGACTAGTGATGGAGTAAGTAATATGTGTGGCACCACTAAGTCATCAAGCTATGGGATGTTGTTAGAGGATTTTCTTTCTATATTGTGAAAGCATTAGATAAGTCGTATATTAAATTCCTCCATGGTTTAGATGCAATATAGTAAAAGGTGAGATTTGCTAGTTATTTCCTCACTATTGTTACATACCAATGCATGAAAAGATAGGTGGTGAGCATGCCAAGGTTGAGATTAGGTGGAATGTCCAAGTCGAGTCACACAAGTTTGGAAGAGAAAGTTTGTGTGCATAAGGCCTAAGTTAATGAAGTAATTGACTTGTTTTAAGACTTCTCATGTCAAAACTTTAGGAAGGGGAAAGTGAGGCTTGAGAAATAGAAAAAACTAGGGCAAAGAAAATAAGGATAGCATTAGAAATAAATGTGGCTGAGTTTTGGAGCAATTGGAGGGCTGTCCATAGCTCATGAGAAAGCTGAAACAAGAGAGAAACTCAATGGGAGTGGATCCAATGACATCTTGAGAGTTGGTTGATGCTTAGAACTTGGGTCTTGGACTATGTATGCTTATGTAATAATAGTAACCAACAGGGTATATTTTATCATAAAGTATTCACATGGTGATTATAAGTCTTCTAGGCATCTACTTTATGCATATAATGCTCTATTGCTATTAGATCATTACTAGAATAATAATCAATGGTTTAATGAAGGATTGGAGGAGAAAATTCTTGCTTTTTCATTGTTGTAATAATAGTTAAAAATAGGGTATATTCTATAACAAAGGTTTCTCAGTGTGTTCCAGGACCTTTAAAGGCATCTCCTTCATGCATCTAGTGCTTTGGAAATGATAGAACATTGCTAGAATAAGAGTACATGGTCTTATGAAGATTTGGGATAGCATAGGGATTATTTTTCTTTGCTATAATAAAACTATCATAATAGGGCTGAAGCACTAATTTGGTTCTCATACAAGGTTTTAGTAGGATCTGACATATGGTGAAGCTTGGTAGTATGCCCGATTGATAGGAGTTGCCATATATGATATTGTTTGATAGTTTATGCATAGTTTTGGAGACAAAATAATTTGTGTAAGCCTATGTAAGGTAGGGTTATGTTAGTGAATAGGGTGCTCTTTGATTCAAAGTCTCAAAGCTTAGGTTATGTGCTTGTATTTGAGTGCATGCAGTGATTGTATCTGACGAACTCTGTCATACAAAGATTGAATCAAAGGATTTTTTTAGGGTCTTGATATTCTATATCTAAACTTGATTCTATTCCTATCTTTTATTATTTTTTTAAATCTTAAATCTTTGTATCCTTATGTCATAATCCATGTGATCAAGGCCTTTGACATTATGTGCTCCAATATTGGTGAGACCGACATGAAAACTGTCGGAAGGTGCCATATTACAATGGATTACATACATGAAATCATTGAATCATAAATTTTAGCCTAATGCATGGAGAAATCATCCAATGGTGAAAATGTTGTTAGGAGCACGGTATGAAGAGAAAAACGGGATGATGGATGAGGAAGGAGAAGATGAGTTTCTTGCTGAAAATGATGAAATTATTGCTAAAGTTGAATTGGCAACTGTTGTAATTAGGTAAAATTGTCATTGATGGAGGGAGAGCATTAAATAAAGTAATTACAACATCTAAAGTGATGGAAAAAGTGCTATAGTGGTAAATTCAGTAGTACATAATGTTACTATACTAGCAATGAATGCTCCTTGGGACAACAAAGAGGAGGCATTTTGGATGCTATGTAATTACTATATAGAGGTGTTTTTCAAAGACTCATATATAGAGGTTTTTTTCAAAGACTCATATATAGGTAACTTACTAAAAATTGGGCAAGATCTTAGCACTCTAATGAAGAGGCAATAATGAAAATAAGAGGAATTCAAAGGATAAAGAGAAAGGCACATGGTTTTGTCTTGAAAGATGATTATCTATGGAAACATGCTAAGAAGAAGTAAGGACCTCCACACGGGTTCTTGATGATAGAGCTACACAAGTACATGTTATTTGAGTTTCATGAAAGATTATGGGCTGACCATAGAGGTGTGTGGGGTACATTCAAAAAGATCAAAGAGAGATATTGGTGGCATGGGATGTATAAAGACATTGCTCACTTTGTGGAATCTTGTGCTACCTTTCAAATGTATTCAATTGTGAGGCATTGAGATGGATTGGGGATGGATTGCAACCAACTTACCCATTGTCTCTTCACTTTAAATGGATATTAGACTTAGTTACTATGCCCAAAGATCTCTAGCAAATGAAGTACCTTGTGCTAGCATGAGAATATTTGACTAATCAAGTGGAAGAAAGAGCTTTATTGCTGACACAAAGACTACACAGAGTGTGTACATTTCTCTTGGAAGAAATATTTTTTTGGTGTGGATATGTGGGAAAGACCATAATAGATAGAGGAGAGTTGGATGTTGATGTGAATCTCAAGAGTTCTTCTCTCGATTGGAGATTAAGCTTAACTTCAACTTACAATTCAGAGGGAAATGGTGAAATTAGAGAGGTCATCCACCTATTATTAAATTCATATAGAGGAAATACAAAAGAGTGGCCATGGTTGCTATCCTATGCTTTATAGGCCAATAGAACTACAAACATTGCAGTAACAAGTTATATGCTAGTTGAATTAACATATGGTTAGAAGCTCATTATGCGCAAGGAGGTGGTAGCTACATGGAGTGTATTGATGTGGGAAGAAGGGTTAAGTAGAGAAGAATTACTAGCATTGCATATCAAACAATTAGAAAGAAGGCCAAAAGACATTGATGGAACAGTGTGGCACAGTTGAGGGTAGCAAGGCTTAATAATAAGAAAAGATTTGACAGGAGGCATAGACTCAGATCAAAGTCATACAAGAGGGAGATTGGATGCTGATTTATGATAGTAGTATGGGTAATCAATATAGTGCTATTCAAAAATTTTCAAAGCAGTGGTTTGGTCCCTATGTGGCAAGATAGGCATACAAGTTACATACAATTCACCAAGTTACATGAACTATGACATACAAGTTACATGAACTAGATATAGTATTGCATATGAAAATGTGGAAGAGGATGAAGAAGAGGATATATTGATGAATGACAAAGGCTTTAAATCTACAAATGATTAAGACTTTGGCACATGCCATGGGATGTGCATGTTTGGAGGGGAAAGATATCAACAGATTTTTTGTCTATACTGCGAAAGAATATGACAAGTCATCTATGTCAAGAATCGCGTGGTGGGGGGAGATGCTCAAGATGCTGCGCCGAACACACACAGAATGCACAAGGAGAAGCTCACTCAAGAGACAAGAAGAGAGATGGAGGCCAAAACGTTTTCTTGCTGATTTCTTCTTCTTCTTCCACACTCTTTACAATGTACACAAAGTATAGATAAGATACAACATAAAAGGAAAGTGGCCTACTAAGTCAAACAATGCATAACCGACTACACTAGTCGACTGGCGCTATAACTATGCCAGCTGTAAATAGGTGTAACAACCTGAATATAATAAGTAATGAGTCAGTGGCCATGTGAGAGTCATAATGACCACCGACGTGCTAAGTGTAGATGTGTGGACCCATCTAACCAGGCGGTCCATCATCCATGTCCACATGTGTTGAGCTTGCCATCTCAACACTCCCCCTCAAGCTCAACTGCATCTCTACAACTCCAAGTAAGCTTCGAAACTTTTGAAGCTTCTCTGTACCCAATGCCTTCATGAAGATATCAGCTATCTGATCCTGTGTGCTGACATACACCAAGTCAATCTCACCTGCTAGTACCTTCTCTCTCACAAAGTGGTAGTGTACCTCAATATGTTTTGTCCTGGCATGGAACACAGGGTTCCTAGCCAACTGTATACTGCTCATGTTGTCACAATAAATGACAACTGGACCTTCCACCTGCACATCCAAATCAGCCAGTAACTTTTGCAGCCATACTACCTCACATGCTGCAACAGCAGCACCTCTATACTCAGCCTCTGTACTCGACAAAGCAACTGTAGATTGCTTTTTGCTGCTCCAAGCAACTGCTGCACTACCAAGAGAGAACATGTATCCGCTGGTAGATCGTCTATCAGACATACTACCAGCCTAATCTGCATCTGTGTATCCAAACACCTGTACGTCTGTACCTGCCTCATAGAAAAGCCCATAATGTAATGTGGACTTCACATATCTCAATATGCGTCTCACTGCATCCAAATGTGGCTTTCTAGGTACTTGCATAAACTGACTCACAAGACCAACAGCATAGCTCAAGTCTGGCCTTGTAATGGTCATGTAGATCAAACTCCCCACTATCCTCCTGAACATAGTAGGGTCTTCTATCTCATCCCCAACATCAGCACTCATCTTTACATTCTGCTCCAACGGGACTGAAAGTGGTTTGCATGCAGTCATACCATACTTGGACAGCATATCCAAGCCATACTGTCTTTGGGACAGCCATATACCATCATCACATCTGATCACCTCAATGCCAAGGAAGTACCTTAGCTCACCTAAATCCTTCATCTCAAACTTCATTTTCAAATAGCCCTTGACTTCAGCAATCCCACTATCACTATCACCTGTAATAATCAAGTCATCCACATAGATGACTATGATGACCAAACCTGCATCTTCCTTTCTCACATAAAGTGAGTGATCAGCATCAGAAACATAAAAGCCAATATTGACAAGATACTCTCTGATCTTGTCAGACCATGCTCTTGGTGCTTGCTTGAGCCCATAGAGTGCCTTCTTCAACCTGCACACATACGTGGGATGCTCTAAATCTTCATAACCTGCTGGCTGATCCATATACACTTCTTCCTGCAAATCACCATGCAAGAAGGCATTCTTTACATCCATTTGCTGCAACCTCCAACCTTTGGCTGCTGCCAAAGAAATCACACATCTGACAGTTGCCATCCTAGCAACTGGACTGAAGGTTTCATCATAATCTATGCCATATGTCTGGGCATAGCCTTTTGCAACCAGCCTAGCTTTGTACCTGCTAATAGAACCATCTGCATTGTGCTTAATCTTATAAACCCACTTACATCCAATAGCTTTCTTTCCCTTTGGCAATAATACTAGATCCCAAGTCTTATTGGCCTCTAATGCAGCCATCTCCTCATCCATTGCTGCATCCCAATGAGCATGACCAACAGCCTCCTCAAAACATGTGGGCTCAACATCCTCAACTAGTTTCACCATATAAGCATAATGGTGAGCTGCATAACCCTCAAAACCAAATCTTTTAATAGGGTATCTCACCCTGCTAGACCTGCGTACCACTGGATCACTCAATGGAGTCTTTGCATTAACACGTGCTCTCTGCACACCTGGAGTCCTCACTGAAGGAATGCCAAGCTCATCATCCAAGCTCTCTGAGCCACTGGAGTCTCCATCAAGAACTGCATCAATGCCTTCTGACACTTTATTCTTTCCTTTGTCTTTACCTGTAGTGCTACTAGATGCACCCGAAGATGTAGAGGTACTCCTTAGTCTCCCAGACCAAGGACTACCAGATGATGTCTCTGGTCCACTAAGAGTCTGTGATTCTTGCTTTTCAGCCTGCACATGAGTGTCATGATCATCATCATCATCCAATGCATCACCACTAGATGCATACCAACTGCTCATTTCATCAAAGATGACATCCCTGCTCACTCTGAACTTACATGTGACAGGGTTGTAACAGCGATACCCTTTCTGCTCTAAAGAGTATCCAATAAAGATACACTTTTCAGCCTTTGGATCCAGTTTCTTCCGCAACTCATCTGGCACATGAACATACGCAATGCAGCCAAATACTTTCAAGTGTGAAACATCAGGCTTCTTACCTGTAAAACATTCTTCGGGGGTCATACCATGAACTGCAGCTGTGGGGGTTCTGTTCATAATATAAATAGCAGTATGAACAGCCTCAGACCAAAAATGCTTAGGCATATTCTTTTCAGCCATCAAGGCACATGCAACTTCTGCAATATGCCTGTTTTTTCTTTCTGCAACCCCACTTTGCTGTGGGGTATACCTGCATGTGAACTGTCTCTTTATCCCATGAGACCTCAGAAAATCACTGAACTCATTTGAGAGGTACTCTCCCCCTCCATCTGACCTCAGGCACTTTACTTTCAAGCCTGTTTCTCTTTCAACTGCAGCCTTGAAAGTTCTAAAGTGCTCAAATGCTTCACTCTTTTCCTTCATAAAATATACCCACAGCTTTCTAGAACAATCATCAATGAATGTGACGAAGTATGAACTACCTCCAAGAGATACATTTTGTGTAGGCCCCCAAATGTCTGTATGCACAACATCAAGGATATTTCTGCTTACATCTCTGTCATGTGAAAAGGGTTGTCTTGCCTGCTTACCAAACTGACATGCTTCACATACCTTCTGAAATTCTGCAACTTTAAATGTAGGCAAACCTGTAACCAACCCTTTGGACTGCATTAATTTCAGCCTTTGTACATTTGCATGTCCAATGCGTTTGTGCCAAATTTCAATGTCTGCAATAATACCTTTTCCTTTGGCATACATAGCCGCATTCATAGTAGGAATTCCAGCATCTAGAGTGAACATACGTCCAACTCTACTTCCCTTTGCTACCAACCTGCACTTGTCATTGAAGTCTTCTACAAAGCAGCCCTTTGCATTAAATCTGACTTGCAGCCCTTGCTCTACCATTTGACCGACTGACACCAAGTTCTTTGTAATAGATGGTACATGTAATACATCTGAAAGACTCTTTGTCTTACCATCATGCAAGGACAAGGGAACTTTTCCAATGTGTGAAATTGGGTGGCATGAGTCATCACCCGTCTGCACATAACCTGCATTCTGCAAATCCTGCATCTCTCCAAACCATTCTGCATGGCTGGTCATATGATTGGATGCACCTGAATCAACATACCAAACATCTTCATGTGTTCCCTTTCCTGTAACAGCATTCAGCATATGCTGCATAACGAACAAATGTTCATTTTTGTCTTCATTCTGTCGTGAAGATGATGCATAGTTTCCTTGCTGCAACTTACCACTGCGGATATCATCTCTCTTAGCATAACATTGGGCTGCAATATGACCTGTTTGGCCACAGTAGTGGCACACAATACCAGAGTTGTTAGAACCTCTGTTCTGCCATCCACCTCTTCCTCTAAAGCTCCCCCTGCCTCTAAAGTTACCACGACCTCCTGAAACCTGCATATCGCCAAATTGCTGATTCAATCTGTTTTGCTGGTTGTCACTACCACGTCCTGTACCACGGCCTCTTGAAGAGAACCTGCCACGTCCCCTTCCAGAACTGGAGTAGAAAGCTTGGACCTGTTCACCACTTCTTTCAGATGTCTCACTCTGCATGTTGATCTCTTCAGTGATCATAAGAGAGACCAATTCATCGAAATCTGGAAATGGCTTTCTGACATATACAGAAGTTACAAAAGACTTCCAAGCCTTTTCATTGTTAAGTCCACCCAAGGTAGACGACACCAAATCATCATCATCGGGCATTGCATCAATCGCTGCCAATGCATCTGCAATGCTTCTTACCTTCAGTGCATACTCATTGATAGACATCTTCCCTTTCTTCAATGTATTCAACTCTTGCTTGAGTTGAATCTTTCGTGCCTTTGTATTTACAGAAAACATACTTTCAAGTATGGTCCAAGCTGCATATGCATTCTCTGCATTTCTAATGTGTCCCAGCATGTTATTGTCAATTACTGCAGACAACCAATACATGACCTTCTTGTCTTTTGCATTCCATTCCTTTCGTGCCTTTGTCTCTTCTGCAGTTGGAGGATCACTCACCTCCGGCTCCTTTTCTTCACCTGAAACGAACTCGTAGAGGCCTTTTCCAATAAGGAAGTTCGTGACACGAAACTTCCATGATGGGTAGTTGTTCTTGTCGAGCTTCTCAATGATGGGGCTTCCACTGTTCTCTGCCATTATCACAAAACTAATACCAAACAGCAAGCAAATCTTCTACAACCCTTGACCTGTAGTGCACAGCAATACACAAGACAGCCTTTTTTACTGTCTGCTCAACAATACATGCAATCTGCAACCAGTTTGTAGATAAACCTTGTGTTTACTCACTGATAAACACCTTTGAACTTACAGATCTGAAATCTGTAACCTGCGCACCCACGTTCGGTCAATACAGTCGAAGTCACAGTGTACCCCGAAACTGCTGTCCGCAACCTTGCGACTCTAAAACGGGCCCTGAAACGGCCTCAAATGCCCAAAATAACTGCGGGAAAGCCCTAAAGGGCTAATTTGCAGAATATATAGCGCTCTTCGCGCACACCAAATCTCACTGCAATCTGAGATTTTTGCTCTGCCCTGCTTCCGGTGCCTCCACAGGCACTATCCAAGAGAAGGAGTGGAAGAATGGGAGAGATTCTTACCCGTAGCTTGCTTGCTCGAACCTTGCTTCTTCTCCTTTGCTTCAACCTTCAAAATCAGCCGCTCTCAATGGCGCGGCTCTGATACCATGTCAAGAATCGCGTGGTGGGGGGAGATGCTCAAGATGCTTCACCGAACACACACAGAATGCACAAGGAGAAGCTCACTCAAGAGACAAGAAGAGAGATGGAGGCCAAAACGTTTTCTTGCTGATTTCTTCTTCTTCTTCCACACTCTTTACAATGTACACAAAGTATAGATAAGATACAACATAAAAGGAAAGTGGCCTACTAAGTCAAACAATGCATAACCGACTACACTAGTCGACTGGCGCTATAACTATGCCAGCTGTAAATAGGTGTAACAACCTGAATATAATAAGTAATGAGTCAGTGGCCATGTGAGAGTCATAATGACCACCGATGTGCTAAGTGTAGATGTGTGGACCCATCTAACCAGGCGGTCCATCATCCATGTCCACATGTGTTGAGCTTGCCATCTCAACAATCTATTAAATTCTTCCATAGTTTGCATGTAGGATAGTGAAAGGTGGGATTTTTTAGTTATTACCTCACTGCAATTACTTGCCAATGCATGAAAAGATAGGTGGTGAGCATGCCAAGCTCGAGATTAGGTGGAATGTTCAAGGCAAGTCGCACAAGTCGAGAAGAGGAAATCTGTATGCATATGGCCTAAGTTAATGAAGTGACTTGTCTTAAGGAATCTCATGCCAAAACTTTCCAGGGAGGGGAAGATGAGGCTAGAAAAAAAGAAAAAGGTGGTAAAAACAAAACAAGGATATCAGCAGAAAAAAGCATGATTGAGTTTTAGAGCTCTTGGAGAGGTCTCCATAGGTCATGAGAAAGCTAAAACAAGAGAGAAACTCAACGAAAGTGGGTCTAGTGACATCCTAAGAGTTGCTTTTGATGCTTAGAAGTTGGACCTTGAACAATGCACATTGTTGTAATAACAATAACCAATAGGGTTTCCACTGTCATAAAGCATTGACATGTTGATTCTAAGTCTTACATGGCATCTCCTTTATGTATATGATGCTCTATTGCTATTACATCATTGCTAGAATGATAATCCATGGTTTTATAAAGGATTGGAGGAGCAAAGGCTTGTATTTCTACTATTGTAATAATAGTAACCAATAGGGCATCTATTATAACAAAGGTTTCTCAGGGTGTTCTAGGGCCTTTAGAGGCATCTCCTTCATGCATCTAGTGCTCTAGGAATGACATAATGCTATTAGAATAAGAGTACATGGTTTTATGAATATTTGGAACAACATAGGGATTATTTTATTTACTATATAAAACTATCATAATAGGACCAAAGCACTAATTTAGTCCCATATAGGGTTTAAGCATGATCTAATGTATACTAAGCTTGATAGTATACCCAATTGATAAGAGCTGCCATATATGACATTATTTGATAGTTTATGCATAGTTTTGAAGCCAAAATCATTTGAGTAAGACTATGTAATGCAAGGTTATGTCAATGAACAAAATGCTCTTTGATTCAAAGTCTTAGAGCTTGGGTTATATGCTTGTATTGGAGTGCACATAATGATTGTATCTTACAAACTCTATCATACAAAGATCAAATTAAAGGATTGTTTGAAGGCTTCTATCTTAATGTTCTGTGTCTGAACTTGATTCTGCTCCTCACTTTTATTATTCAATCTGATCTTAAATATTTGTACCCTTCTCATCATAACCCCTACTGTTAAGGCCTTTGATAGTATACACTTTGACAATGTCCATCTCAATTTGGTGTAAATACTACATTATTAACACAATTTCTTATTTTTTTAAAACCCCTAGGATCATGTACACTACTCGTTTCAAGCTTTTTATTAATAAATTAAAGAGAAAGAGATATTTTGAGACCATTCTGAGATACCTTTTGAACTATAAGATCCACTATTTTGGGCTCTTTTTGGGCAATGCTAGAAGCAGTCATATACCAAGTTAAGGCATATCTAGGAATTCTATGTATTATATCTTTTGGAGAGAGAGAGAGAGAGAGAGAGAGAGAGAGAGAGAGAGAGAGAGAGAGAGAGAGAGAGAGAGAGAGAGAGAGAGAGAGAGAGAGAGAGAGAGAGAGAGAGAGAGAGGCCTAGTTACACTAGTAAAGGTGACCACTAGAATTTATAAATAAGGATATTCTTTGGATTAGAACATTACTATACCTTTCCAATCATTGAGGCTTTATTAGAGCTCTTCATCTCCAAGAACGTAGGAAGGCTCTTATGGGAGCACTTCATTTTCCCGAGGGACTCTATTGGTACAAGCAACAATATTGTGGAGGCCAACATCATGCAACCATACTAGATGGAAGAACCCACTATGGGTATTGTTGCAACAATGAGGAGAACATCAAGTCAAGTATATCATTACACAACAAGTCATTGGAGGTGGACACAACTATAGCTATGTAGGCTACCTTCTACTCAAATTTACAACTAGAGTATGAATATGAAAGCAAAACTTGATATGAAACACTCTAGCATAAAAGTTTCTCTCACAAAGGTCAAAGAGAAAATAGTATCTTTAAGGAAGCGATTGCAATGAAGAACCCCCTGAGGCAAGTGAAGAATAAAACATATTTCTTTTGCATAGGTATGGGCTTTGGTATGCTCTAATATTAACAAAACAAATAGTATGATCATTAGACCTAGAAAGATTATGTCATAAATTTGAGTTATCATTATCCCATAAACATGTTCTATATCTTTTCTACCAATTTTCCATGACACTATCCACTTATTTTTATTATAAGATGGCAACAATATCTTTTTTCTACCTCTCTCTCTCTCTCTCTCTCTCTCTCTCTCTCTCTCTCTCTCTCTCTCTCTCTCTCTCTCTCTCTCTCTCTCTCTCTCTCTCTCTCTCTCACAGTAATACTCTTGCCACCTTTAGCTCCCCTTTAGATCTATTTTCACATATTAGTAAGTTATATTTTTAATTTCACAACATGGTTATTACTTTAGGCCAAGATTTCAAGTGATATAAGTCTTGTCTTTGATTAGTTAGATTTGCTAAACGCATCATATGTATTTAATACTCTAGAGTGTACTCTCAAAATATAATATGTTTATATGCATCAAAGGCTAGTCATGAGATAAAAAATAGCATGTTAATAATATTGATATTTTGGATTATGCATTCATAAATTCCAAGGTATGGACTCTACTTCAAAGTGTAGGTTGGACTAAAGTACCTTAATCAATTCACTCAACACATGCCTTGCTCTAGTACTATGGAATATATGTGTCTAGGGGATATAATAAAAATTCTAGTAGCAAAGTATTGAACTTCCCCTCTCCCCCTCTGAAACTCCCAACCCCCTCCCCCCTTAATTTTATAGTTAGAGGGGAGAATTAATGGGGCCTAGGGGGTATAATAAAAATTCTAGTAGCAAAGTATTGAATTCCCCTCACCCCCTCTGAAACTCCCAACCCCCTCCCCCCTTAATTTTACAGTTGGAGGGGAAAATTAATGGGGCCTAACCCTAATGTATACACTTATGTACTTTTTGGAAAAACCGTCTCTCTTGCACTTACATGATTCCATAAGTTGCCCATGGTGAACTCCTTGGGACTTAAAAAGGTTTTATGGTTCAAGGCACCCTCCCTTGCTATCATGCTCTCTTTCTCTCCCTTGATCATGCTTGTTCTCTTTAGCTCTTGCTTTCCCTCAATCACACATGATGTCCTGCTATCTATTCTTCATGTGAGATGCCATCCAACAACATAGCAAACTAAGGATCCTACCCAACCATAGTTTCCTCTTTTTCTTCACATGAGGTGCCCTCCAACAATGTAGCAAGTGTGGGCTATTTCTAACTCCATGCACCATTAGGGTAGCTGCAACTTAACAAGGCCTAATTATTTTTTTTTTTAAAGGAATTGAATTGCAACTTCAAACATCTAGAAGTTTTTGAAAGGAATTTTCATAATTTCATAAAATAACAATGGAATCGGTAGTAGTTTCTTAAAGGATTCATCATTATCTAATATGTCATTACTAAAATCATGTGGTAGTTTTTTCTAAAGGCCCTCATGTGGCTCATTGGTGACCCTCGTGTGGTGTAAACCCTAAATGGGTCACTACCAAGTGAGAGAGACAACTCCCTATAGTAGAGAACTCTCTATCAACCCCTAGTGACCTTGGGGTAGTATAAACCTTGAATGGGCCACTCTCAAAAGTGTAGAAATTTTATAATGCTTCATGGTGGTGACCTTGGTTTGGGTTAACCCCAAATGCATAATTGATAAGGGTGAGAGGCCGCTCCTAGAAGTTGTGAGCCCTCCTATACCTTGTTGATGGTAGTTTTCTAAAATCCCTCATGTGGCTCCCTAATGACATGAGTGTGGGGTAAATCCCAAGTAAGTGAGAGAGGCCCCTCTCAAAGGTGGAGTGCCCTTATATTACTTGATGGTGACCCTAATATGGGTTAGTTCCCAAATGGGTCATTGCCACAAGTGAGAGAGACCCCTTCTAGAAGTGGAGAGCCCTTATATAACTCAATGGTGACCTTGATGTGTGATAAACCTCAAATGGATCCAACTAAGAAAGAGAGGCCCTTCTCACAAGTGAATAATCCTCATATTGCTCTTGTTGGTGACCTTGGTGTGGGGTAAGCCACAAATGGATCAATACTAAGTGTGAGAAAGGCCCCTCCCACAAGTGGAGATCTCTCATATTGCTTAGTGGTGACCAAGGGGGGTGGGGTTATCCCCAAATGAGTCACTATTAAGTGAGGCTCCTCCCAGAAGTAGAGAGCCCTCATATCACTCAATGGTGATCCTATTTAAAATATTTGTTTGTCTTGGAGAATATTTTCATAGACTACCTATTATCTCTCTCATCAATTTCAAATAAGATGAAGTTCATGATGGAGTTTGAGGATGATGTGTTACTATAGAATGTTTGTGCTCATTTCCATGCTCTTGAGTTATGTAGAATGTGTCATTATCTATTGAGAAAGTTTTGCACTCCTACAGGAATCTGCTAACTAAGCACATGGAGGAATACACAATATTCACTTCAAGTAACATTGTCACCATAGAGGTAGAGGAATATGTTCATGGAGATGACTTTGCAACTAATCAAGTCACAAAGAAAAAGCTAGGTCAAGTGCTAGATATAATAATCATGCATACAAAGACATACAGAATTTCCTAGTACACTCAAAGATATGTCATTTACTACAATCTCTTTTTATTTTCTTTGCTATTTGCATGTTGTTGTGGATGAGGATGACTTAGAGTCTTAACAAGCATTGACATTGAGGGTAGTAGGCATCTTATTACATTTTATCAGAGAAGTTGAAGAGCCAAACAAGATGATACCCTTTGATGTAGAAGAGAAGAGAGCAAAGGCTTCTCTACAAAGTTTGGAGCCAACCCTAGCTATTGCCCTCAATTATCTAGAGAATTTGCAAGTCAATGCACGTGAGGAAGGGAACTTGTTTCCCTCATGCATACCTACCTCACGTGCAAGTCAATGCACGTGAGGAAGGGAACTTTTTTGCCTCATGCATACCTACCTTTACAATATCACATGAGCTAGACTATGTGTTAGTGGGGTTACTATAATGACCATGCTGCTTAACATCCATAAGGATTACAATCTTATGGATTACAATCTCACTTTCTTAGCCTAGTTTAGTGAGAGCAGTGGGTATAGGACAATGTAGGTTTACATCTCCTAGCTAGCTCTTTGATTTGAGAATGGAATTTTTGCAAAAGGAGATGAGATTCTTCAAAGCATCTAGGCTTATAATGAGGGACAATTACCCTACTGAAGAATATAGAGTCACCATAGTTGAAAGGTTTGGCCTAGCCAACATGGGAACATGTGAGGTTTTGGTACAATCCCTTTGTGGATAAGATGTTTTCTTGAAAGTGATAAAAATTAGTGAGTACTTAGTTTGTGCTTTCCCTATTCTTTATAAACCATAGTTCTCAGTTTTCTCTTCTAAGAATGCAACTTTGTAGCCAAGTCCTAGTTTACAATGAATACCTCATTAGGTTAGTAGGGGGCTCAAGGACATCGGCTATTAGCACATCCAAGTCAACTAGACACAAAAAAACCATGGCTCTTTCACAACATATTGATCAATTGGATTGTAAAAGGGTACATATATGCAAAAATAATATCCTACAATGTATTGTAGAGAAGATTATATTCATTTGAATAAATGATGTATAACGTGTTTATGATGTCATATTATGGTTTTTTGTAATGAGTATTCTCCAAATAATGCAAGGCTCCCCCTTTCTATGCTCAAAATGTTAACTAGGTTTGGTGGAGGCTTTGGTCTTCCAACAAATGCAAAGAAAAATAATTCCAATTGAAAAGTGATTTGCCTTGTGGGTTTGGTCTTGGCAATGGATGCCATGCTTTAAGGGCCCCTTGCTACTTATCATATGCATGAAATTGCTGCAAGGTCTGAGGAATTGGGAAACATGCATCCTTACAAAAAAAGATAATTTTTGTGATGGAGGAAATGTAGGTTTCTTGTAGAGACACTACCTCTAATTGTTCTAGCATCACTTATAGAGCTACCAACCTCAACAAACAAAGGTGATGAAGAGGATGAGGTTTCAACAAAGAAGATGAAGATGTAGTCTTCAATCCCATATAGCCAAAAATGGAGCTTTGATTATTCACTCTTTGGCCCCCATTTTACCGTGCCTCTCCTTGAAGGCTAGCCATTGTAAAAACTTTTCATTTGCATGAGTTATTGTATGCTTCTGGTCTCTTTTGTTCCACTCTTTGTAATGGAAGAGCTATGTCCAAGTGTTATTTTATGCTTCTTGTCTCTTTTGTTCTGCTCTTTGGCGCCCTTTTTTACCGTGCCTCTCCTTGAAGGCTAGCCATTGTAAAAACCTTTCATTTGCACGGGTTATTGTATGCTTCTTGTCTCTTTTGTTCCGCTCTTTGTAATGGAAGAGCTATGTCCAAGTGTTGGCACATCCTCATTGCGTTTTTTGACTTTGTTCTACACCAAATTAATCTATAAGATTACTCGAAAACTTGTAGTAGGCTAATTGCCTTTTGTGGACCATTAGTGTGTCTTTATGCCTGAAGTATCTAATATGTGCTTGGTAATGATACTTCTCCACCATCACATAGGTAGACCAAATTGACAAACTCCTATATTGCATCACAAACCAAGGATTTTGATTATAAATATTATGTTATGTATAAGACAAAAGATGGAGTTAGTCAAGCTAGACGGAAAGTTTGAAGGCATAGAAAAAAACTATGAAATTCATTACCATATAGTATGTGAAATTGTTAGCTCCCTAGGCATCCTTCATGGAGTTTTGGGATTTGTTAAGTGCCTTTATGGATGAGGGGAGACCATCCTTGGACCAAGATACTTTATCACAATATAAGAACATTTTATACAATGCCTTCTAGAGTTCAGCCTTTCTATTTCTTACTCTTCCATCATCTCCCTTAAGGATTTTGATTATAAATAATATGTTATGTATAAGAAAAAAGATGGATTTAGTCAAGCTAGATGGAAAGTTTGAAGGCATAGAAAACAACTATGAAATTCATTACCATATAGTATGTGAAATTGTTAGCTCCCTAGGCATCCTTCCTGGAGTTTTGGGATGTCTTGAGCACCTTCATGGATGAGGGGATACCATCCTTGGACGAAGATATTTTATCACAGTATAAGAACATTGTATCCAATGCCTTCTAGACTTCAACCTTTCTACTTCTTACTCTTCCATCATCTCCCTTGTCTTTGACTACATTGTGTAATGTTGTTCATTGGTTGTACTAGATGATAGAAGAATATTTTGTGAAGTTATTTTTTTCAAGCTTACCATGACAACTAAAAATCCTTCTGGCCTTAACTCCACCTATTGAGGGTTTCCTAGCAACACTATTCTCACTTTTTGATTTGTAAGGATCCTATTTGATCACAATATTGCCTCATGGAGGATAAAACCTTTTAAGTAGCTCTAATAGCATCATTGCTTGTTAGCTTACCAGGGTTGTAATTTCCAAGAAAATTCTATGTAAAGATACACAATTTTCTTAAATATTCTACATAAGGCATACAATATGCACATGTCACTTTGTGATATAGGACTATCTAGACTTGTTTGGAAGTTTGGGTCTTTGATATGTCTATCAAGGACCTTATTGCAATTAGTAGCATTGCACCACTTGGCTATAGATGCAAGGACTCTTAGCATTAGCACCTTCTGACACATTATACATGAAATTTAGTGTCTTCAAATATATAGCCATGAGCCATTCCACTCTATGTTGTCCAAACCCTTCAATGATTAGCTCCTCCCTTTCTTGTTGAGCCCTTATCACTTTGGGCATAGAAGTCCATTACAACATCTAGTGCATCACATCAAAATCTTGAGAGTAAAATTGAAATGCTCCCAATCACCAAATATTTTGCTTTGATTGCATGCTAAATTTTATGAAGCCCTCCATTCCTTCATGCCTCTCACTGCTTGGCCAAAAGAGCCTTATTCATCAAGAAGATAGAAACTTGCTCCATTTTTTAATCCTTTACAATCATAGTTTCATCTAGCTGGATTAAAAGATGGTAGTCATATTTTCCATGGTATACTCTAATACATAAAACCTAATCATAATTCTTTACAAAGGCCTTAAGTGAAAGCATATATTTTTTAAGATGTCATACTTTAGTACTCTCTTCTTTCTAGGATTGTTCTCTATGATGTAAAATCAAGGGGGGTCCACCTATAAAAATCATCTATATACATGTGCTTGAAGGATATTAAGAAATACCCTTTCTTTACATTCTACAAGATCTTGAAATGACCCCTTTTACTTTACTAAACTTATATATATTTTTTAAATTGTAATTACAAAACTCCATTTGTAAATCTAATCCTATAAATTTTATTAAATATAATACCCTTTCTTTTGAACTCATGTGGTATCTTACATGTTCTATAAGGTGGACCCCTGGTTGTAAAAGAATTCATCAAAGACTTCCATAACCCTCTGGTTGATACTATGTCTTGTTTTTTGAACTGAAGATGGATTTGGTAGCAAATACCCCTTCAAGACTCTTTTCTTATTCACTTTATCTTGTATGACTATGAAGCATTAAGTGTAGCTTTGTCTACTAATCTTCTCCACTTTGTCTAGAGTACTTTGGATCTTCCTTTCCTCCAAGCAAAACCTTTGCAAAAACTTTTCTACGCATTGCTCATTGGCCTTCTTGAACCTCTTGTTGGCCAACATGTTCCTCGCATATTAAGGAGGAGGAATGATGTTGTTGTAAGCTTGTGATGCTCTTTCCACCTTTCTCTTTACTTTTTATAGATGGAGAAGGGGCCTATCAATTATAACAATAAGAAACATTTGATCATGGATTCATAATGCAATCACACAATGAGAAGTTATGTGGGACTAAAACACAATAGAAGAAAACAAAACTAGTTTCTAGTCAATGACTAACTATTAGTGCTACTCTTATCATTTTCCTACAAGGACTAGTTCTCTAAGTTCAAAATGTTTGAATGGGCTAGTACATTTTATGTATAATCTAGAAGCCCTTGATGGTTGTCTCCAATAAACCATAGCAATGAGGAATAATTAGATAAGTGTGCTTCTTATATTGTAGGATCAACAAGTTACAATGTGGCCATTGGTTTGTAGGATTATTTCTTCCCTCTAACTTAAGTGCTTTCATTTCACCCAGTGTGTTCCTAATAATCTTGTTTCTTTCATGAATAGATTCATACTCATGTTCTAGATCAATATGGAGATTGTATAGAAGTTGTTTGTATAATCCATGCTTGTGATAGAGTTACTAAGAAGTGTGCTTGTATGGAGATGGTTCAAAGTCCACAAACAAAAAATTGAAATCAGGAAGGGAGGCATTGATTGGCAGGAAGATTTTGAGCAACAATGAGGCATCAAAGATGACAATTGTATGTGATGATTTCATCATCAATTATTGACAAAAAAAGTACCAAGTATAAATCCTCATATTGCTTTTTTTTTTTCAACAATGCTTTCTAAATATTGCACCACATTTTATCTCTTCTCAATTTCTTACAAGGACAAAAAATGACCTCAAATCTCCCCTAATGATAAATACATTCACAATCGACACCTCTTTTGCGTGCCTAACTCCATCCTCATCAAATACAAATAAATCATTTCTTTTCTTTGCTTGTTTTGTAATGGCTTGAAGAAGGATGAGGTAGGGGCATACATTTTCAATAGCCAATTGCGAGTCTCAATTGCACTCTAATAGCTTTAAATTCTATATTTCTTCCATTGCACTAGAACTTTCAACATATTCTATGAGCTTGATAAGAGTGAATAGCTGTCATAAGATATCCTTTGCATTCGACAATATTATCCAAGTTTTACTTCTATGAGCACCCCAAGCTTTGCCATATCTCTTTATCTCTAAAGTTGTAGTTTTGAGCCATTTCTCAATCTTGACAAAGATCATATGAATAGCCATTTGTATGGGACAATGATCTAACACAAGGTGATAAAAAATATTCTAAATTTGGATCAAGGTACCATCCATTAGTCACCTTGATTAACATAGGCTCAGACAAGTTTGGTCACCCTTTACAAAGTATCCTTGTGCTAGTTATGTCAAGTGGAGGCCATAGTTCCATCTCCATTTATCAAATGAGCTACATTTATTAAAACATACAATGGCATTCCAAATTTCCTTTTGAACAATGGGATCTAACATTGTACACTATAGGCATGTGACCTATCAGCCTCACACATGGTCATATTCTTGTCACTAATCAAGATATCACATTCTTCAGAAACTTGGACCTCAATTTTTCTCCAGCATCTTGGCTTTGTTTATGGAGGAGAGAGGGTTATAAAAAGACCATACATATGTCATGACCCTCCCAAAGGAGAAGGGAGCCGCAGTGCCTATGCCTTGCTCATCCTTCCATGGGATAACCAGTCAAAGTTCCCTCCTTGAGGAGAATGATAGTACCCCCCTTGCTTCTACCTACTACTACAATAAATCCATGATAATGAGGGACTTCAAAGGATTGCAGATCTTTTTGCACCAACTTCACTTCTTGGATAGTTAGAGCGGGGTTAGAGCATCCAACAACTTGAATTGATCAATCTCTTATATGCAACATTCTTGCTCTTAGAGCACATCCCCTACACGTTCCAAGAAAGAATATCGAGCTTCTCTATAACACTATCCATACTAAGAGTCAAAATGGAGATTTTAAAAAGACATTATTCTCATCAAATAGATGTGTTGAATATTTATTTCAACAAGAGGTAATTGAGCAAGCTTTTTGAGGGATATATTACTTTTAGTTTTGTGAGATTTACTTCAACTAGTATCTTCATTGAGTGATTGCAAATTCTTCTTATCCAATTGCCTATTGATACTTACAATACTCCTGGCCATGAAATTTTCTTTGTGTATTATTGTGCTCCTTAGCATCTTCCTTGCTTTGTAGGCTTCAATATTTGATTATGCCTATTTATAGGGCTTCTTTAGGCTCTTAAGTGTTTGTCTAGATCTTGCTTTGAGACTTTTCTATCTTCTTCTTGGGATCCTCACCTTTTCTTGGTTTTTCTTGATTGTTATCACCACAAAAGTCAAATGCCTACTACATCGATCTTGTACTCTTTGGTGTAGTGCGTTGTTTGATGATAGAGGTTGCAAGAGTTAGGGAAGGGTCTAGACTTAACACTCAAAACCCATTGAACACCTCCAGATTGTCCAATCTTTCTCTTATTCTATCTCGTAAGGTGCATATCTTTTTTCTAACTAATAGCACACCATTACTAGGGCCAAGGATGTCAAGGACTTTGCCAAGAGCATTCACAAGCATAGCCACCTCTACATCTAGCTAGTCAAGAAGATTAGGAAAAATAATCCACACTGGCAATCGCTTTTATTTTACTAAAGTCTACAACTCCTTGACAATTTACTCCATAATCCAAACCATAAAATAACACCATTTGTCAATGACATGTCTTGAGACTCAGGTATCTTATATTATTGTGCCTCTATTTATAGGCATTACCTTTCATATTGGAAGAGAGATTCCCACAAAATTGTTGAAAAGTAGTTTTGCATGTTCTCACATAAGAGCTAAGATCCTTGATATTAAGATTGGCACTACTTTTTGTTGATTTTTAATGTTGAAGTTGTGCAATTTGCATTGACGTATCTTACTAACATTCATTACAAAGTAGGAAGATGCTTGAAGGGAAAGGGTAAACGAGACTTGGAGTGCAAGTCATCAATTATACATTGGATCGAGTTTGATTGTAACACATGACTTTGAGGGGAAGATTGAGAGAGACATTTGATATATTTGTTAGTTTGTAATGCAAGCCCTCAATTATATACTCCAAGAGACATTTGATATGTTTGTTAGTTTGTAGTGCAAGTCCTCAATTATATATTGGATATTTTGTCCAAATATGTAATGCAAGTTTCGAGGCACAAGTTCTCAATAGATGTGATTGACTTTGTCTATGGTGTTGATTTACCAAGCTTGATTGTTTCTCACTCATTGTTGGTTTTTTATAGGGGGCCTAAGTAGCATAAGAATGCAAGGTCTTTAAGGTGTTTCTATATGCTACTACATGAATTCTATATGTTTCAACGTACGAAATGTTGAAACTCCCCACAAGGTAAAGACCACGCATGGAAGTCATGCTCCTTGCTTGGTCCTTCATGCTCCTTGCTTGGTCCTTTAAGGCTTAAGCTAGAGTCTATCCTAGACTCTAGAGACTCGAGAGGAGCTAAATGTTGAGCTGTTTCGGATGGCTACTGCCTACTGGGCCAGTGGCTAGTAGATCGCTAGAATGCATGTGCAGGTAATCAATCGGAAAGGACTCAGGAGTCCTCTGACGATGATCTGAGGATGATGATGATTGTGATCTTCTAGGCGGCTACGTTGTAGCTAGCATATGGGCAGGCAGAAACGAGCAGCGAGAGAGAGAGAGAGAGAGAGAGAGAGAGCGCGGTTTTGGGAAGTTGGGCAACTACGTATCCGCCGCCTTGGTAACTTGGGCCAACTACGTATTCATGCAGCCTTCGTGACCCCTGAGCCCTCTCTCTCTCTCTCTCTCTCTCTCTCTCTCTCTCTCTCTGACTCCTGAGCCTCGCATATGCTCAATGAGCAGACTGTACGTAGACACAGACAAACTCCAAAGACTACTTACTTTCTTAGAGTCCGGACGTTGCAACACGAGCAGCTAAGCTGAAGCAGCTTTGTGCAGTGTCACACTGCCACGCAATCCCCCCCCCCTCTCTCATATATGCTCGCAACGCACCCTCACTCATACGGCGTGCAAGTGATCATGTACGTGTCTCTGGCATTACCCACCTGCCCTTCATTTAAGCTCTTTTCCTACCCCCCTTCAATCCTTTCGGCTTTTTCTCTGCCACCATTGGTCGTAATTTGATTACCTCATGCACTCGCTCCATTCCTTGCACCACCACCACCCCCCTCATCTCCTTCGTCATCATAAGCTTGCACCTCCCTTCGAGGGCTTGGGAAAAAACTTTTGAGGAAGAGGAAGTAAATCTTTTTCATCATCATGTGAGAAAGAAGTATCCCCCATTGAGACGGTATCTTATACATATATTTAACAAATATAACTATATTTTTATAAATTTGAAGAGGATTTATTTCCTTCGTCCAAAAAATCGAGAATGATTTTTGTCAAGGTGAACAAGTTCTAGGTTGAAGCGAACTCTGCTTCCTTCCACATTCAGAGTATAGGGTAAAGTGGATAGTCTTGTGATACACCCAATCGCCCAATATCATTTGTGTCGTGTGTTGTAGAAGGACTTAGTATTTGGTTGGACTTATGCCAGCAAGACGTTTCAAAAGCTCAATGAACATTTTACTTTGCTTTAATCATGTAAATATCAAATTGTAGCCCCCCTTGGTGTACAAGGATGAAGCCATGTTCCTTCATCGGTCAACAAGGGAAATTATTTTAGCTCTATGTCATGGGTCTTCTCAAAGGCTCAAATTTTTCTGAATCACGTTCATGTTCTCTTCTCACACTTTCATCTCATGACTCACTTTTATATTCACATTGTCCATAGGTTTATACTAATAGTTTGAGATACTTTTCATTGTCATCAGGAGATCACCCCAAATCCTCAAGTGTAACATAATAGGCCTTTTTTCCCTTCATAATGTCCAAGAATTTATCTTTTCCCAAAACCATTGTATGTGCTTCTTATTCTCCGTGAAGAATGAAATCTTAAATTCTCAACAAGTTAGTTTCTCTTGATAGGACTCTAATAACTATAGCTATGATAATATTCCATAGCATTAATGTTTCTTCATTAAAGGCACCTTCTTCAAGAAGTGTTGTTTTGAGACTAATCCTTGATTTTAGTCTTGTCTCCTACACCCAAATTCTATTGGCCTCTTCATCCCCTACACAACAATGCTTGGCAAATATTTATTGTTGAACCATCCTATATTGTTCTCATCATCCATGAAAAAGAAAACTTGAAATCTCAACTAGTTATTTTGTCCTATTTTTGTATAGATCTCAAGTTTACTATATTTTTTTCCTAGTTTCCATTTTGAGAAGCTATTTTTCAAAAACTCTAAGATGAAGAGAGTCCATTTTTTCATATTCTCTTTAACTTGCTTTATTCCAAAATTTCCTAAACCCTACATTTGTATTCTCTTTGACTTGTTAGCTCACAAATTTATCGTGACTAAAAGCACATGTATCGTCAAACAATACACCCTTATTTAAACATGTTCATGACTCGTCTTTATTAGTTCTTTACTAGCCATTCTTGTGTAGTCATAACATTATGAAAAACATGGGCTAAAAGAGGGTGCTTTAGCTTAGGAGATAATCGCTTTCTTAAGCATGAAGACTATGGGTGGATTAATAGGAGAGGAAGTGGTGTGCACATTTTATCCACTCCCTTTTCCACCTTTGACCTACCAATCTAATTATGTTAAAAAAGAAGTGGTCTTTCCACTCCGTAATGATGCTAGCTTTATGATAAAGGATTTTATGCCCTTAACTTTATGTTTGAAGTTAAACAAAAATATAATTTTTTGATGAGCATAATTGAGAAATGGAAAAAAGTCAATTGTGCAAGGAGAGGTGGAGGGCTAAAGGTTGTGGTTCTATAGGTCTTCGTAGTAATGGTGGTAGATGGTAGTGGTGGCAGCTAGATGGTGGTAGGATGATGGATGGCAATGTGAGGATTTTTCAAGAACAAGAGACAAGATTAAGAAGGTTCGAGAAGGCCTCATGTCTCTTGTCATGAGATGAAGTTCTCAATAGTTTTTGTATCTACAAAGCAATGCAAGATTAAGGGAAGAGCACTTGACGGTCACTAAGTAGTGAGCATGAGTTTTGTCATGATGAATGTTTTGGAATCAAGATGAAATAAGGTTTAAGTTGCCACGTTAGTCCTAAGCCATAGGAGGAGGATGCTCACCATTGTAGCTTACTATGTGTGGTGATACACTCTACCCAATTGCCATCAACAAAATGAATTTATAATATATGATTTTCAAGCCCTTTTTTTCAAGCTATAAAGGTTGGTCGTGATAAAGAAGGGGTTGCCATGCTCATCATTTCAACAGCTCAAAATAACCCACCTCCAATTGTCATCAACGATGATGGAAGCTACAAATGCTAAGAAAGCATTCCCCCCTCTCTCTTGCCTCTCAATATATAGATACACATTGAGTGCAAGACAATACCTTGATACCAAGAGAGGAGAGAGGAACTGAGATCTTCACCAACCTCAAATAGAGCTCCTCTACCTTAGGTGTAGCTCTCTGATGTAGCAGCTACAACCCCTTCATTGACCTCGAATTGAAATTCTCAATCCTTGGGCATAGCTCTTTGCTAATCTCTTCTAAGATGACATTCTCACACTGGATCTTCTACATCTTGCTCTCTTTTCCCATCATCATCCTAATAGCCTCATATCTAAGAACCCTACTTCTAATCATTACCAACCTTTGTATGTCACTTTCTTCTAATGAAGCTCACTCTTAGCTTCTCTACTATGAAAGCTAATCAAAATGATGACCTAGAGATTTATGTCATGATATCTACTTTGAAAGTACAAATATAAAGAAAAATTATACTTCTAATATTCCATATAATGGCTTAAAGAGGTTTATTTCCTTTTGAAATCCAAATGATACATTAGACTTCTTCTAATGGCGCATACAAATACAAGAGAAGGAAAAATAGTCAGCAAGGAAAGAGAAGTGATACACTCTAGAGAAAGAGAAAAAGAAATGAGATCTCATGCTTCATTTAATGGTAACAAGAGCATAAGGAACAAAGTTTCATGCCTCTTGCAATCCAACCAACACAACCTATTTTCTTTCAATTGTTTATATTCATATACAAAAGGAGTAAATGTGAAAGAAAGAAAGAAGATAAGGAATTCAAAAGTATATTTATGAATTCTCAAACCAACACAAGTGAAAATACAATGGAAATTTTGTGTGTTGACTATGATGAAAGGATCCAGACTGATCCTTAATCTAACCAAGAAATTGAACAAGAAATAAACTAACTATTGAAAATGGAAGGTATCCATAGCCTAACTATGCTAAGCTAGTAAAACGAACAAGAAAATCAAAGTTTGATTGATGATAATGATCAAAAAGTATCTATAGCATTCCCTCACCTATTTATAGTTCTCCTCTAGCATCACTAGTTTAGTTATTTTCTAATTATTTACAAGGATTTAGACTTCTTTATCCAACTTTAATACAAAGGTTTATGGATCAATTTCCTACATTACAAACCATCCCCTCCTCAAAAGCTTTGTCCTCAAAGCTAGAGAAACAAATTAATTGTGAAAATCTGCATGTTATTTTGAACAGGACTGCATAAGAAAAATGGCCATAACTAGAGATATACTCCTCCAAATGAGGCAAATGAAGTATGTAAATGTAGAAGACATTGCATAATACCCATCCAAACCATAAAAAACCAATTTTGATGGAGTTAGGCCAACTATCTTTAATGCAAAAATTATTATAGCAAGCTGTAATATATTTTATGACATCATGAATTAGCCAAAAGGCCCACCTATATCAAAAGGTACACCAACATAATGGTCATGACGCACCTAGCAATAACCATCCTCACCTAGATCAAAGGTATTCCAAGATAGTAGCTATCCAAGAGAGAAACATTTTCATCAAGCCTATCATCTATGTCATATGCATATGTGGCCATAATGTCCATAGGCATCCCCATCAAAAAACTCATATGCATCCATAGAAACTCCTTCTCTTGGTTGTTGTTGCATACCATTGTCATGCATAGGCTGTTGTAGACCATAATAAGCACCATCATGTAATAACTCATTGTCCTCAAGAAATTCAATTTTAGCACAATCATCATTAGCTTGCTCAACCTCTTGTCCATTTGCATCTTTTTTGTCTTCATTATTCTCATCTCCTTATTCTTCGCCAGTTTTAAATCCTTATTCTCCATCTTCATCTTCAAGTTCAAATACTCTTGCCATCCAAGCATTCACTTTTGTAGTAGGTGAGCCAGTCTCCTACCATGCAATCAAAGCAATCAAGTGCAAAGAATGTGTCTTCTCCTCCTGCCCAACACAAGGTCCGTTTGGTTAATGACCAACCATATGATCTTGTTGGACAGTCCTCTCCTACAAAACTTGGCAAGGTTTCAATCTCCCCTAGAGCACTTGATAAGCCACCAATGGGTCAACCTAGACCCTATTCTGCTCAAAAAAGTGAGCCTTCCAAGCTGAAAGAGAAGGTCTAGGTTTTACCATATGTAGAAGTGTTTTTGTGAGATAAGGAAGGCCTAGAGAGTTACACAACATGCCATTCCAAAGACAACTTTTATCAAAGTTTTCAAGGATATTTCTGATAGATTATCAAGTGTGTCAACAACTAAAACTCACCTGCAAAGAAAATGGCAGCTTGTAGCAATTCTTTGTCTTTAGGAGGCAGCTGAAGACTTTGTTATTGACTTTATGAATGATTCTTACATTGTTGCTGCTCATGCTCATAGGATCACCTTAATGAACAAAGATTTTAGTATGGTCAGCAGAATTAGGTATATTCTCAATAATATTGAGGCCCTTGCCCATTATTGATAAAAAATCCCTTCAAATCCTTAACATTCTCTCAAAATTGTCCAAGAAAGTGAAAGGGCCAAAGATCAAGGATGTATCACATCTATACCCAATAATGACTACACCCTAGAGCAAGAGTTTGTCTAAGAGGAAAAAACACAAGAGGTCATAGAAATCAAGGATGATGTTTACAAGAGAAAAAATCATTGTGCTTAGCCTTGTTAATTATAAGAGGATGGGTGAGGTGTATGGACAAATGGTTGTCAATGTTTCTTGCACTTCCAAGGAAGGGGACTATTTTAACATATCTCCCAAGGACAAGTTTATGTTAGTTAAAAAAGATATTCAATTGTTAGATTATGTAGCTTATTATTGCACGAGGTAAGGCATTTTGACTCTAAAAAATTTTAGTATATAGAATGATTGTACTATTGATTGCAAATAACGCTCATTTATTTTTTCTATTGGCTTTAAGGTGTTGATTTCTTCTCTTAGCCAAGAAATCTTTAAAAGTATATTTATTGTTGATCCACTATTATTAGTGGAATTATTTTTGAGATCTAGTTTAAACATAGCAATGTTTTTCAAAGCTTTTGATTCCATCACAAACTACCAATTTTTTTCCTTGAATCAAATATACTCACCATAGAAATTATCCTCATGAACTCTCTAAGTGGTATCCATGGCCAATCAAAAATGTGTGTTGAATGGAATAGTACTTGCTTTTTTGTTAATTGTTTATTTTATTTGAATATCTATTTTAGTTACATGTTTCTATTTGCAGTGCTAGTAGGCTCTTGACTACCATCTTTGGACACCACATATGAGGATATTGCTAATCTTGAAAAACCATATAACTTTCTCCAACAAGAAGTTCCATTGCAAAGTGATACATATACTTGTGGATGGAGAGTGATTTCAACTTTTTGGAAGACAATAGAATCAAAGATACTCAAGATAGATGGGGTGAATGTAAGTCTCTTTCATATTATTTGTTTCCTTAGGGACCTTTTTTAGTTTACCAACTTGTTACATTTTTTCTCACAGTGTCAAGGTTACCATGACTCATATATGTGGTGGATAAGGGAGCGATGTATTGAGTTTCTTTTGGATAGGGAAATCACACCAGTCAATTCAGACTCCCCTCCACAAAAATATTCAATTAAGAGTAAGGGCAAGGGCAATGGCAAGTCATCTGAAAAGACTAGTAAGGTGAACTCCAAAAAGAAAGGAATGCTAACACTTTCTTCTATGAAGTTTCATCCATCTCCTCTTCAGCCTGAAGAGAAGAGAGTACTTGTCAAAGTCAAATTCTTTGAGCAACCAAAGAAAAAAGCCACTATGAAGGAGACTAGAGATCTTTGCAAAAAATGACATGTTACAATGCCAAAGAATGAGAAGGTGCCGACGGAGATAGAAGAAGATAAATAGATGTAAATAAAAACTTGGATGAATCTCATTTGTTATTTTGCATCCTTGTATATTTTCATTTCAATTTTGTAACTCTTGATTTAATTTAAAAAAAATTATCCTATGTGAATGTAATAATTATTTTCATATTTATGGCTCAAAACTTACAATTGTGAGAGGCAAACAACTCATACAAGAGAAAGAGTGTTCAAATCTTTTCCCAATTGTTTTACCATTGACATTGGACTTATATCTAGGGGATGTACTTTCTAGCAACTCCAAGGTATCCCTTACACCCTTTAGACTCCAATTGGAAGTGACATTTATCTCATTTTCTTCTTCATGTGCTATAACTTGCACCTTCAATTTAAAAGTCATGAAATCTCTATCAGAATCCAAGGGAATCCAAATGCCTAGTTTAAGTTTGTATCTCATATAATCAAAGCCCAAGGCAAGAGTTTGTTATGTGATGTTGTAAGACAAAGACAAGGATTGGGGGCGTACAATACATCTCATGGTATCACCCTTATGGTCATAATCTTTATATTTCCCAAGCCTTCATATAATGTTGTCCAGTTTCTCTTTTACAAATTTTCTACTTAGCCAAGATACCTTTGTCCTTTGTAAATATGCTATTTTTAAGTGCATCGTAAAGATATGCAAGGGTATAGACCATGATAGGCATATTGCTCTTGAGATCCTTCTAGCTATCATGGACTTTTGAATATCCTAACATATTTTGATTTTAAAATTGTGCATCATTGCCTTATCAAGTATCTTTCAATTTACAGATGAAAAACTTGGCAATGGCAAATCCTTGATATGTCCATATGCACCTACTCTAGAGGGAACCACATAGCATGCATAATATACAAAAACCCTTCCCTCACTAAAAGAACCCACAATCTAATCAGCATAGATAATGTCTGCGAACACCTTGTCAATCGCATGGAAGGTTCCACTTAAGCTTTCCACAAGTTTCCATTTAGTACTTGTTGATGGAAATATATCTACAACCAATAATCCATTGTTAATACTTGCTTAAATAAAAAAAATACTACATATGTTATCAATTTAAGACTTACAATGTGTTTGCTAGGAAACACGTTCGTTTGGAGGCAAGTACATATCCTTAGCCATGTAAACATGTTGCACTTTGACAAATCACCCTTCATACATAATTTTGAAAGAAATGATACATCCCTTCTAGTGATGTTTAATATCCTCTCATTTTCTTCTTTTCACATTGTGAAAGTCCTTGCAAGAGGGCAACATGGTAACCCAATCATTTATCTTAAAGGTTTTTGACTCTCAATTTTCATAATCTCCCTAGTTATAGATAGTGCAGGAGTTTACTAAGTAAGAAGGGCACCTTTTGGATACCATACTTAGATTGAATTCACAGAGAAAGAAGCTCATCGAGAAAGGTAAATGAAATAAAAATAAATATTAATAATACTAATGAAATTATATTTAGTACCAAAAAGCTCTCAACTTTCAAAACAGTCATTATTAACTTCATAGCATCTTTGTCATGTCCTTTGTTAGATTTTATAAGTAAAAAGGACTTGAAGACTACAAAAACATGATAGACTTTGGAGATTTGGGCTAAAAAGGAGGAGAGAATCACAAAGTGGACTCTACTATCTCCAAAAAAAAGGGGAGACAATAATACCATATTCTTACAGACATGTAAAACTCTCTTTGTCTCTTTTCTTAATTCTATGATTAATAAAAGTGCATTTTTTGAAGCATTTTTGGCCCTAATGTATCCTACAGTATTGAAGATTTAGATTGCATAGACGACTATCCATGTGTATGGTATGATCCATCTGCATGCATTTGACCATGAAATCAATTATACAACTGATGTTAATATACCTCAAGTCCTCCATTGTATCTTCCATAGGTCTATTATCCATATGCCTCATACCTTCCATAAGAACACGTGTATTGATTGGGCATTGTATAAGTGCTATCCTCAGTATCCTATAGTCACTAGTTTGCCTCTAACTTGAGGACTTTTCCAAATAATGTGTTTGATGGCTTTACTTGAAGATTATAATATCCCTATCAACATAGAAGTATCATTTTTCATCATAATGTAAATACTAATTGGTTTACCAAATTTACCAAATCTGTCCACAATGAAAACAACACCTTATTCTGTCGTGTTATGAGCTTGTTTGGGCTATAACTCCATGTATTTCATCCAAATAACATTGGAAAATTTCTAGGAAACTAATAGAATCACTTGTGCATGTGTACAATCCAAAATGAGTATGTGATAAGTCAAATTTTACCCATGATTCCTTGCAATAACAATCAAGATGGACTAGTTTCATGTGGTGTGCAATAGATCTAAGTAGGCATTGCCATCAACAAATACTTGCAGAATCTTCCTTGATTTGAAGAATGGGATCTCTCAAAATCATTCAAGATACCACAAATGGATGACCCATACATGATTCATATGCAATGTGCAATAGGGTCTAGCATTATTACATAATCCATATCAAAAGATCAATGCATCCATAGCAAAGTCCCAATACCTTCAAATTTTCCCCAAAGAATAAGGATGCATTTATGCCATAAAACCACAATGCATTTGGTTCAATAATTTCTTAGAGAATATTTTCAAGTAACAAAGAGTTCTCTTCTTCAAGATTTGTACCACCATTGAACAAAAATTGAAGAACACCTTACTATCCATACTTCAAGAGAGTATAAATGCCAGAGATCCCTTCATGAATCATCGATGTTGATCAAGAGTGAGTGGAATGAGCTTATTCTTACATCCCAATAGTGAAATAGAGTAAAAACCCCATGAATATAAACATAATGGACCAAGATTTAAGGATATTTCATGGTACCATGCTATCCAAGAAATTAACGAAGAAAGAATACACCAAATCTTGATGAGATGGTAAAATGTTGATAAGGTCT